>NW_011494589.1:307717-343943 GCF_000754665.1 Bison bison bison
TGGTATTCCCATCTTTTTCAGAATTTTCCACAGTTTATTGTGATCCACACAGTCAAAGGCTTTGGCATAGTCAATAAAGCAAAAATAGATGTTTTTCTGGAACTCACTTGCTCTTTCAATGATCCAGCGGATGTTGGCAATTTTATCTCTGGTTCCTCTGCCTTTTCTAAAACCAGCTTGAACATCTGAAAGTTCAGGGTTCACGTATTGCTGAAGCCTGGTTTGGAGAATTTTAAGCATTACTTTACTAGCTTGTGAGATGAATGCAACTGTGTGGTAGTTTGAGAAATCTTTGGCATTGTCTTTCTTTGGGATTGGAATGAAAACTGACCTTTTCCAGTCCTGAGGTTTCCAAATTTGTTGGCATATTGACTGCAGCACTTTCCACAGCATTATCTTTCAGGATTTGAAATAGCTTATCTGGAATTCCATCTGCAGATATTTAGTTTCTAGCAGTACAGTCACATAACTAAACAGAGTCAAATATCATGAACAATTTGATCATGAGAATAGTAGATCTCTATTCCAACCCACCTCACCTCATCCTCAGCACCATTCCTCAAATACAGACATTTTAAATAATTTTAATTATAAGAATTATAATATAATTTTAAGTATTAATAATATAAAACTCCTGTTTCACTTCATCCCACCAACAATCAAAGAATTATTTTGAAGCAAATATGAAAAACATTAGTTTCCTTTAACTATTTTGGCTGCAGATAAGATCTGAAATTTATCTCTGAATTTAGATCTGAATTTGTATCTCTGCAGATAAGAACTGAATTTTAAACAATTAAAATACCATCACATACATAAATAATACTTTTAAAATATAATTAAATATTCAAGAAAGTTTTCACAATCTGTTTCCTCAACATTTTAAAAAATTATTCAAATTGGGATTCAAACCATGTTCATGCCTTGCAATTGGTTACTTTTGTCTCTTAACCTCTATTAAATCTTAGGTTTCCCACATACACCCCTAACACAGACAGTGTCCTTTGTTTTACAAAATTACTCTCTATCTAAATTTTATTGGTTGCTTCCTTGTGATTTTGTATCACTTAGTAATATTTGATCTGAAAACTTCAGTCTAAGGTGGTTAGGACCTTGTTAGATCTGATTACAGAACAAGGTTTGACCAACATTTTCTATTAAGGGACAGATTGTATGCATTTTTGGCCATAACGTCTTTGCCAATTCCACTCAGTTCTGCTGTTGTAGTATGAAAGCTACCTCAGACAGCATGTAAATGAAAGATGGGACTATTAGCCAACAAAACTTTATTTGCAAAGGCAGAGGGCAGGTAGGATTTGACCCATGGACCATAGTTTGCTGACCCACGATTTATACAGACTTTTAATATGCAGGCAGCTAAAGCCAACTTTACACTAATGGTATGCTTATCAACAATATATTGGTAATTGGTATATTGAAGGAAAAAAATTAATATAATAATTATCTTTTAACCTATTATTAAATTATCATACAGTTTTTTCCTTATTACAAAACAAAAACTTAATATAGGCTTATAAACTATACACAAAGTAGAGTTTGAGGGCAATATGAGACTGTTTAGACTAGGGTCCCCATTTATGAAGAAAATTTTGTTGTTACTGCTGTTTAATCACTACGCTGCATCCTACTCTTTTGCAACCCCATGGACTCTAGCCTGCCAGGCTTTCTGTCCATGGGATTCTCCAGGCAAAAATATTGGAGTGGGTTGCCATTTCCTCCTCCAGGGGACCTTCCCAACCCAGGGTTGAAACTAGCATCTCCTGCATTTGCAGACAGGTTTTTTAATCATTGAGCCACCAGGGAAGCCCCCATCAATAAAACAACTGATGCCAAATAGATAAAATTACTTGCTAATAAGAACTTAAGAGTTATAAAAATTACTGACACATTACACTAATATGTTTTAATTTACCTGAAACTTGGAAATTTTTATTTTAAAAATCCCTCATTTTTCCCCATCTAAAACAGTTTTTCTCAAACATTTTTCTTCATATGAATATTCATTCAAATATAAAAACAAGGTGCAAGCACTCTCTCTGCACAGAAATGTCTTTATGCAAAATTCATTAATGAGATGAAATTTTAGATGGCAATGGCACCCCACTCCAGTACTCTTGCCTGGCAAATCCCATGGACAGAGGAGCCTGGTGGGCTGCAGTTCATGGGGTTGCTAGGAGTCGGACACGACTGAGTGACTTCATTTTCACTTTTCACTTTCATACATTAGAGAAGGAAATGGCAACCCACTCCAGTATTCTTGCCTCGAGGATCCCAGGGACAGGGGAGCCTGGTGGGCTGCCATCTATGGGGTCACACAGAGTCGGACACGACTGAAGAAACTTAGTAGTAGTAGTAGTAAGGTGTCTTCCTAACAGCTGCTCTGAAAGCATGCATTTTGGGGCAACTGAGATCATATAAACCATTCTATATTATAATTAACAAGTAATTCCCAGTATTGTCACAGTTCAATTACTTAGACACACAAAAAAATGGCAACATTTCTTTGCAGTGCTTTGAATATAGCTGTGTGATGTCATCATCTCTCCATAAATTTTCTCAAAATGTTGAATATATTTGCTTAGTTGTCAAAATTATGACACTTCCAAGACAAAGAAGATGAAAGAACACTGAACATGGCCACAGTTGTGGATTTTTAAACAAAAGAGTGAATCTCAAACAAGGATAAAGGAACAGCATGATTTCACAGTAAAAAGTGGAAAATATGTCTCTATACTCATACCAAATGAAAATATTTAATGTAAGACCATAAAAAATATTTTATTAAGTATTTATTATTGTGATGCTATCCATAACTAATACTTTAAATGATTATATATATGTTTATGTATATTAATACATGTAGTTCATATATTCTTATACATGATTATATATGTTTGAACACAATATATATGTGTATATGTATACAAAAATATGTATATACAACATGTAAACAAACAATATATCACTCAGTGATATATTGAGTCTATTCAGTGAAAAATTGAATCCATTCTTTAGTAACAGTGGGTATCTGTTTTACAATATGACGGATTTTCTCACCTTTAGAACATGGAGCATTTTAGATGTCAGAATCAGAGATAATATTTGCATGCCTGAGTGTTTCCCTGTATTTCTACAATAGTGGAAGCCTTGGATCATAGAGTATCCTTATTTTGAGAAACTGAGTCTCAAAGAAGTTTAACAATGGATCCAGACAACATAACTAGGTAATAAAATGGTTCATCCTGGTAATTGGTTCCAAGGGTAGTTTTTCCCATTTTATATTGCTAAGTTTTAGACCATATTTCTAATTGGAATCCTGTGTTTCAGAAGTAGATAAAGATCATTATTCTGATTGATCATATTTGTTGAGCTAAAAATATTTAATTAGGTGGTCATGTATGGATGTGAAAGTTGGACTGTGAAGAAGGCTGAGCACCGAAGAATTGATGCTTTTGAACTGTGGTGTTGGAGAAGACTCTTGAGAGTCTCTTGGACTGCAAGGAGATCCAACCAGCCCATTCCGAAGGAGATCAGCCCTGGTATTTCTTTGGAAGGAATAATGCTAAAGCTGAAACTCCAGTACTTTGGCCACCTCATGTGAAGAGTTGACTCATTGGAAAAGACTCTGATGCTGGGAGGGATTGGGGGCAGGAGGAGAAGGGGATGACAGAGGATGAGATGGCTGGATGGCATCGTTGACTTGATGGACGTGAGTCTGAGTGAACTCCGGGAGTTGGTGATGGACAGGGAGGCCTGGCGTGCTGCGATTCATGGGGTCACAAAGAGTCAGACGCAATTGAGCCACTGAACTGAATTGAACTGAAACCCACTGTTTAAAGAATCTGCCTGACAATGCAGGAGACACAGAAAACTGGCATTCAATCCCTGGGTCAGGAAGTTTCCCAGGAGGAGAAAATGACAACCCACTATAGTATTCTTGCCTGGAAAATCCAATGGATAGAGAAGCCTGATAAGCTACAGTCTATGGGGTCACAAAGAGGTGGACAAAGCTGAGCATGCACACAAACCCATTGCTTAGATATGAAGGTGCAGACATTTGTTTTGACACTGATACGGTCTATCACTAAAGAGTCAATGTCAGGTGCTTTGCTTAACTTCTACAGGCACAAGCTATTCTTGAGGTCCAATACCAATTTTCTTTTTTTTTAATGCTACGTGAGTCCATTTAGTTGAAGTTAAAAAGAAGGCAAACCTTAGCTGCAAAAAAAAGAAAAGAATCAGTGATTGTCATTTTCTGGGATTGGGACAGAGACTGATTGCAAAGAAGCATAAGGAAATGCCTTGGGATGATGGAAATATTTACTTTCATTATGGTAACACTAGAAAGGACTGTGTACAGAATTCAATGACTGCTCACTTAAAATAAATTAATTTTATATGTTTACCTCAATAAAATTAATTTAAAATAGATTATTAGTAGTAGTTCTATGTATATTTCAAAGCACAATTTTGATTAAAAATAAGTTAAATTCTCAATTAAAAAAACTGTAAACTTTCTTATATTCTCCTTTTAAGTAAGATACATTTTTATATTTTTGTATTGTTATATATACTTCATTGAATACCCATAGTTTTCCCTCTAATAAATTTGACATATTTCTTGTTTAACTTCTTGGATATTCTATGTGTTTGTTTGCTATTGTGAATGATGGCTTTTTGAAAAACAATAGACTTCTTTTTTGAGCAGTGTCAGATTTATAGAAAATGAGCAAAACACACAGAAAGTGACACTATTTCTAGTTCCTTTCCCCTTCTTTGTTTCCCCTGTTAGTAACATGTTGCATTAGTACAGTGCATTTGTTACAAAGGATGAGACAATATTAATATGCTATTCTTTTTTACAGCTTTAGTTAAGATATAATTGACATATAATGTATAAGATTAAAGTGTACAACATGATGATTTGCTTCATGTATATGTTGGGAAGTGATTACTGAATATTTTAGTTAACATATCCAGCACCTTACATAATTCCTTGCATATGTGTGTGTGCATGTGTGTGTGTGTGTGGAGAACATTTAAGTTCTATTCTCTTAGCAACTGAAAATCTGAATAGATCAATAAGAATTAAGGAAATTGAAACCATAATCAAAATCTTCCCAACAAAAGAAAAACCTAAGATGAGTTGGTTTCACTAGTGCATTCTACCAAATATTTAAAGACAAATTAATGCCAATCCTTCTCAAATTCTTCCCAAAAATTTGAACAAAAGGAAATAATACAAAATTTATTTTATAAGGCCATAATTATCCTGATACCATAGCCAGATAAGAGTACTACAGAAAAAAGAAAACTGTAAGTCAACATCCCTAAATGAATAGATGCAAAAGTCCCCCCCAAAATAGCAGCAAACCAAATTCAACAACACACTGAAAGAATCATAAGTCATGATCAAGTGTGGGTATGTCCCTCAAATGCAAGGATGGTTCAAAATATGCAAATCAGTACTGTGATACACCACATTAACAAAACGAAGGACAAAAATCATTGGACAATTTCAATAGATGCAGAAAAAACATTTGAGAACATTCAAGATCTTTCATAAAAAATATTATCAACAAATTAGGTACAGAACACAACTCAACATAATAAAGGCCGTACATGATAAAGTGAAGTCGCTCAGTCTTGTCCGACTCTTTGCGACCCTATGGACTGTATCCTTCCAGGCTCCTCTGTCCTTGGGATTTTCCAGGCAAGAGTACTGGAGTGGGTTGCCACTGCCTTCTCCAGGGGATCTTCACAACTCAGGGATTGAACCCGGGTCTCCCACATTGCAGGCAGACGCTTTACTGTCTAAGCCACCAGGGAAGCCCATGATAAACCCACAGGTAAAATCATATGTAACAGTGAAAAGCAGAAAAATTTTCCTCCAAAATCAGAAACAAGTCAAGAATGCCCACTCTTACCACTCTTACTTAACTTTGCACTGAAAGTCCTAACTCTAGCAATTAGGCAAGGGGAAAAAAAAAGGAAATGCCAATTGAGTGCATTCAGGAAACGCATAGAACACCAAGCAGTAAAAATTGGCAAAAACAAACTTTACCCGCACATATCATTTTCAAACTACAGAAAATAGAAGATGAAATAAGTCCTGAAAAAAAGAAAATCAAAATATCACCTTATATTTGGAAGTTCAAAGATGAGAATTATGTCTAACTTCTCAGAAATCCTGCAAGCAAAAAGAGAGTGGAGTAAAATATTTAAAGTGTTGAGAGATAAAAACACCAACCTGTAACCAACCTATTATGCCAATTTTGTAACCTGTGAAATTGTCCTTCAAATGTGAAGGAAAAGATTAAGACTTTCTTGAACAAAAAAAATTGAAGACATTTGTTGCTAGTAGGCCTGTCTTATAAGAAATATTAAAATAAGTCCTTTGTAGGGTAGAAAATAATACAGATAGTCTTGAAATCCACAAAAAAAAAAAAAAAAAGAGAGAGAAAGAGTATAGAAGAAGGAATAAGTGAAGATAAAATAACAACTTTTCTTTTTCTTTTTCTTAATTGATCTAACAGATGACAGTTTGTACAAAATAATTTAGCAAAGTATTTGATTATGTATGTTTATGTCTTTGGTGGTGGTTTACTTGCTAAGTCGCATCTGACTCTTGTGACCCCACAGACTGTAAACTGCCAGGATCCTGTGTCCATGGTAGTTTCCAGGCAAGAATACTGGAGTGGGTTGCCCTGCCCTCTTCCAGAGGATCTTCCCAATCTATGGATCAAACCCAGGTCTCTCTCACTGCAGGGCGGATTCTGTACCGACTGAAATATGAGGGAAGCCCATGTATGCTTATACATGTAAATATATGCAAGCTCAATCATTTCAGTCATGTCTGACTCCAGGGGATCTTCCCAGCCCAGGGATCAAACCCAGGTATCTTACATTGCAGGCAGATTCTCTACCAACTGAGCCATGAGGAAAGCCCATGCATGCTTATACATGTATATATATGCAAACTCAGTCATTTCAGTCATCTCTGACTCTTTATGACCCTATGGACTGTAGCCTGCCAGACTCCTCTGTCCATGGAATTCCCCAGTCAAGAATACTGGAGTGGGTTGTCCTGCCCTCCTCCAGGGATCTTCCCAATCCAGGGATCAAACCCAGGTCTCCCGCATTGCAGGGCAGATTCTTTACCACTGAGCCACGTAGACAGCCCTATGTATATATATTTATATAATGTATACTTATGTATGTTTATGTATAAGTAAAATAAATTACAACTATGATAACAAGGACTGGGGGGAAACATAAGAATTTTGTCACTATAAGGCACTCACACCACCTCCGATGTGGTATATACCTTCTTCCCTCTATATCCATAGGTGATTGGTTTGAGACCTTCTGAAGATGTCAACATTTGGGAATGCTCAAATTCCTTACATAAAATAATATTGTATTTGCATCTAACCTATTAAAATCCTCCTGTACCCTTTAAATTTTCTTTGAACTACTTAGAAGACCTAATGCAGTATAAATGCCATATAAATTGTTGCTGGCCCATAGCAAGTTCCATTTTTGTTTTTTGAAACTTTCTGGATTTTTTCTCAAATATAATTCTTGGATGCAGAACCAGTGAATACAAAAAGCCAATTGTATAAGTGTTAGTGTTAGTTTCTCAGTCGTGCCTGACTCTTTGCGACCCCATGGACTACAGCCCACAAGGGTCCTCTGTCCATGAGATTTCTCAGGCAAGGATACTCGAGTGGGTCGCCATTTCCTTCTCCAGGGAACCAACTGAATAGTATTACTGAAAAGTAGACTTATGTTAGTTGTAAATGTATATTGCAAAATGGGAGGCAACCACTAAACAAGAAGTATAATGGAAACACTAAAATAGGAGAGAAATGAAATCACACAAAATGCTCAATTAAAACAACAAAAATCAACAAAAGAGTAGAAGAAAAAGAATATTCTCTCTCCCAGCAGCTTCTTCCAACATTTTAATATTTTTACTCAGATTCATACACTTCATTCTCACTTTTGTTCATTTTCATATTTGAGTAGCCTTATCTAATTTTTTGTTTTACTGAGAAACCAGAAATGGAACTATTGATTCTTTTTATTTTTTTTTTTTTGCCAAATGGAACTATTGATTCTTTATCAAATTTATTTTCATATTTTGTTTCAAATTGAAAGAATGAATGTACTTAATAAAATCATGAAATCATATTTAAAATATCCAATTATAAAAATGAGTTCATTAACTTGAAGGAAAAATATTTAGGAAACAAAACTTTTTTTTAATTGATAAAGAAATATCAGCTGTCAGATCAGACCAGATCAGATCAGTTGCTCAGTCATGTCCGACTCTGCGACCCCATGAATCAAAGCACGCCAGCCCTCCCTGTCCATCACCAACTCCCGGAGTTCACTCAGACTCATGTCCATCGAGTCAGGGATGCCATCCAGCCATCTCATCCTCTGTCGTCCCCTTCTCCTCCTGCCCCCAATCCCTCCCAGCATCAAAGTCTTTTCCAATGAGTCAACTCATGAGGTGGCCAAGGTACTGAAGTTTCAGCTTTAGCATCAGTCCTTCCAAAGAAATCCCAGGGCTGATCTCCTTCAGAATGGACTGGTTGGATCTCCTTGCAGTCCAAGGGACTCTCAAGAGTCTTCTCCAACACCACAGTTCAAAAGCATCAATTCTTTGGCGCTCAGCCTTCTTCACAGTCCAACTCTCACATCCATACATGACCACAGGAAAAACCATAGCCTTGACTAGACGAACCTTTGTTGGTAAAGTAATGTCTCTGCTTTTGAATATGCTATCTAGGTTGGTCATAACTTTCCTTCTAAGGAGTAAGCGTCTTTTAATTTCATGGCTGCAGTCACCATCTCTAGTGATTTTGGAGCCCAGAAAAATAAAGTCTGACACTGTTTCCACTGTTTCCCCATCTATTTCCCATGAAGTGATGGGACCGGATGCCATGATCTTCGTTTTCTGAATGTTGAGCTTTAAGCCCACTTTTTCACTCTCCACTTTCACTTTCATCAAGAGGCTTTTGAGTTCCTCTTCACTTTGTGCCATAAGGGTGGTGTCATCTGCATATCTGAGGTTATTGATATTTCTCCCAGCAATCTTGATTCCAGCTTGTGTTTCTTCCAGTCCAGCATTTCTCATGATGTACTCTGCATATAAGTTAAATAAGCAGGGTGACAATATACGGCCTGACGAACTCCTTTTCCTATTTGGAACCATTCTGTTGTTCCATGTCCAGTTCTAACTGTTGCTTCCTGACCTGCATACAAATTTCTCAAGAGGCAGATCAGGTGGTCTGGTATTCCGATCTCTTTCAGAATTTTCCACAGTTTATTGTGATCCACACAGTCAAAGGCGTTGGCATAGTCAATAAAGCAGAAATAGATGTGTTTCTGGAACTCTCTTGCTTTTTCCATGATCCAGCAGATGTTGGCAATTTGATCTCTGGTTCCTTGCCTTTTCTAAATCCAGCTTGAACATCAGGAAGTTCATGGTTCACATATTGCCTGGCTTGGAAAATTTTGAGCATTACTTTACTAGAGTGTGAGATGAGTGCAATTGTATGGTAGTTTGAGCATTCTTTGGCATAGCCTTTCTTTGGGATTGGAATGAAAACTGACATTTTCCAGTCCTGTGGCCACTGCTGAGTTTTCCAAATTTGCTGGCATATTGAGTGCAGCACTTTCACAGCATCATCTTTCAGGATTTGAAAGAGCTCCACTGGAATTCCATCACCTCCACTAGCTTTGTTCGTAGTGATGTAAGAAATGATAAACATAGATATTATAAATAAAACATCTCAAATAACATAAATTTTAAATCAAATCTTGAATGTTTCATTTGCTTAAATCATTGATATTTATACTAAAAAAAAAAAAAAAAACTTCCCAACCCATTAAATAATCAGCAAAATAAATTTCAATTAGATAAAAAATAGTAACATAGTAGGAAGAGAAATAAATGTGTTAAGCTATGATGTGCTTTACATGATTTTATGTCAGGTAATTTGCGATTTTCAGACTTTATCAAAAAAGAACATGTCAGTTACAGGAAATTTTTGTCAGTGAGCCACAATAAAACATGACTTTGATGCACAGCAGATGGTGTTGTAGTGGATTGTCTAATTATTTCCATTAGATACACTTTTTAAAATGTAAAGTGGTCACAAAGAAAGATAAAAAATGAAACAATAGAATTCCAGAAACAAAACTGATATCATTAGGTGAGTCAATTCAGCTTTAAAACATCTGTAAAAGCACTAATTTATTAACTTCTAACCTGAGGAAATCAAGTGATCAAAAAGATAAACGTAAAATCCACTTTAGTAAAGACATTACTTTGCAAATTTAGGGAAAATATAATTAGAAAATCATTTAATAAGTAATGTTAATTAAATAATCTAATATTATTTGAATAAATAACTTTTAATAAATCTCTGTAATAGGCTATTTTAATAGATAGAATAAATATAGAATTTTAAATATAGAATTCCTTTAAATATAGAATTCTTAGTTGTCTGAGACCAGTACAAATACAGAGGTGAAATATATTCTGGTGAATAAAGAACATGAAAATCCAAAATTATGTAAATTTGATAGTTTTAATCTATGAATAAAAACAATTCCTACAAGATACTATAAAAACAAAATTAATACTGAAATGGAAAAAAAATGCCCACTTTGGAAATTATTTTGTGAAGTCAAATTCCTATAAGCCTAATATTATGAAATGCCTCCTTCCCTGACCCCGGTATTTGAAAATGGCACAAGTGGAAATGGTATACCTTTGTTGTTGAATTTTGACAAATCATTTTTTAAAAAGAACAAAGGAAATGCTTTTTTTCCTGTTTGCTATTTTTTTCTACTTGAAAATACACAAAATTAATTATTGAAGAAATATATAAATCAAGACATAATAATTCAAGTATCTTCTAAAGTGTGTTAAAAGTTTTAACACTTTGTTATCATATGAGAGTGCCCAACATTAACAATTTTCAGCCCTACCACTATTCAAAATGTGAAGACATTCATCCTGATGGAAGGTCCCCTTGCACTCTGGTGAATTCCATATATGTCTATAAGATAAATTCAGTTAATAGAGAACTCAACAGACTAAATTGTCAGAAGCTTATTTTTGGTAAAGTGGCACATAAAAATGCAACTAATATTTACTTATTTAAATATTTTCAAAATATTTATTTAAATATTTCTGAATTTTAGTTATTTTGTCAGCAAATTAGTCACAGATTATAACTGAAGAACAAATGTGCAAAGTTCATAAACCTAGAATTTTTATCCTTTGACAAAACATTAAGAAGAATTTAAAATGCAAAATGATCATAGTGAAACATCCAAAATAAATTATCTAAGTGCAACATAATAGTTATATATTTATAGTCTTATTTATTTCATATTGTAGTACTGATAATACAATATAAACAATACAAATCTCGCAAAACTGAAATTGGGATTACTAGGAGGTGGATAAGCATCCAGTTTGACAAAATCTTGTTAACAGTGATGAAACAAAACCCATTGCACAGCATAGGTATCCATAAGCCATAAGTAACCAGGAGGGCAGACAATACAGGTTTTAAGGAAGTTGACTGGATTTTTCCACTTAAAAGAAGACTAAGTACATTTCCTTCTTTACTAATAGAGTTGGGCATTATTTCACATGTTAACTGGTTAAGTTACACTTGATCATTTATCAAGTGACCATATACACCTACGTCTTTTTATGAGCCCTCTATTCTGTTTCATTAATCTATTTTTGCCCAATACCACAATATTAATTTTGAGACTGTACAGAGACTTGACATGCAATACAAGTTTCCACTTTAATTTTCCTTCAAAAGTGTCATACCTATATTTGGCACTTGCATTTCACTATAAACTAGAATCAGTTATATTGGAATTGTCAGTTTGAATTGCATTGAAATTATTGATAAATTTTCAGTAAATTGACAGCTTTACAATAAAGAATTTTTTAAACAATGGCTGTGCTATATCTGAAGAACTTTTTAGGTCTTATTTTTCAATGTGTTTCTTTGTTTTCCACATAGACACTTTTAGACAGTTTTTCTTTGATTTAATAGAAATTTATTAGAAATAAGTATATTGTTTTCCATGTTATATTTTTAACAGCTTCCTAAGGGTATAATTGATACACAAAGAACTGAACAAATTTAGTGTGTACAATTTGATAAGTTTGGGCATATGCAAATACCCATGATATCATCACCACAATCAGGGTATTAAACATATCCAACACCTCCCAAAGTTTCCTTGTGTTCCTTTGTTTGATGCGTGTATGTATGTCAAAAGCATAACATGAAATCTATGCATTTAACAAATTTTGAAACTCAAAACGCCACATTGTTAACAATATGCACTACATCATACAGCAAACCTCTAGGATTTATTTCACCTAGTATAAATGAAATTCCCTATCCTTAGAACAAGAATTCCACATTTCCCTTCAATTCTTTTGGCTATATACCCAGAAGTAGAGTTTCTATATCATACAGTAACTCTATTTTAAATGTTTTTGAGCAATATTAATGCTGTTTTCCATAGCTGCTGCACCATTTTATGTCATATGAGAGTAAGAAGTACAAAAGATCAGATAGATCTTTAATCTGACATTTCAACCTCAGAAGTTCAAAGCACCATTTTAATAGATACTATTCACAGTTTGAGAGCCTTATCTTCCACCTACTGAGGAATATTTTCTTACAAAAGGTAGCATGACTTGCATGCAAGTAGGAATGAACACATATCAAAATTTTACATAACATTAATATTGATTCAAAGGAGAATTCAATGAATGCACATAAAATACTTAATCATGAAAGCTGAAATGAATTTTCAACTAGATGCAAAACAGAACAATATCCACAAATGAACAATCACAATTAACTTGTATGCAGTAAAATGCAAGTACTTTTATAGAAAATAATATCTTATTTTCTACAGTTATCATCTTAAAAAGTATTTTAACCAAATAACCAAAAAGCTGTCCAAACTGATCACATGGATCACAGCCTTGTCTAATTCAATGAAACTATGAGCCATGTCATATAGGGTCACTGAAGATGGACTGGGTTATGGTGGAGAGTTCTGACAAAATGTGGTTCATTGGTGAAGGGAATATCAAACCACTTCAGCATTCTTGCCTTGAGAACCCCATGAGCAGTATGAAAAGACAAAAATATATGACACTGAAAGATGAACTTCCCAGGTCATCAGGTGCCTAATATGCTATTGGAGAATAACAGAGAAATAGCTCCAGAAGGAATGAAGGGGCTGATCCAAAATAGAAACAACACCCAGTTGTGGATGTGTCTGGTGGTGAAAGTAAAATCTGATGCTGTTAAAAGCAACATTATATAGGAACCTGGAATGTTAGGTCCATGAATCAAGGTAAATTTGAAGTGGTCAAACAAGAGATGGCAAGACTGAACATCGACATTTTAGGAATCAGTGAACTAAAATGGACTGGAATGAGTGAATTTAATTCAGATGATCATTATATCTACTACTGTGGGAAAGAATCCCTTAGAAGAAATGGAGCATTCCTCATAGTCAACAAGAGAGTCTGAAATGCAGTACTCGTGTGCAATCTCAAAAACAACAGAATGATCTCTATTCATTTCCAAGGCAAAGCATTCAGTATCACAGTAATCCAAGCCAATGCTTCAACCATTATGCTTAAAGAAGCTGATTGAATGGTTCTATGAAAACCTACATGACCTTCTAAACACACATGTACACACAAAGATGTCCTTTTCATCACAGAGGACTGGAATGAAAAAGTAGGAAGTCAAGAAATACCTGGAGTAACAGGCAAGTGTGGCTTTGGAGTATAAAATGAAGCAGGGCAAAGGCTACAAGAGTTTTACCAGGACAACGCACTGGTCATAGCAAACACCCTCTTCCAACAACACAAGAGACAACTCTACACATGACGACCATCACCAGATGGTCAATACCAAAATAAGAATGATTATATTCTTTGTAGCCAAAGATGGAGAAACTCTATACAGTCAGCATACACAAGACTGGAAACTGTGGCTCAGATCATGGAATCCTCATTGCAAAATTCAGACTTAAATTGAAGAAGTAGGGAACACTACCTGGCCATTCAGGTATGACCTAAAGCAAATACCTTATGATTATACAGTGGAAGTGACAGATAAATTCAAGGGATTAGATCTGATAGAGTGCCTGAAGAACTATGGACAGAGGCTTATAGCATTGTACAGGATGCTTTGATCAAAACCATTCCCAAGAAAAAGAAATGAAAAAGGCAAAATGGTTATCTGAAGAGACCTTACAAATAGCTGAAAAAAGAAGACAAGTGATAGGCAAAGGAAAAAATGAAAAATATACACATCTGAATGCAGATTTCCAAAGAATAGCAAGGAGAGATAAGAAAGCCTTCCTCAGTGATCATTGCAAAGAAATAGAGGAAAACAACAGAATGGGAAAGACTAGAGATCTCTTCAAGAAAATTAGAGATACCAGGGAACATTTCATGCAAAGATGGGCACAATAAAGGACAGAAATGGTATGGACCTAACAGAAGCAGAAGATATTAAGAAGAGGTGGCAAGAATACACAGAAGAACTATACAAAAGAGATGTTAATGACCCAGATAATCACAATGGTGTGATCACTCACCTAAAGTCAGACATCCTGGAATGCAAAGTTAAGTGGACCTTAGGAAGCATCACTGTGAACAAAGCTAGTGGTGGTGATGGAATTCCAACTGAGCTATTTCAAATCCTAAAAGATGATGCTGTGAAAGTGCTGCAGTCAATATGCCAGCACATTTGGAAAGCTCAGCAGTGGCCACAAGGCTGGAAAAGGTCAATTTTCATTCCAACCCCAAAGAAAAGCAATGCCAAAGATTGTTCAAACTACTGCACAGTTACACTCATTTCACACACTAGCAAAGTAATGTTCAAAACTCTCCAGGATAGGCTTCAGCAGTATGTGAACTGATAACTTCCAGATGTTCAAGATGGATTTAGAAAAGCAGAGGAACTAGAGATCAAATCACCAACATCCGCAGAATCATAGAAAAAAACAAGAGAGTTCCAGAAAAACATCTGCTTTATTGACTACGCCAAAGCCTTTGACTGTGTGGATCACAACAAACTGTGGAAAATTCTGAAAGAAATGGGAATACCAGATTACCTTACCTGGCTCCTAAGAAACCTGATTGCAGGTCTAGAAGCAAGAGTTAGAACCAGACATGGAAAAACAGACAGGTTTTGAATTGGGAAAGGAGTATGTCAAGGCTGTATATTGTCACCATGCTTATTTAACTTATATGAAGAACACATCATGAGAAAGTCTGGGCTGGATGAAACACAAGCTGGAATCAAGATTGCTGGGAGAAATATCAATAACCTCCACAGATGACACCATCCTTATGGCAGAAAGCGAAGAGGAACAAAAGAGCTTCTTGATGAAGGTGAAAGAGGAGAGTAAAAAGGCTGGCTTAAAACTCAACATTCAGAAAACTAAAATCATGGCATCAGGTCCCATCACTTTATAGCAAATAGATGGGGAAACAATGAAAGACTTTATTTTCTTGGGCTCCAAAATCACAGCAGATGATGACTGCAACCATGAAATTAAGAGACACTTGTTCTTTGGAAGAAAAGTTATGACCAACTTAGACAGCATATTAAAAAGCAGAGACATTACTATGCTGACAAAGGTCCACACAATCAAAGTTATGGTTTTTCCAGTAGCCATTATGGATGTGGAGATCTGTATCATAAAGAAGTCTTAGCACCAAAGAATTAATGCTTTTGAACTGTGGTGCTGGAGAAGATCCTTGAGAATCCCTTGGACTGCAAGGAGATCCAACCAGTTAATCCTAAAGGAAATCAATTCTGAATATTCATTGGAAGGACTGATGTTGAGACTGAACCTCCAATACTTTGGCCACCTGATGTGAAGATCCAACTCATAAGAAAAGACCCTGAGGAAGGGAAAGACTGAAAGGAGGTGGAGAGGGTGACAAGAGAGGATGAGAAGGTAGGATGACATCACTGACTCAATGGATATGAGTTTGAACAAGCTCCAGGATTTGGTGAACAGCAGGGAAACCTGGAGTGCTACAGTCTATGGGTCACAGAGTCAGACACAACTGAGCCACTCTACAACAACAAAGTATTTTAAGACAATGGAAAGTGGCAGTAAAGTAGTGTTGCCTTAGAGATACCAAACAATAATCTCATTTGCCTATTTCAGTTTTTCTCAATTTTTCCTAAAACATCTGGTGGAAATAGGTTATGCTATCCACACACCACACTAGAATTTCAGTGCTAATACTTGGGCTTCTGCTCTCCATATCATCTGAATTTTCTGTGCCCCCAAACCTTCTACATGTTCAGAGTTGCTTTCTGACACTTTGTCAAATCTCCAATCATTTGATCATTAACTCTCATGACAATCTTTTCCCCACAAGATGGATTCCAAATATCATGTTTCCAAAGTTTTCATAGCATAATTCTTACTAAGAGAAAACTTTAGTACTCTTATGTCTTTAGATTTGTTTGTACACCATTTTTCCAACACATATTCACCTTCCATTGTTAGTTTATTTCAACCCAGTCGCTTGCGGGACACTAAGTCTCCACTGAGCCCAGTGAGTTCATTACTTGTCACCCAGTGCAGAGGCTCTGAATGAGTTTTAACCTTTGTTTTGTTTTGTTTTTTTCTTTTTTTCTTTTTACTTTACAATATTGTATTGGTTTTGCCATACATCAACATGAATTCACCATGGGTGTACATGTGTTCCCCATCCTGAACCCCCCTCCCACCTCCCTTCCCATCCCATCCCTCTGGGTCATCCCAGTGCACCAGCCCCAAGCATCCTGTATCCTGCATCGAACCTGGACTGGCAATTCATTTCACATATGATAATATACTTGTTTCAATGCCATTCTCCCAAACCATCCCACCCTCACCCTCTCCCACAGAGTCTAAAAGACTGTTCTATACATCTGTGTCTCTTTTGCTGTCTCACCTATACGGTTATCGTTACCATCTTTCTAGATTCTATATATATGTGTTAGTATACTGTTTTGGTGTTTTTCTTTCTGGCTTACTTCACTCTGGATAATAGGCTCCAGTTTTATCCACCTCATTAGAACTGATTCAAATGTATTCTTTTTAATGGCTGAGTAATACTCCATTGTGTATATGTACCACAGCTTTCTTATCTATTCATCTGCTGATGGACATCTAGGTTGCTTCCATGTCCTGGCTATCATAAACAGTGCTGCGATGAACATTGGGGTACACGTGTCTCTTTCAATTCTGGTTTCCTTAGTGTGTATGCCCAGCAGTGGGATTGCTGGGTTATATGGCAATTCTATTTCCAGTTTTTTAAGGAATCTCCACACTGTTCTCCATAGTGGCTGTACTAGTTTGCATTCCCACCAACAGTGTAAGAGGGTTCCCTTTTCTCCACACCTTCTCCAGCATTTATTGCTTGTAGACTTTTGGATCGCAGCCATTCTGACTGGTGTGAAATGGTGCCTCATAGTAGTTTTGATTTGTATTTCTCTGATAATGAGTGATGTTGGGCATCTTTTCATGTGTTTGTTAGCCATCTGTATGTCTTCTTTGGAGAAATGTCTGTTTAGTTCTTTGGCCCATTTTTTGATTGGGTTGTTTATTTTTTTGGAATTGAGCTGCAGGAGTTGCTTGTATATTTTTGAGATTAGTTGTCTGTCAGTTGCTTCATTTGCTATTATTTTCTCCCATTCTGAAGGCTGTCTTTTCACCTTTGAAAAAGGTGAAAAAGTTTCCTTTGTTGTGCAGAGTTTTAACCTTTGGATCTTTCTCTGCTGCTGGAATCACTCCACATGAAATAAACCCCTGCCTTGTTAATAGATATTAATTACTGCTATGGAATTCATAAAACACTGTTTCATTAAGTATATAGATCTTAGGAAAACAGCTAGATGAGTCTTACATATGTCTACATTTGTGTAACCATGATCTAAGTCAAGTGAGAAATGTTTACAGCAACCCAGAAAACTTCCATATGCCTCTTCCAATCATGTGGCCAAACATAATTAATAGAAAAGACCATTCTTTCCCCCATTCACTGTCAAAGAGATGATGACACATATGCAGCCAATTTTTTTTATTAATACTTTTATTAGTCTTTTTATTTTCCACAGCTGTACAACAGTTTTAATTCATATAATTTTCTGAGATTGATATCTGATAGTAAAATCTTCTAGATTTGTTCCTCTAGAGATTGCTTTGGTTTCAGAATCTTTATTGATCTTGCTGTGAATCTATAATTTGTGGGAAACATATTTTTACAATAATATACCTCATGTCAATATACACAGTATTTTCCTTTATCTACTTAGGCCTTATTAAAATTTTCCTCAATCATGGTTTCTAGATTTCAATGTAGAAGTGTTGAAAATAGTTCATTAAATTTGTCCTTTGGCATTTGCAACCACAAATACTATTTTAATATGTGTCTATTGTGTTTTTTATACAGTGTTTGATGCATACAAATTAGGACTGCTATTTATTCTTGTTGGATGCATCCTGGTGTCTGATTTTACTACTAGATTTTTGGTGGTACGTTTATATGGCACAACTTTTCCATTCCTTTGCTTTCAAGTTTTCCACATCTTTGTATTTAAAGTGTATCTCTTATAAACATCATAGTTGGGTTTTAGTTTGTCTTTTTATTTATTTTCCCAGTCTGGCAATCTGTTTTATGGTGGACTATTGCATCAGTATGTGGTATCAGTATGTGGTAACTTGTTCTGTCTTACCTATTTACAGCACTAGTTTTTTCCTTTGATACCTTACTTCTTTCCTTCTATTACATTAGCCAGGTGTTTTCATATTAGTTCACTTTACTCATCTTGAGTGTCACAATCCCTTCTTTTTCCTTTAGTTGATAACCTAGAGATTACAAGAAAAAAAAAATTATCACTTTCTGAGCAATGAAAGAATGCTTTAAAAATTTAACTTACCTCCCCCTTCCTATTTTAGAGGTTACTGTTACTATGCAGAAATACTTAACAAAGCAGGCCTGAAGCTTCTGTCTTTGGAAGGGCCTGCTTCACTGCATCTGTAAACAGATTCTGAAATGCTCCCTAACTGATAAGTTGTTTCTCTGTGCTACAGTGTGATTCATAGTGAACATCTGCTTTTTTATGAGAGTCTAGTAGTTGAGCAAAGTATGCCCACATGAAAAGTTCCCAATAAAAAAAGCCTAAACTCCGAGACTCAGATGGACCTCTCTGGGCAGAAGCACTGCACTGTGAAGCTGTATTTTATTTGCTACAGGGTTGGGATACCCTGTGTAATTTCCCATGTCAGGAAGAGAGTGTAGGAAGACTGCAAATGGATTGCTCCATACTCTGCTTATCTTTTCCCCTTGCTGAACCATCTGTGTATCTGATGTTACTATGTACTATGCTGCTGTGCTTCTGAAATCAACCTGAGCAACAGGGCCAACTATGCTGAGACCATGAATACTTCAAGTGACTTATTATAGATGTGGGTAAGGCAATGGCACCCCACTCCAGTACTCTTGCCTGAAAAATCCCATGGGTGGAAGAGCCTGGTAGCCTGCAGTCCATGGGGTCGCTAAGAGTCCGACACGACTGAGCGACTTCACTTTCACTTTTCACTTTCATGCATTGGAGAAGGAAATGGCAACCCGATCCAGTGCTCTTGCCAGGAGAATCCCAGGGATGGGGGAGCCTGGTGGGCTGCTGTCTGTGGGGTCGCACAGAGTCGGACACGACTGAAGCGACTTAGCCGTAGCCGTAGTCTTAGGAATCCTTTAGAAGAAATGGAGTATTCTTCATAGTCAACAAAATAGTCTGAAATGCAGTACTTAAGTGCAATCTCAAAAATAACAGAATGATCTCTGTTCATTTCCAAGGCAAACCATTCAATATCATAGTAATCCAGGTCAATGCCCCAACTACTATGCTGAAGAAGCTAAAGTTGAATGGTTCTATGAAGACCTACATGGCCTTCTAGAACTAACACACATACACAAAAAGATGTCAGTTTCATCACAGAGGACTGGAATTCAAAAGTAGGAAGTCAAGAAATACCTGGAGTAACAAGCAAGTTTGGCCTTGGAGTATAAAATGAAGCAGGGCAAAGGCTACAAGAGTTTTTCCAAGACAACGCACTGGTCATAGCAAACATCCCCTTCCAGCAACACAAGAGATGACCCTACACATGATGACCATCACAAGATGGTCAATACCAAAGTAAGAATGATTATATTTTTTGTAGCCAAAGATGCAGAAGCTCTATACAGTCAGCATAAACAAGACTGGGAATTGACTGTGGCTCAGATCATGAAATCCTCATTGCAAAAGTCAGACTTAAATTGAAGAAGTAGGGAACACCCCTTGACCATTCAGGTATGACCTAACTCAAATACCTTATGATTATACAGTGGTAGTGACAAATCGATTCAAGGGATTAGATCTGATAGACAGAGTGCCTGAAGAACTATGGACAGAGGTTCTTGACGCTGTACAGGAAGCGGTGATCAAAACGATCCCCAAGAAAAAAATGCAAAAAGACAAAATGGTTGTCTGAGGAGGAATTACAAATAACTGAGAGAAGAAGAGAAGCTAAAGGCAAAGGAGATAAGGAGAGACAGACCCATCTGAATGAAGAATTCCAATGAGAATAGCAAAGAGAGACAAGAAAGCCTTCCTCAGTGATCAAAGCAAAGAAATAGAGAGAAACAATTGAATGGTGGACTAGAGATCTCAAGATAATTAGAGATGCCAAGGGAACATTTCATGCAAAGATGGGCACAATAAAGACAGAAATGGTATGGACCTAACTGAAGCAGAGGTATTAAAAAGAGGTGGCAAGAATACACAGAAGAACTATATAAAAAAGATCTTCATGACCCAGATAACCATGAAGGTGTGATCACTCACCTAGAGCCACACATTCTGGAGTGCAAAAGGAAGTGGGCCTTAGGAAACATCACTACAAAATATGCTAGTGTGGATGATGGAATTCCAGTTGAGTTATTTCAAATCCCAAAAGATGATGCTGTTAAAGTGCTACACTCAATATGTCAGCAAATTTGGAAAGCTCAGCAGTGGCCACAGGACTGGAAAAGGTCAGTTTTTATTCCAATCCCAAAGAAAGAAAATGCCAAAGAATGTTCAAACTACTGCACTATTAGAGTCATCTCACACACTAACAAAGTGATGCTCAAAATTCTCCAAGCCAGGCTTCAACAGTACATGAACACAGAATTTCCAGATGTTCAAGCTGGATTTAGAAAATGCAGAGGAACCAGAGATCAAATTGCCAACATCTGTTGGATTATCAAAAAAGAGTTCCAGAAAATACATCTACTTGTGCTTTACTAACTATCCCAAAGCCTTTGACAGTTTGGATCACAACAAACTGTAGAAAATTCTGAAAAAGATGGGAATACCAGACCACCTGACCTGCCTCCCGAGAAATCTGTGCAGGTCAAGAAACAATAATTAGGACTGAACATGGAACAATGGACTGGTTCCAAATTGGGAAAGCTGTATATTGTCACCTATCTTATTTAACTTACGTACAAAGTACATCAAGCAAAGTGCTGGGTCGGATGAAGCAAGAACTGGAATCAAGATTATCAGAAGAAATATCAATAACCTCAGTTATGCAGAAAGTGAAGGGGAACTTAAGAGCCTCTTGATGACAGTGAAAGAGGAGAGTGAAATACCTGGCTTAAAACTCAACATTCAAAAAATGAAGATCATGGCATCTGGTCCCATCACTTCATGGCAAATAGATGGGGAAACAATGGAAACAGTGAGAAACTTTTTTTCTTGGGCTCCAAAATCACTGCAGATTGTGACTGCAGCCCTGAAATCAAAAGATGCTTGCTCCTTGGGAGGAAAGCTATGACTAACCTAGACAGCATATTAAAAAGCAGAGACATTACTTTGCTGACCATAATCTGTCTAGTCAAAGCTATGGTTTTCCCAGTAGTTATGTATGGATGTGAGAGTTGGACTATAAAGAAAGCTGAGTACCAAAGAATTGATGCTTTTGAACTGCGGTCTTGCAGAAGACTCTTGAGTGTCCCTTGGACCTCAAGGAGATCAAACCAGTCAATCCTAAAGGAAATCAATCCTGAATATTCAAGAATTGATGCTGAAGCTGTAACTCCAACACTTTGGCCACCTGTTGTGAAGAACAGACTCACTGGAAAAGACCCCGATGCTGGGAAAAATTGAGGACAAGAGGAAAAAGGAATGACGGAGGATGAGATTGCATCACTGACTCAATGGACATGAGTTTGAGCAAGCTCTGGGATTTTGTGATGGACAGGGAAGCCTGGCATGCTGCAGTCCATGGGGTCACAAAAAGTTGGACACGTCAGCACGATTGAACTGAACTGAGTCTTAGGAAACTCCTTGGCAATTACCATATATGTTATTTCCACATATGTCTTAGACTCCTTAAGACTTTACTTAAAAAGAAGGATGTTATTTCATTCTTCCTTTGCTGTTCTTTCATATATTTCCTATGGATTCATCTGGGATCAGTTTTCTTCTGCCAGAACTCTAATAGTCCCTTATTACATACCTGTTCCTTGGTTTTCATTTATTCTGAAAATGTTATTATTTTACCTTTAAGAAAAACATATTTGCTAGTATAGGATTCTAGGCTAGCAGATTTGTTTTCCAGCACTATTGAAACTAATGATGAATTTTCTCCAATAGTTTTCAAACTTTTATTTTTGTCTCTATCAGCAGTTTGACTATGATAAAGCCTATATGTGAGTTCCTTTATATTTGTCCTATTTGAAGTTTAAATAATTGATTGAATCCATAGTTTAATGTATTCAATCAGCATTTGAAAATCTTTAACCAGTGTTTTAATAAATATTTGTCTTCTCATCTCTCTCTATTCTCTTTCTAAGACTTCAGCTACACAGAGATGAGAACTTTTTCCCATGCCCCATACATCTTTATAGCCTTTTCTGTACTTTGCATACTTTTTGATTCTGGGCTTATGATTATTTCTATGGATGATATAAATGTAAGTTTTACGTGCTTTTTTTAATCACTTCATATTAACTCACCCCATTGTCTGCTTGGGCTATAAACTCACATTTAGACGGTAATAGAAATTATGTCCATGGAGACCCACTTGGTTCCTTGTTCCCATCTCTCTTATTGCTCCTTCCCTGCCAAGATGTGAGTCCTTGTTATTTTGTTATATTCTCATTTTTAAAGAAATCTGTCACTTTAGTAACCATTTCCTTGACTTTGATTTTTCTTAGTATATATTATGATTAACTATGCATAGATACAGAGTTGGCATTTAAATTACCTATGAATAGTTCTTTATAAACATTTCCAAGCATTTCATATTTTTATTCTTAATTTTCTCATTGATTAGGAAATCTTCTTCTTTTATGCTGAGGAAAGATGCACAAGTGCCATTTTCATCTAACTGAAAATACTGAAAGTATCACATATTTCTTTTTAATTGTCAAGATTTTGAAAATTCAGATGCATTTATAAAACCATCTGTAATCCTCTATTCTAAATTAGCTCAGTTAATTAATGTGCCACATTAATTTTCTAAGAGTTGGCATTGATCATCTGAAATGCCCACATAGTCAAAAAGAACTAAATGAGAAAACATACATTGGTTACTAGACACTAGTTTTTTTTAAAAAGCCTTAAAAGTTCTATTTTGTAACTACACTGAAGAGATGAAGTGAATTTATACATTGCATTCTATAAATATGATGACTTTGATCATCTGTTTTCTCCTAGTTTATCATATTCAATACCTTCAAATGTTAATTATTAAATGTAAAGATACCCCAAAATGAAAACAAAAAGTAGATAGTTTTGATCAATTTTGTACATGGACATATGTTATTTATATACCTCATATAAGAACTTCAATCTGGAATCCATTTTGGATACTATCTGAGTAACATAATTATGAGTCTGTACTCTCAAGCTCTTATTATTTATAAGTCAAATTTTCAAAGTGTCAATTGATTTTATATCAATCATATAAAACTTTTATCACAGAAATATATAATATATACTTTTTGAAATGATTATAAAATACTTCCTCAAAATGACTAAAAACTACTTAGATTATAAAGTACATAAAATTCATAATCTGCCTTGCAAAAATAAGGACCTAACTATTGATTTACCAAAATATCTACCCTACACCAACTGAAATAAATCTAAAGAAACAAACCATAGATGATCAAAGTTAAAAACAAAGAAGAGGTTCAAACTCACTCAAATTTCCATGATTTGAGCCAAATTGTAAATAAACCACAATGCCATGCCAACATGCCATCCTAGGCTTTTGATCTTTGAGGACATCTTCCTTACTCTACTTGAACTCTGATATCCAGCCCCATGGAGTATTCCTTTCAGCCTGCTCTGTCTTCACCCTGCAACAGTCCACTCTCCATCACATGGATATCAATAGCCTGTCCCTTACCCTTTGCCCCTTATGGATACATTATTTGCTCTGTCTGACCATGATGTCTTTAGCCAAGCTACCCTCTCATGAAAAAGATGTTCTTAATATACTCAATCTCTGACCTCCATACACCAGGCTGTCTCTCCAACTGGATACAACTTTCTTCACTTTGGCTTTTGCTGCCCTGCATTAGGCTTTGTCACCACTGTTAATCTCTTTCTTAGTCTTCTCAGATTTCAACACAGCAATCTGCAAACCATGCTCCTCTCCAACTCAGTATAGTCAGCTATCTTTCATGGCCTTACCTAATATCTTTAGGATGGAATTTTTCTTGATTGGATGATAGCAATATATCAATATTCACTTCCAGATTTTGGTGGTTGTATTGTGGTTATATAGAACAATATCCTTATTCATTGGAGAAGGAAATGGCAAACCACTCCCGTATTCTTGCTGGGATAATCTCATGGACAGAGGAGCCTGATGGGCTACAGTTCATAGGGTCACAAAGAGTCAGACATGACTGAGTGACTAAACCACCACATCCTTATTTATACACAAAATAATACTGAAGTATTTGAAAATAATGGGCTTCCCTGGTGGCTCAGGCGATAAAGAATCTGCCTGCAATGCAGAAGACCTGACTTTGATCCCTGGGTCAGGAAGATCCCCTGGAGGAGGAAATGACAACCCACTCCAGTATTCTTGCATGGAGAATCTCATAGAGAGGAGCCTACTGGGCTGTAGTCCATGGGCTCTCAAAGAGTCAGACACAACTACATGACTTTAACTTTCACTGAAAATGATAAGCATCATTTTTTTAGCTTGATTTCAAACAATTCAGAGGAGTTAAGAGAAAATAAAGAAAGTGTTTACTAGACAATACAAAATATTTAGACTGTTGCTACAATTAAACAGATCATGTATGCTGCAACTAAAGATCCCACATGTTTAAACAAAGATCGAAGACCATGCATGCCACAATTAAAACCCAGCACAGCCAAATAAATAATTTTTTTAAATAAAATAGCTATGCTAGTTTTGCAGAACACAGTAAGTAGAATAGCATCCTTTAATTTCCAGAGGCTCTTTGCCAAGCATTTTCTCTCTGTGCAACTTAGTTTCAGACCTGCGATGTCTTGACGGTAAAAACTCAATACTACAAGCTAACGAACTGCTACTTTTGTCTCTCTAGCTTCATGTAATAACCAAAATTTCTGCTGTTTTTCCTTCTCCAGCATTAACCATCTAACTGGGCAAACTTTGAATTCCCAGCTTCTAATCTTATGTATTTAATTAAATTCAAACTATGACTTCCTTGTACTTGTTAATGAACCCATGGATAACCAGCTATAAAACTCAGCTCATCTTTCCATGGACCTCGCCTCTCCAGAGTTTTAGCCTTTCTAGCCCATGTTGTTTTAACTGCTCTTTGATGTCTCTCAACAGAAGATTCTCTTTAGTGGGAATGATGTTTTCCTTTACTATTCCATATGACCTAAAACTGAAAGTGCCATTTTCTAGAAATTTTAATTCATTTTCACCAAAAAGAAATGTGGCTTCTTAAGGCTTCCAATAAAATATTACTTTACTTATCACGGTATACATTAACAGTTTTCAATTGTTTTCAAGTCTTTCCTAGAGAGAAAATTTTATAAAAGTAAAATATAGCAAAATCTAATTTTATTTATGATATAATATTAAAGCATCATTTTGGAGATTCAATCTTGCAAGAAAGATACATGTTGAGAGGTTCTCAGCTCTCATTAGTTGTAAAGAATCTGCCTGCCAATGCAGGAGACTTGAGAGACTTGGATTCAGTCCCTGGGTTGGGAAAATCCTCTGGAGAATGAAATGGTAACCCACTCCAGTAATGCTGCCTGGAAAATCTTATGGACAAAGGAGCTTGGTAGACTACAGCCTGTGGGGTCACAAAGAGATGAACACGACTGAGTGACTAAACAACAATATATGTGAGAAAAAAATAGGAATACATTAGTGTACACATGCACATCTTTTTAACATTACATTATAAGCCGTGTTCTCATTTGAATTTTTAAATATTTTATATTTACTGTATCTCAGTTTTGTTCATTTCTCTTAGGGTTTCTAGACTTGGCAAAAACAATAAAAATTGATAAATCCACAAAAAATTGGGAATACTTAAATTTAAAAGCAACTATTTTGTTTAATTAAAATTCAAATTTAACTGAGAATATCTATTAAACCTACCCCTTCTTTAAGGTCAGGAATATATATTGGTGAGAGGAAAATAAGTTTTAGGAAGACAGTGGGTAAAGTTATTTTAAATATAAACAGAAAATGTCAGAAAAATATCTGATAGTTAATTAACTCAAATGATAGAGATGATCCAAGAGAATAAAAATGCCATTCTGCAGAACACAGTGGGATTTCTAAAACTTTCAGTTCAGTTCAGTTCAGTCAGTCAGTTGTGTCTGACTCTTTGTGATCTCATGAATCGCAGCACGCCAGGCCTCCCTGTCCATCACCAACTCCCAGAATTCACCCAAACTCATGTGCATCGAGTTGGTGATGCCATCCAGCCATCTCATCCTCTGTCGTCCCCTTCTCCTCCTGCCCCCAATCCCTCAGGGTCTTTTCCAATGAGTCAACTCTTTGCATGAGGTGGCCAAAGTATTGGAGTTTCAAATTGTCAAGAAAACCCCAGAAAAAAAAAAAAAAACTCAGTGTATCTAATAAAACACATTATATTGCTATCTAAATGCCAAGCCCCACATCTTTTCAGGGTTAAGTATATTTTAGTAAAAACAGAAATATGTTCCCAAGTACAATCTAATTTGACACTCACAGGTGTAGATAAATGAGATCATAAACTGGGGTGAGGATGAATGGGCAGAAGTAAAAGCAATTTCTGTAAGGTTATAGCATGTTAATTACCTGCTATACTGGCATGAAATAACAGTTAACTTAATTGATGGGCATTTTAACTGATTTGTCTTTCATTAGGTATGCTAACTTATAAGGTTGTAGTTTCCTTTAGTCTGTTAGTTTTGCATCAAGTAACTTTGTATTACAGACAAATTTAGGTTAATAAACTAACAAGAATTAATTTCCATTTATGCTACCATTGTTTACAAGGGAAGACTTTAAAACCAACATTCATGGAATATTCTAATTTTTAACTCTATTCTTGAGCAGACTGTCAAGGACTTTTTTTCCTATATTCAAGAAAATAGTTTCTTAAACACTTTTCCTGCTTCTAGGTTTTTTTTTTTTTTCCCCCTTTTAGTTCAATTGTTTTATACAATTCATTTATTTTGAATTTCCTATGGCACACTTTCTAATTGTTTTCTTCACTCTTATAGTTCCAAATACCAGCGCACCCTTACATATCAACAACTCACTGAGAAAATATACAGGTGCGAAATTTACATCTTCCTTTTTCTCCTCTTGAAAAACATATATAATAAAATCCTTTCACTCTCTCACATTTTTATGCTCTGCATAATTTTCTCCAGAGGTGAGCGAATGTGAGACATTTATACAGGCATAAGGTATACAGTGAAATAAGCGTGAGCTTTTTTTTGCTGGTTTATATAATCTGTTTCCCATGCATTATTGTATTTTAACAAGAAAGTGTAAAATTTGTTACTATATTCAGATGAGAATCTAAGTATTACAGGTTAAGTGACTGGCCCAAAGTCACACAGGAGAAATTAAATTTGATTTTACAATAATTTCAAATACTTAGGTTTATTTAGAGGTCTCTGACCACACTGAATATAGTTCCAAAGTCAATAGCTGAATTTAACTAGGTTGAAATTAGAGTTTTCCATAATCCCTGTATTAGAGTGGGAGGGTTGTTACGTAAATGAGTGTACAAAACTTTCCAGGGCCAAACCTACATGTCTGTATATTTTATATTAAATGTTTTAAGCATCTGTGCAAAGACAGTTACTCATTAATTCCATTAATACCATGTATTCTCTCAAACAGCCATGAATGGCCATATAAAATGTGTAAGATGCCTGCATAAAATGCATATTTGCCCCTTGAGAAGGTTCTGAGAGAAAAGAGGGTAAAATTAATTTACTCTGAAAAATATTTCCCTAGCCTTAACAATTTTCTGTCATGTCAAGAACCTATCTATACACTTGGGGAGGGAAAAAAGAATTAATAGTAGTGATAAAAGATCATACCTATGTAGATAGCTCTGATGCAAAGAAATGGAGATCAAACCAATCATTTAAGTACTCAAGATGAAAAGACACATTCTTTCACTTTCAATATTTTGTACACACTATTCCCTTTGCCTGGAACTCTTCTTCGTTGAATATCCATGTGATTTTCCCTTCACTTTTCCAGGTAAGAGCTGTAATATCACCCTACTAAACTTGTAGCTACCACATTCAGCTCCTATCTCCGTTCTCTATGACCCACAGTGCTATCTCATACACTATATATTCTCTACCATAAAAGCTCAATAAGCACGTTCATTTTTGTCTTTCCTTATTCACTACTATTTTATCAGTACCTTGATAAGTGTCTAGTATAAAATAGTTGCTCAATAAAAATTTAAATTAAGGAAAACTTTAGAACAGAGGGGAGATTACAAGGCATGAAAAAATTATTCAAAAGGAATTCAGAGGGAATTATAAGATTTCATTTAAAATTACCAGAAAAAAAAAAAAAGGGATTCATAGGTGGTCAATCCTGAAAACGGTTTTGAATTATAAGAGTGACCAATGTTTAATCACAGCTTATTCACCCCATTAATGAGGGAGGGATCCCTGCCCAAGGGGTTGTGGGATGGCCAAACACACTATACCTGACCCTGGAAAGACATGTATGCCACAGCCAAAGGGAGAGGACACCAAACACCACACAGGAGACATAGGGGTTACACTTGGGAAGAGAGTGAACTAGGGTCTGGGGAAGGTAAACTTTGGAGTACTGATAAAGTGGTCCCTGGTCCCCACAGGAGGAACTGATTGCTGTTATTTGAATAATTTGGTGGGCTGAAACCCACTCCTCAGGGATAAATAGGTATATTTTGCTTTGTGCTTTTAGTAAGGAGGCCTGTTTGGTTAGGGGACCTTTCTGCAGGAGCAGAGGGAAAGAGAACGTGTGATTAGGTCACTCAAAGTCCTCCCAATTTTACCAAATAACAAGGTAGTACATTTTATCAGCCTTAAATTTAGACTTTATATCACAAGCTGATACAATAAGCTGCTTACATTTTTCTATATATTATCTGTTTTAGCTTCAGGAAAGGAAGTTCAGGGGTGGGTTAGGCGAGGCAAATTTAGTATCTCCTGTGGGTTATCATCAGCAATGGATTTTTCACAGCCAGTAGTCTACACTGAGTATGTCACAGTTGTCTTCTGTTAACTTAGACTTGAGAATAAGGGAGGGAAGCAGGAAAAAGAATGCTGCCAACTATTTTTTTTTTTTTTTTTGCAATTTTTCCTTTTAAAGAACTAGTGTCTCTTTTTAAAGGGTGTTGTCCTTAGACTTATTCTTTAACATTAATGCTAGAAGGGAAATGCAAGCCAAAACCACAATGAGACATCACCTCACACCTATCAGAATCGCTATCATCAAAAAGAATACAAATAGCCAATGTTGTGGAGAAAATGGAACCTGTGCAAGCCATTGATGGGAATGTAAATTATTGCAGCATTATGGAGGTTCCCCAAAAAACTAAAAATGGAATCATGGTATGACGCAGCATGTCCATTTCTGGGTATCTTAAAAATAGCAAAGACATTCATTTGAAAAGATACATTCACCCCAGTGTTCACAGCAGCATTATTTACAATTCCCAAGACATAGAAGCAACCTAAGTATCCATAAACAGATGAGTGGATAAAAAAGATGTGGTGTATATATGTATATATATATATATATATATATACAAACATGTAGTATACACACACACACACACAGTGGAATGTACAGTTCAGTTCTGTTGTTCAGTCATGTCCAACTCTTTGTGACCCCATGGACTGCAACACACCAGGCTTCCCTGTCCATTACCAACTCCCAGAGTTTGCTCAAACTCGAGTCCATCAACTTGGTGATGCCATCCAATATCAACCTTAAAAATGAAATTTTGCCATTTGCAGCAACATGAATATACTTGTAGGGTATTATGTTGAGTGACATAAATCTGGCAAAGACAAATATGATATCACTTAAACATGAAATCTAAATAATACAATAAATTAATGAATATAATAAAAAAAGAAGCAGAACCACAGATATAGAAAACAAACTAGTGGTTACCAGTGAAGAGAGGAAAGGAGGATGGGTAATGTAGGGTTAGGGGGTTAAGTACAAGCTATTATGTATAAAATAGCTACAGGATATATTGTACAAAACAAGAATATAGTCAGTATTTTAGAGTAACTGTGCTGCTGCTGCTGCTAAGTCACTTCAGTTGTGTCTGACTCTGTGCAACCCTTTAGACAGCAGCCCACCAGGCTCCCCCGTCCCTGGGATTGTTAAGGCAAGAACACTGGAGTGGGTTGCCATTTCCTTCTCCAATGCATGAAAGTGAAAAGTGAAAGTGAAGTCGCTCAGTTGTGTTCGACTCTTAGTGACCCCATGGACTATAGCCCACCAGGCTCCTCCTTCCAAGGGATTTTCCAGGCAAGAGTACTGGAGTGGGGTGCCATTGCCTTCTCTGAATACCTATAAATGGAGTATAATCTTTAAACTCATGACTCAACTTATTATACATCTGAAACTTACATAATATTGTACATCAACTATACTTCAGTAGTTGATGTATAAATAAAACAATAAAAAATAAAACATTAATGCTTAAAAGAATAGAGCACCTTTTGAATTTTTACATTGGAAAACTGTCTCATCCACAGTTAAAAATCCAGATTTATTTTTGTATGTGTGATGACAATGAAAAATAATTACATAGGTAAATTTTTAGAAAACATAACATCTCTTTTATACTTTTAAAATAGCTACTTAAATAGAATTCTGCTGAAATAGATATTAAACAAAATAAATGCTGAATGGGGGGAAATGAGTTATTCAATGGAAGATACTAAATAATGAACTGTGTTAGATATAGTATAATATTCATAATTATTATAAAATCAATGTAAAAATGTTTTATAAAAGGTTTTAATATTCATCATTAGATTTCTCTTTCCTTTCCTTGTCAAGTAAACTAAATTTGCAAAATTAATCATTTTACCTAGAACACAGTCACTACACATGTGTAAAGCTGAGTATTTGAATAATTTAAGCAAGTTTAAAAGTATATATTTGATATATATTTATATATATATATTCAGATACTCATCATTATATCTGGTTATTTTTATGTATATAAAGTGTAAATTTACAGAGATAATATACACTCCCATTTCTGAAATAAATTCACCTCAATATTAATATTTATATACCTTGGTATAGGATTATGGATCATTTTATTTTTGTTATTATAGTTTTATGCACTTTTTTAAATTTATTTTTTAATTTAAATTTATTTATTTTAATTGGAGGCTAATTACTTTACAATATTGTATTTGTTTTACATACATTTCACGGCAAGTAGATGGAAAAACAGTGGAAACAGTGGCTGACTATTTTTTTGGCTCCAAAATTACTGCAGATGGTGATTGCACCCATGAATTTAAAAGACACTTACTCCTTGGAAGGAAAGTTATGACCAACTGAGACAGCATATTAAAAAGCAGAGATGTTACTTGTCAACAAAGGTCTGTCTAGTCAAGGCTATGGTTTTTCCAGTAGTCATGTATGGATATGAGAGTTGGACTGTGAAGAAAGCTGAGCGCCAAAGAATTGATGCTTTTGAACTGTGATGTTGGAGAAGACTCTTGAGAGTCCCTTGGACTGCAAGGAGATCCAACCAGTCCATCCAAAAGGAGATCAGTCCTGGGTGTTCATTGGAGGGACTGATGTTGAAGCTGAAATTCCAACACTTTGGCCACCTGATGCAAAGAGCTGACTCATTTGAAAAGACCATGATGCTGAGAAAGATTGAGGGCTGGAGGAGAAGGGGATAACAGAGGATGAGATGGTTGGATGGGCATCACCGACTCAATGGACATGGGTTTGGGTGAACTCCGGGAGTTGGTGATGGACAGGGAGGCCTCGTGTGCTGCAGTTCATGGGGTCGCAAAGAATCAGACACAACTGAGCGACTGAACTGAACTGAACATACATTTCAATAAGAAACATGTTTTAACTTTACAAGCAGAAAAAGGCTATGTGTGTTTTTAAATAATTCTTGCAAATATTTTGAAAAGAAAATTTCTTCTTCATCTGCTGCCTCAATTTTTGTTCAAGTCCCTTCTGCCTGAGTTCTTAAATCTATGGTGGAGAGGGCTTGTTTACATAACCCCTGATGAAGTTATCTTGGTATAAGGTCAATATTATTCACTTCATCATTTCCCATCTCTGCTCCTTCCACTCCATCCCAAATATATATATATATATATATATATAAAAGCACAAATTTTAAAATCCGTTTTCAAAGTTCCAAGAGTTGACATTACTTAATGGAAGCTCAGGGACCTGAGGATAACAAAACATTAAGAATAGGGAATTTTTACAGCTGAGAGCAGCTGATTCAGGATCTCTAGGGAATAACTGCTTTTTCAGAGACTCCTTTCTCCCTCCCATGTTTGCTTGTGTGACTTGGTGCTTTGCTCAGAGATGCTTTATTTAATGAAATGTGTGACTTTCACAGCTTGTGCATTGTGAGAAGTGCTTCTCACCACATGAATTCTGTTGCATTGCTGTGCTTGACAGTTTTAAAAAATAATTTTTTTTTACCTACAAGCAATTTCTGAAATACCCTTAAACTCTTTTTCTTTTTCTCTTAATTTTTAATAAAAAAGAAAAAAGAAACATGGTAGTCATAACAGGACTGACTTAACTACAAAGTTTTACTAAAACCAACATGCTGTGTTACCCAATAATTAATTTACTCACAAGGTAAGTACTATTTTGGGGAACACAGGTATACCTGTGGTTGATTCATTTTGATATTTGGCAAAACTAATACAATATTGTAAAGTTTAAAAAAAAAAAAAAAACTTTGGCATTATTTCTCATTTATTAGCTATCAACCTAAAAATTAGTAAAACAAATCAATGTCTCTCATTCAGTTGAAGATTCAATGGCTGAACTCCCTGTGTAATTGAGTCCAAAAGCAGCCAGATACAAAAATAAGAAAAAGGAGGCAGGTTGGCAGAAGCAGAAATTAAGATTTTTTTGAGAGACTACTCTATTTCTTTTATCCAGCCCATCTTTGCATGAAATGTTCCCTTGGTATCTCTAATTTTCTTGACGAGATCTCTAGTCTTTCTGACTCTATTGTTTTCCTCTATTTCTTTGCATTGATCACTTAGGAAGGCTTTCTTATCTCTCCTTGCTATTCTTTGGAACTCTGCATTCAGATGCTTATATCTTTCCTTTTCTCCTGCGCTTTTTGCTTCCCTTCTTTTCACAGCTATTTGTAAGGCCTCCTCAGACAGCCATTTTGCTTTCTTGCATTTCTTTTTCATGGGTATGGTCTTGATTCCTGTCTCCTGTACAATGTCACGAACCCCCATCCATAGTTCATCAGGCACTGTATCAGATCTTGTCCCTTAAATCTATTTCTCACTTCCACTATATAGTCATAAGGGATTTGATTTAGGTCATACCTGAATGGTCTAGTGGTTTTCCCCACTTTATTCAATTAAAGTCTGAATTTGTCAATAAGGAATTCACGATCTGAGCCACAGTCAGCTCCCAGTCTTGTTTTTGCTGACTGTACAGAGCTTCTCCATCTTCGGCTGAAAAGAATATGATCAATCTGATTTTGGTGTCAACCATCTGGTGATGTCCATGTGTAGAGTCTTCTCTTGTGTTGTTGGAAGAGGGTGTTTGCTATAACCAGTGCTTTCTCTTGGCCAAACTCTATTAGCCTTTGCCCTGCTTCACTCTGTACTCCAAAGTCAAATTGGCCTGTTTCTCCAGGTGTTTCTTGACTTCCTACTTTTGCATTCCAGTCCCCTATACACAGTCAGGTCCAACTCTTTGCAACCCCATGGACTATACATTCTATGGAATTCTCCAGGCCAGAATAGTGGAGTGGGTAGTCTTTCCCTTCTCCAGGGGATCTTCCCAACCCAGGGATTGAACTCAGGTCTCCCTCATGGCAGGCAGAATCTTTACAGGCTGAGCCACAAGGGAAGTTCTCCTATATACAGTAGAACTGTACAAAAAAGATCTTCATGACCAAGATAATCACGATGGTGTGAGCACTCACCTAGAGACAGACATCCTGGAATGTGAAGTCAAGTGGGCCTTAGGAAGCATCATTACGAACAAAGCTAGTGGAGGTGATGGAATTCCAGTGGAGCTCTTTCAAATCCTGAAAGATGATGCTGTGAAAGTGCTGCACTCAATATGCCACCAAATTTGGAAAACTCAGCACTGGGCACAGGACTGGAAGAGGTCAGTTTTCATTCCAATCCCAAAGAAAGGCTATGCCAAAGAATGCTCAAACTACCACACAGTTGCACTCATCTCACATGCTAGTAAGTGATGCTTAAAATTCTCCAAGTCAAGCTTCAGCAATACGTGAACTGTGAACTTCCAAATGTTCAAGCTGGTTTTAGAATAGGCAGAGGAACCAGAGATCAAATTGCCAACATGTGCTGGATCATCAAAACACCAAGAGAGTTCCAGAAACGCATCTATTTCTGTTTTACTGACTATGCCAAAGCCTTTGACTGTGTAGATCACAATAAACTGTGGAAAATTCTGAAAGAGATGGGAATACCAGACCACCTGACCTGCCTCTTGAGAAACCTGTATGGAAGGTCAGGAAGCAACAGTTAGAACTGGACCTGGAACAACAGACTGGTTCCAAATAGGAAAAGGAGTACGTCAAGGCTGTATATTGTCACCCTGCTTATTTAACTTATATGCAGAGTATGTCATGAGAAAAGCTGGGCTGGAAGAAGCACAAGCTGGAATCAAGATTGCCGGGAGAAATATCAATAACCTCAGATATGCAGATGACACCACCTTTATGGCAGAAAGTGAAGAAGAACTATTGAGCTTCTTGATGAAAGTAAAAAAGGAGAGTGAAAAAGTTGGCTTAAAGCTTCATACTGCTTTGCTTTATGCTTCATACTGCTCTATTATTTTAAATGATTCTCAAACAAAATTCAGAAAACTAAGATCATGGCATCTGGTCCCATCACTTCATAGCAAATAGATGGGGAAACAGTGGAAACAGTGTCAGAATTTATTTTTCTGGGCTCCAAAATCACTGTAGATGGTGATTGTAGCCATGAAATTAAAGGACACTTACTCCTTGGAATGAAAGTTATGACCAACCTAGACAGTATATTAAAAAGCAGAGACATTACATTACTTTGTCAACAAAGGTCTATTCAAGGCTATATTTTTTCCAGTGGTCATGTATGGATGTAAGAGTTAGACTATAAAGAAAACTAAGCACCGAAGAATTGATGCTTTTGAACTCTGGGGTTGCAGAAGACTCTTGAGAATCCCTTGGACTGCAAGGAGGCCTAAGCAGTCCATCCTAAAGGAGATGAGTCCTGGGTGTTCATTGGAAGGACTGATGTTGAAGCTGAAACTCCAATACTTTGGCCACCTGATGCAAAGAGCTGAC
>NW_011494589.1:345607-347399 GCF_000754665.1 Bison bison bison
AGAGAAGTCACTGCAATGAGAAGTCCACACACCGCAACAAGAGAGTAGCCCCTGTTCCCAGTGACTAGAGAAAAGTCCACGCAGCAACAAAGACTCACCATAGCCAAAATATAATAAATATTTTTTTAATGTATTAAGAAAATGCTTACAGTAATTCCTAGAACATTCCAGATATGCTTTAAATATTAACAATCACTGTTATTAGTATCATGATAACTTTCTAATCTTTTCTATCCTTTTGTTATTCTTTCCTTATTTTATTTCATGATCACTATCTTTAAATCATCACTCTACACTACCCAGAACACCTGCTTAGTTTTGTTTTTGTTGTTCCCAGGAACTATGCTCTTCCAACAGTACAACATCAATTTCATTCTACTCAGTGAAAGTGTCTGACTCTTTGTGACCCCATGAACTATACAGTCCATGGAATTCTCCAGGCCAGAATACTGGAGTGGGTAGCTTTTCTCTTCTCCAGGGGATCTTCCCAACCCAGGGACTGAACTCAGGGCTCCCACATTGTAGGCGGATTCTTTACCAGCTGAGCCACAAAACATTCCTCAAATCTCTTGTTCCCATCTCACTTTCAGCTGGTGTGTCTGAGGGATGGCATCTTTCTGCCATCAAATTCATAAAATATTTATAGTTGTGGTATACATATTTTCCTTCCATTCCTTCATTTATCTACTATGTTCTACTTATTTCTATATTAGGGATTTCTCTTTAGTGACTGTTTCTTTTGATTTTTTCCCACTTATTAATGGAATCATGTTTGTATTTATTCAAACAGGCTCCAGAGAAAACATACAAATTGATCCTAAACACATGAAAAGATGGTCAAATTCATCATGAAAATGCTAATCAAAATCACAGTGAAATACCACTTTACATTCACTAGAGTAGGTAAGATCAAAAAGTCAGATAGTAGCAAGTGTTCCTGAGGATATGGAGAAATCAGAACCCTCATGCACCACTGATGGGAATATAAAATGATACTACTCTGTTGAAAAGAGTTTGCCAGTCACTCAAACAATTCAACAGTTACCATAAGACCCAGAAATTCCACCCCCAGATATAAACTCAAGAGAAACAAAATCAAATCAACATAAAAATTTGTATGTAACTGTTATAGCAGAATTACTCATAGTAGCCAAAGGTGGAAACAACCCAAATGTCTATCAATGAATAAATAAAGGAGCAAAATGTGTTATGAAAATACAGTGGAGTGCTATCTAGGCATAAGAATAAAACATTAATACATACATGTACATCATAAATGAACTTTGAAAATGTTATGCTAAATGAAAAAAAAAGCTAGTAGCAATAGATCACATATGATTTCATTTGTATGAGATGTTCAGAACTTGGATTTCTATTAAGATGTTTATTGGCGGCTGCCTATGGCTGGGTGAGGGAGGTAGTGTGAGGTACAGAAGGTCAGTGCTAACCATACAGGGTTTCTTTTGGGCATAGTAAAATGCTCTCAAATTACCTCTGGTGATGATTGTACATATCTGTGAATATACTAAAAACAGCTGAGTTGCATGTTTTATTTATTTATTTATTTATTTTGGAAAAGAAGACCTTTATTGATTCTTTGAACAGTATTATTTTCCTTGATATCTTCTTGAAGGTTTTCACATGAATATATTGATAACTCATGCGTGCATGTTCAGTCACTCAGTTGAAAAGTAATTTTTTAAAAAATTGAAGGATAGTTGCTTTTACAGAATTTTGTGGTTTTCTGTCAAACCTCAGTGTGAGTCAGCTATAGGTGTGCATATACCCCCTC
>NW_011494590.1:0-428 GCF_000754665.1 Bison bison bison
TATGGGGAGGGAGGAGGGAGGAGGGTTCAGGATGGTGAACACATGTATACCTGTGGCGGATTCATTTTGATATTTGGCAAAACTAATACAATTATGTAAAGTTTAAAAATAAAATTAAATTAAAAAAGAAAAACAAACAAACAACAAAAAAGAATGGACTGGTTGGATCTCCTTGCAGTCCAAGGGACTCTCAAGAGTCTTCTCCAACACTACAGTTCAAAAGCGTCAATTCTTCGGTGCTCAGCCTTCTTCACAGTCCAACTCTCACATCTGTACATGATCACTGGAAAAACCATAGCTTTGACAAGATGGATAATTCTTGGCAAAGTAATATCTCTGCTTTTCAATATGCTATCTAGGTTGGTCATAACTTTCCTTCCAAGGAGTAAGAGTCTTTTAATTTCATGGCTGCAGTCATCATCTGCAGT
>NW_011494590.1:528-1418 GCF_000754665.1 Bison bison bison
TCTGAGGAGGGCTTACAAATGGCTAATGAAAGAAGAGATGCTAAAGGCAATTCAGAAAAGAAAAGATATACCCATTTGAATGCAGAGTTCCAAAGAATAGCAAGGAGAGATAAGAAAGCTTTCCTCAGTGATCAATGAAAATACATAGAGGAAAACAATATAATGGGAAAGACTAGAAACCTCTTCAAGAAAATTAGAGATACCAAGGGAACATTTCCTGCAAAGATGGGCACAATCAAGGACAGAAATTGTATGGACCTAACAGAAGCGGAAGACATTAAAAAGAGGTGGCAAGAATATGCAGAAGAGCTATACAAAAAAGATCTTCATGACCCAGAAAACCACAATGGTGTGATCACTCACCTAGAGCCAGACATCCTGGAATGTGAAGTCAAGTGGCCCTCAGAAAGCAGCGCTATGAACAAAGCTAGTGAAGACAATGGAATTCCAGTTGAGCTATTTAAAATCTTAAAAGATGATGCTATGAAAGTGTTGTTCTCAATATGCCAGCAAATTTGGACAACTCAGCAATGGTCACAGGACTGGAAAAGTTCAGTTTTCATTCCAATCTCAAAGAAAGGTAATGCCAAAGAATGTTCAAACTACCACACAATTGCACTCATCTCACATGGTAGCAAAGTAATGTTCAAAATTCTCCAAGCCAGGCTTCAACAGGACGTGAACTGTGAAATTCCAGATGTTCAAGCTGGTTTTAGAAAAGTCAGAGGAGCCAGAGATCAAATTGCCAGCATCTGTTGGATCATCAAAAAAGCAAGAGAGTTCCAGAAAAACATCTACTTCTGCTTTACTGATTATGCCAAAGCCTTTGACTGTGTGGATTACAACAAATTGTGGAAAATTCTTCAAGAGATGGGAATACCAGACCACCT
>NW_011494590.1:1518-1985 GCF_000754665.1 Bison bison bison
ATAGAACAGTCTTATGGACTCTATGGGAGAGGGAGAGGGTGGGAAGATTTGGGAGAATGGCATTGAAACATGTAAAATATCATGTATGAAACCAGATGCCAGTCGAGGTTCGATGCACGATACTGGATGCTTGGGGCTAGTGCACTGGGATGACCCAGAGGGATGGTATGGGGAGGGAGGAGGGAGGAGGGTTCAGGATGGTGAACACATGTATACCTGTGGCGGATTCATTTTGATATTTGGCAAAACTAATACAATTATGTAAAGTTTAAAAATAAAATTAAATTAAAAAAGAAAAACAAACAAACAAAACAAAAAAAGAATAGGACTGGTTGGATCTCCTTGCAGTCCGAGGACTCTCAAGAGTCTTCTCCAACACTACAGTTCAAAAGCGTCAATTCTTCGGTGCTCAGCCTTCTTCACAGTCCAACTCTCACATCTGTACATGATCACTGGAAAAACCATAG
>NW_011494590.1:3695-5724 GCF_000754665.1 Bison bison bison
GCAGCCATGAAATTAAAAGACACTTGCTCCTTGGAAGAAAAGCTATGACCAACCAAGACAACATATTAAAAAGCAGAGACATTACTTTGCCAACAAAGATCTTTCTAGTCAAAGCTATTTTTTTTTTTTATTTAAATAAATAATAGCTCAGAACTTCCCAAACCTGGCTTCTCTGGTGGTTCAGATGGTAAAAGATCTGCCTGCAGTGCAAGAAGATCTGGATTCAGTTCCTGGGTAGGAAAGATCTCCTGAAGTAGACAATGGCTATCCACTCCAGTATTCTTGCTTAGAGAATTCCATTGACAGAGGAGTCTGGTGGGTTACAGTCCATGGGGCCGCAAAGACTCAGATTGACTGAGTGATTAACACTTTCACTTTCCTATACCAGCAGAGATATTTAGATACTAAACTTCATGAAATTAATAGATCACTCTATTATCTCAGTGCAAAAAGATCCTCTCTAAGATACACTAAAAGTGTCAAAAATCAAAGGTAAATTAAAAGCCTAAAAGCAACCAAAGAAAATAATCTCAACTTGAAAAAGAACCCTCATGAGGTTATTATTGATTCCTCAGCAGAAATCTTACCAGAGAATAGAATGATACATTCAAAATGTTGAAATTTAAAAATATCTATATTTAGCAAAGTTATCCTTCAAATATGAAGAAAAAATACTTTCTCAGAGACACAAATGCTGAAGGAGTCCCTCACCATTAGAACTACCTTGTGAAAAATGCTACAAGGAGTTCTTCAAAGTGAAAGAAAAAAAAAAAAAAAAGCTAACTAGTGGCTAAGTCATGTCTGACTCTTTGTGAACCCATGAAAGCACACCAGGCTTTCCTGTCCTTCACTATCTTCTGGAGTTTGTTTAGATTCATGTCCATTGAGTCAGTGATGCTCTCTAACAATCCCATCCTCTGTTGCCCCCTTCTTTTACCTTCAATCTCCCCTAGTGTCAGGGTATTTTCCTATAAGCTGGCTCCAATACCACAATTCAAAAGTGTCAATTCTTCGGTGCTCAGCCTTCTTTATGGTTCAATTCTCACATCTATACATGACTACTGGAAAAACTACAGCTTTAACTAAATGGACATTGCTTGGCACAGTGATGTGTCTGCTTTTTAATACTCAGTCTAGGTTTCTCATCTCTTCCCTTCCAAGAAGCAAGTGTCTTCTAACTTCATGGCTGCAGTCAGAGTCTGCAGTGACTTTGGAGCCCCAAAAAAATAAAATATCTTATCACTTCCACATTTTCCCCTTCTATTTGCCATGAAGTGATGGGACTGGATGCCATGATCTTAATTTTTTGAATATATTTAGAAAACCCCTATTGTATAATAGGGTAGTATGTCAACTACTTGACTATAGTATAAAGGTTAAATTAAAGGAGTATTAAAAATAACTATAGCTACTATAATTTCTTAATAAATAAATAATATAAAATGAAGCTGTTGTATGTGATTGAAGCAGTTTTTGTCAGCTTTAAGTTGTTTTAATTAAATCCATGGTAACAATAAAGCAAAAACCTAGAACAGATGTAGATAAGACAAAGAAAGGGGACCAGAAAGTTTCACAATGGAAAATTACTGCTTTAAAGAGGTAGACAGATAAAAATGGAATGAAACTGTGCCTTTTGCATAGCTGTAGGTGAACCTAGAGACTCATATAGAGTGAAGTATGTTATAAGTTCAGTTCAGTTCAGTCGCTCAGTCGTGTCCAACTGTTCGCAACCCCATGAATTGCAGCACGCCAGGCCTCCCTGTCCATCACCAACCCCCAGAGTTCACTGAGACTCACATCCATTGAGTCAGTGATGCCATCCAGCTATCTCATCCTCTGTCGTCCCCTTCTCCTCCTGCCCCCAATCCCTCCCAGCATCAGAGTCTTTTCCAATGAGTCAACTCTTCACATGAGGTGGCCAAAGTACTGGAGTTTCAGCTTCAGCATCATTCCCTCCAAAGAAATCCCAGAGCTGATCTCCTTCAGAATGGACTGGTTGGATCTCCTTGCAGTCCAAGGGACTCTCAAG
>NW_011494590.1:5824-6770 GCF_000754665.1 Bison bison bison
CATGACTACAGGAAAAACCATAGCCTTGACTAGACAAACCTTTGTTGGCAAAGTAATGTCTCTGCTTTTGAATATGCTATCTAGGTTGGTCATAACTTTCCTTCCAAGGAGTAAGCGTCTTTTAATTTCATGGCTGCAGTCACCATCTGCAGTGATTTTGCTAAGTCACTTCAGTCGTGTCCAACTCTGTGTGACCCCATAGACGGCAGTCCATCAGGCTCCACCATCCCTGGGATTCTCCAGGCAAGAACACTGGAGTGGGCTGCCATTTCCTTCTCCAATGCATGAAAGTGAAAAGTGAAAGTGAAGTCACTCAGTCGTGTCTCACTCTTAGCGATCCCATGGACTGCAGCCTACCAGGCTCCTCTGTCCATGGGATTTTCCAGGCAAGAGTACTGGAGTGGGGTGCCATTGCCTTCTCTGCAGTGATTTTGGAGCCCAAAAGTATAAAGTCTTACACTGTTTCCAATGTTTCCCCATCTATTTCCCATGAAGTGATGGGACCAGATGCCATGATCTTCGTTTTCTGAATGTTGAGCTGTAAGCCAACTTTTTCACTCTCCACTTTCACTTTCCTCAAAAGGCTTTTGAGTTCCTCTTCACTTTCTGCCATAAGGGTGGTGTCATCTACATATCTGAGGTGACTAATATTTCTCCCAGCAATCTTGATTCCAGCTTGTGTTTCTTCTAGTCCAGCGTTTCTCATGATGTACTCTGCATATAAGTTAAATAAGCAGGGTGACAATATACAGCCTTGACTTATTCCTTTTCCTATTTGGAACCAGTCTGTTGTTCCATGTCCAGTTCTAACTGTTGCTTCCTGACCTGCATACAGATTTCTCAGGAGGCAGGTCAGGTGGTCTGGTATTCCCATCTCTTTCAGAATTTTCCACAGTTTATTGTGATCCACACAGTCAAAGGCTTTGGCATAGTCAATAAAGCAAAA
>NW_011494590.1:7917-11888 GCF_000754665.1 Bison bison bison
ATATATATATATATATGTAGTAACTATCATTATTCATTTTCATTTGCATAGCTCACATTTTGTCAAACAAATTGACTAGCTATGGACAATTTCGTCTATCTTTTTATTTTGTGTCTAGCATTTTAACTGGAATACACATACAATAAACAGAAAATTTGTCTCATGTAATAGCTGTAAAATTGACAGGTTCTATGGAGGTCAGATAAAGCATTTTGTTAACTATTAAGAATAGAATAGTTGAATTCATCACATTTGGAAAGTAGGAACCTGAGATTATCCGAACTTGATTAATTTGGATTCAAGGTCTAGAAAGCACAAAACAACTTTTGATCTCAAGAAGAGTTCAAAAGCAAGTACCATATGTGAACTAAGGAATAAACATTGAGTGTTATAAGGATTTAGACACATGAGAAATACAGTTGGAGTTATAAATGTTAGTTCGTGGTCAGAATAGAGGTACTAGATGAAGTGAAAGCAAATGGGGATTAAACCAGAAGACTCCCATTGGTGGAAAAAGACAAACTGAGTGTTCTGGGAAGGGATCCCTTCTGAGAAATGTATAACTTGCAAACAGACAGGTAAGACTGAAGGGACAAAATATGCTAGATAATAATTTTAAAAATCATTATAAATGCAAAGCTAAGCAAAAAGAGAAAATAAAATAACTTCCAGAGAGAAAATTTAAAGAATACATAAAAATAGAAAAATGAAAATCTGAGTGGTAAATCTGAGGGGATTAGCCAATATCAGAGAGGTACAAACTTGGTTTTAACTACCACTCGAGAAACATAAATAATCCCTTGGGTTCTTCAAAGCACTTCACCTAAAGAGACATGTCAGAAAGCTCTTCCTTCTGTGAAGGGGTAAAGATAGGAAAATATGCCCTGATGGCAAAAGAAGGCAATCAAGGAACTTCTTTTTGACCTACAGGTCAAGTGGAAAATGTGCTAAAATCAGCCCCCAGAATTCAAACTATAGCTATTCCCTCATCTGGATTTGGTGCTCCAATATACAACACTTGAATTATCAGGAAGATTCCAAGTTAATAAATTAATTAATTGTGCTGAGATTGGCAGCCTTTGAGCTTTGTGAATAAGATAATGTAAATAATCACTTATGCATAAAATAACCCTAAAATAGATTCCTCAAGATACCCACTGGTTAACTTAATCAAAGTATATATACTTACATGACATATATTTGTGTTATGTCATAGTACATTATTATATTTGTATTTTGTATTATCACATGTTATTGTTGTTTAGTTGCTAAGTCATGTCCAATTCTGTGACCCTATGGATGGTAGCATGCCATGCTCCTTTGTCCTCCACTCTCTCCTGGAGTTTGCTTAAATTCATAAATACACACTTACAAATGCATGCAAATTTGCTATTATTATGAGGACTAGGAATAATAAATAAATAAGCTTCAGACTCAATCCTCAAAATCTTCAAATTTTGAAACATAAAGAATGACATCATACGTATTTGAAGAGAACAAACATGGGATTGAATATGTGTTCAAGAAGCAAGGAATCATCAAAAATGGGCAAACATATCAAAATAAATTTATTACTAGATTGTTTAAAATGAAAAAAATAAAATCAGTAAATTTAAAAGGACTTGGGAAAAAAGCAAATAATCAGAGTCAAACAAAGATCAAGTTAAAAAGTAGATGATAAGTATTATAATACAAATCACACGTTAAGTAGGATGGGGAATTTAAGAATCTGGATAGGATAAAATGCTGTAAAGCAACTGGCATTTAAACTGAAAAAAAAAATCTCATAGAGAGAGGCAATTTTTAAATAAATGTTTATTTTGGATATACTAGAAAGAAGGCTTCTACTAGGGCTTCCCTGGTAGCTAAGCTGGTAAAGAATCCTCCTGCAACTCAGGAAATCCCAGTTCAATTCCTGGGTCAGGAAAAATGCACTGGAGAAGGGATAGGCTACCCACTCCAGTATTCTTGGGCTTCCCTCATGGCTCAGATGGTAAAGAATCTGACTACAATGCAGGAGACTTGGGTTCAATCCTTGAGTTGGGAAGACCCCTTGGAAGAGGGCATGGTAATCTACTCCAGTATTCTTGCCTGGAGAATTTCCATGGACAGAGAAACCTGGTGGGCTACAGTCCATGGGATCACAAAGAGTTAGACATGACAGTGACTAAGCACAGCATGGCACAGAAACAATAAAAGATACCATATCTCAAATTCAAGAAGTCCAATGAATATCAACAAAGAAAAATCAACAAAAATGCCCATATAAGTGTATCAACATTGAAAATCTAGGAGGAAAAAAAAAACTAAGAAGGAGGAAAAAGCAAGTGACTGCAAAATGAACATCAAGACATTATCTTAACAGCACAACCATATGACAGAACAATGTGAGAAAACTTCAAAGTTCTGAGATATAATTACTATGCACTTTTATTTACATTTAGTAGGAAGATAAATAATCACAAAAAGAAAGTCTGAAATTCAAGAAGAAAGAGTTAATACAGAAATGTGCAAAGGTGCACACATCATTGTTTGTTTATCTACAATAGATCAAAACAGAAAAACTAAATGTGAATGAAAGTAGAAAATGATAATAACGTGAAATCCAGGTGACTGATTGAGGGTGGGGGGTGTGGGATATTAATCATCCTAAATCCTTGAAGTATTTGGAAGTTGAGTGAAAGCAATGGATATATTTAGTTTTTTAAAGTGGCATCTTAATTTAAAGGTAAACAATAAAAAGATAAAGCAAGAGATAGTCAATTATCAGCTTAGGAAAGGAACAAAATATAAATGAAAAAATCAAACTAAGCCAAAAGAAAAGTATAAAGATGAATAGAGAAAGTAATTAAAACGCACTAATAATTAATAAACAGAAGCTCCAATTAAATAGTCAGGGGACCAGAAAGGGGAGCTCTTACATCCTGTGATAATACCAGAACCCAACAGGAATAAGAAAGAACCAATATTTTTCTTGTCAAGGACTCAGCCAATAAAAAGCCATGGTAAACTTTAACTTTTTGTTAACTGTAATCCTCTCAACTTCCTTTCCCCCTCTATAAAAATGGTTCCTTGCTGTGCAGGAACTTGCTCATGCCTCTCTATGGTTGCGGAACCCATAGTGTGATTTTCTGCTGATCGTGAGTGAAGCCTTTACTAAAGAGAGAACTGCATCTCTTTGCTTTTCGTTAACATTTGCTTATTCATATGGGAATCAGAGAGAAACTTCTGAAGGCTCTGGAGCTTATGAGAAAACAGATGCAATATCCACAACTGAGTCCATAGAGTTCCTTGATTTTCTCCCTGACAGTGAAGTTTGAAGGTATGTATTTCTTCTGAATCCAAGCTCATGCCCTCTTTCCATTTAAAACTCTCCAGACTTTATTTGGGATCCGTTCTAAGGTTTCCTCCATTCTGGCTAAGGTACTGCTCTATATATGAATACTCATTGGAATTTTGATTTGATTTTGAGATCAGGCTATTTCAACCAAAGCTGGCTGAGAAGGATTTGGCCCATTCTTTTGGGGGAGCAGGGGCCATTTCATTGAAATTTTGCCAGTTCTTCTGTTGGCCCATTTCTTGGGAATAGGGGCTGTTCTATGAGAACTGGCAGAGAAGTCTTCAGTCTGGCTCCCCTGGTACCAAGCTGTTTTCTTAGAATTGGCTGGTATTAGCACTAAAGGCTATTTGAGTTATAAACTCTTTGAATTTAGCTGTTAAAGCTGCTTTTTTTTTTTCTAATTTTATTTTATTTTTAAACTTTACATAATTGTATTAGTTTTGCCAAATATTAAAATGAATCCGCCACAGGTATACATGTGTTCCCCATCCCGAACCGTCCTCCCTCCTCCCTCCCCATACCATCCCTCTGGGCCATCCCAGTGCACCAGCCCCAAGCATCCAGCATCGTGCATTGAACCTGGACTGGCAACTCGTTTCCTACATGATATTTTACATGTTTCATTGCCATT
>NW_011494590.1:12045-13033 GCF_000754665.1 Bison bison bison
TCTCTTTTGCTGTCTCGTACACTGGGTTATTGTTACTATCTTTCTAAATTCCATATATATGCGTTAGTACACTGTATTTATGTTTTTCCTTCTGGCTTACTTCACTCTGTATAATAGGCTCCAGTTTCATCGACCTCATTAAAACTGATTCAAATGTATTCTTTTTAATGGCTGAGTAATACTCCATTGTGTATATGTACCACGGCTTTCTTAGCCATTCATCTGCTGATGGACATCTAGGTTGCTTCCATGTCCTGGCTATTATAAACAGTGCTGCGATGAACATTGGGGTACACGTGTCTCTTTCCCTTCTGGTTTCCTCAGTGTGTATGCCCAGCAGTGGGGTTGCTGGATCATAAGGCAGTTCTATTTCCAGTTTTTTAAGGAATCTCCACACTGTTCTCCATAGTGGCTGTACTAGTTTGCATTCCCACCAACAGAGTTGAGCTGTAGGAGTTGCTTGTATATTTTTGAGATTAGTTGTTTGTCGGTTGCTTCATTTGCTATTATTTTCTGCCATTCTGAAGGCTGTCTTTTCACCTTGCTAATAGTTTCCTTTGATGTGCAGAAGCTTTTAAGGTTAATTAGGTCCCATTTGTTTATTTTTGCTTTTATTTCCAATATTCTGGGAGGTGGGTCATAGAGGATCCTGCTGTGATGTATGTCGGAGAGTGTTTTGCCTATGTTCTCCTCTAGGAGTTTTATAGTTTCTGGTCTTACGTTTAGATCTTTAATCCATTTTGAGTTTATTTTTGTGTATGGTGTTAGAAAAGAAATCTTAAAAATTAGGGCAGAAATAAATGCAAAAGAAACAAAAGAGACCATAGCAAAAATCAACAAAACCAAAAGCTGGTTCTTTGAAAGGATAAATAAAATTGACAAACCATTAGCCAGACTCATCAAGAAACAAAGGGAGAAAAAATCAAATCAACAAAATTAGAAATGAAAATGGAGAGATCAAACAGACAACACAGAAAATACAAAAGGA
>NW_011494590.1:13146-22642 GCF_000754665.1 Bison bison bison
CCTTAACAAAATTCTAGCAATCAGAATCCAACAACACATTAAAAAGATCATACACCATGATCAAGTGGGCTTTATCCCAGGGATGCAAGGATTCTTCAATATCCGCAAATCAATCAATGTAATACACCACATTAACAAATTGAAAAATAAAAACCATATGATTATCTCAATAGATGCAGAGAAAGCCTTTGACAAAATTCAACATCCATTTATGATAAAAACTCGGCAGAAAGCAGGAATAGAAGGAACATACCTCAACATAATAAAAGCTATATATGACAAACCCACAGCAAACATTATCCTCAATGGTGAAAAATTGAAAGCATTTCCTCTAAAGTCAGGAACAAGACAAGGTTGCCCACTTTCACCATTACTATTCAACATAGTTTTGGAAGTTTTGGCCACAGCAATCAGAGCAGAAAAAGAAATAAAAGGAATCCAAATTGGAAAAGAAGAAGTAAAACTCTCACTATTTGCAGATGACATGATCCTCTACATAGAAAACCCTAAAGATTCCACCAGAAAATTACTAGAAATAATCAATGACTATAGTAAAGTTGCAGGATATAAAATCAACACACAGAAATCCCTTGCATTCCTATACACTAATAATGAGAAAACAGAAAGAGAAATTAAGGAAACAATTCCATTCACCATTGCAACGGAAAGAATAAAATACTTAGGAATATATCTACCTAAAGAAACTAAAGACCTATATATAGAAAACTATAAAACACTGGTGAAAGAAATCAAAGAGGACACTAATAGATGGAGAAATATACCATGTTCATGGATTGGAAGAATCAATATAGTGAAAATGAGTATACTACCCAAAGCAATTTATAGATTCAATGCAATCCCTATCAAGCTACCAACAGTATTCTTCACAGAGCTAGAACAAATAATTTCACAATTTGTATGGAAATACAAAAAACCTCGAATAGCCAAAGCGATCTTGAGAAAGAAGAATGGAACTGGAGGAATCAACCTACCTGACTTCAGGCTCTACTACAAAGCCACAGTTATCAAGACAGTATGGTACTGGCACAAAGACAGAAATATTGATCAATGGAATAAAATAGAAAGCCCAGAGATAAATCCACGCACATATGGACACCTTATCTTTGACAAAGGAGGCAAGAATATACAATGGATTAAAGACAATCTCTTTAACAAGTGGTGCTGGGAAATCTGGTCAACCACTTGTAAAAGAATGAAACTGGACCACTTTCTAAAGCTGCTTTTTAACCTGTTTTCTTTTATGCTAAAGAAAATCCTCTGAAAAATGGGATCTAGCTATCTAAGTGTTTTGAGAGCATGTCCCCCATAAGGACTTTGACCAATTTCATGTTTAAAAACCATGATCTTCTTTATGTGCATTTCTAATTAAACGGACCTGTCTGATCAAAGGAAACTTAGATAATCAATGGCTATTATGGGAAACTTTTTAAATTCTCATACTTAATTTCCTTAAAACTGAATTTTCAGAACTGAACAGTATGTCTATTTTGATTGGTATTTTGAGGTTTCCAAACATTGTCAGGAAAATTTTCTCTCTGCAAAATAAGAATTTAAGATTAACTGAGGCAAAATAAAAATGATTAAAGAAATTTAAAATAGCTCCTGAAGTCTCATTTTCTTCTTTCTTGGCTCCTTTGTCTCAGGCTCCAGCTCTGGTACCATCTTGTCTCTCATTTTTGGCTCCTTATGGCCAGGCTTCACTTCTAGCACCATCTTCATCCCCACTTTTATACCATTTATACCTGCCTTATACCCTCAGTTCCCCCATATTATTTCATCAGACTTCCCTTTTACTATGAAACTCTTCTTACGTATTTTCCTTCTGAACTTACTGGAATCTGCTACTTTAAAATTAAGCCTTATGAGGATCCAAATACTAAATTCTCAGTGTATTATATTGCATGGACTACAGCTGAACTGCAAGCCATAGTCAAAGATTTTCCCAAAGTAAATGAAGATCCTCCAGATTTGTTAAGGCATTTAATATAGTTAATTAAACTAATCAATCTTATTATTCTAATTTAAGTCAACTATTTCACATGCCTTCAGTAAAGCCAGGTCAAGCCTTAGATAAAACTTCTGACTCAGAAAATGCTGAAAGGTTTCTATAGTTGCAACCAAGGGAACATCTCACTTACTTAGTATACAATCAACCTAGAGCCAGGTGACTTCATCAAAAATTCTCAGCGATCTTCCAAACCTATCTATTGAAACAAAATTCACACTTGCACAGAAAATTCTGATGAACCATTCATGAATATTATAATCAACTTCAAATTGTTTTATAATAAAATTCTGGGGCTTTCCTGGTGGCTGAGTGGTAAAGAATTCACCTGCCAATGTAAGAGACATGGGTTCAGCTCCTAATCCAGGGAAATCCCTCATGCCTTGGAGCAAGCTCATATACCACAGCTATTGAACTCTAGAACTCAGGAGCTGAAACTCCTGAGTCCATGTGCCACAATTACTGAAGCCCATGCATCCTAGAACTTACACTCGGCAATAAAAGAAGCCACCACAGTGAGAATCCTATGCACCAAAACTAGAGAATAACCCCCACTCGACACAACTGGAGAAAAGCTCAGACAGCTATGGAGACCCAGCATGGCCAAAAATAAATAATCAAAATTATTTTTAAATAAATAAAAATATATTCTGACCTTCCTTCAGATATTGATTTTATAGGGGTAACATTTAACTCTATATTTATTAAAGGGCTGCACTGGGACTTACCTCTTCTAGTCAAAAAGACCAGAGTAGAATGGAAAAGCATGTCCATTTACTATTTACTTAATCTGGAAAACCAATTCTCTAAAATTCAACATGAGTCACTTAAAAAGAAGACTGTACATATGATTACTCTCAACAAATGAAGGCCTCTAAATGAAACCAAAACTCTCCTGGTTCATCCCAGTGCACCAGCCCCAAGCTTCCTGTATCCTGCATCGAACCTGGACTGGCAATTCATTTCTTATATGATATTATACATGTTTCAATGCCATTCTCCCAAATCATCCCCCCTCCCTCTCCCACAGAGTCCAAAAGACTGTTCTATACATCTGTGTCTCTTTATTGTAAAGTAAAAAAATAAAAAAAATTAAAACTCTCCTGGTTTCTACTATTATTGAAAAGAGCCAGGAATTGTTATAAATTCAAAAACTTTAGGCACTTTCAGCCCTCTAACCAGTCTTTGCAACTTCATCACGATTCTCAGTGACAGGGCTCTGAGGAAAAATAAGGTCTCTTATGAAGCTCCCTTTTTAATCGGCTTGGAGAAACATTTCTCAAGACTGGGGATGAGTCTAACTGAAACCAGAAATTTTTGCCAGTATCTTTTTGGCCTCAGGTCAAACAACAGGGAGGGAACATAGCCCCACCCATCAACAGAAAATTAGATTAAAGATTTACTGAGGTCAAGAACTTAAGATGGTGAGGAATAGGACAGAGAAACCACTTTCTCCTCCACAAATTCATCAAAAGATCATTTGAATGCTGAGTAATTTCAGCAAAACAACTTTTGAAAGCAGGCAGAGGACACCAGGCACCCAGAAAGGCAGCCTGTATTCTTTGAAAGGAGGGAGGAAAAAATATAAAACACAAAAAGAGAGGCAAAAGAGTTAAGGACAGAGACTCATACTGGGGAGGGAGTTGCAAAGGAGGAGAAGTTTCCAAATACCAGGAAATCCTCTCTTCAGCTGGTTTGTGGGGAGTTTTGGAATCTCAGAGGGAAACATAATTGGGATGGAAAGAAAAAAAAAAAAAATACATGCCTTAACCACAACTCCAAGTGGAGAAATAGCCCAGATGCTCATGTCTGCCACCAGCCAGCAGGGGAGTCATGGGTTGCATCCTTAGGGTAAGGACCGGGACTGAATGCCCTGAGGACAATCTGAAGGAGCTAATGTGAGACAGCAACCCAAACTGTGGGATTGCCAGAGAGAGAGAGAGAGAAAGAGAGAGGAAAAAAAAAAAAGAGAGAGAGAGAGAACCTTCCCATGAAAAGCTCTAAGCCAGCTAGCTGCAGAACAGCCCATCCCCTTGCTGGAGGCAGAGAGGCAGGTGGGAAACAGCCAGAGCCAGAAGGCGAGAGGCCATCTCAGCCCCAGACACAGCATCCTCTTACAAACTGTGAGCAGGCTCCAGATGCTAACCAAATTTTCCTGGGATCCTAGACGGTTGACATCTACCAGAAGGGTCACAGCCTGAGATCAGGCCCTGAGAGGAGACACATGGCACACCTGAAACAGCATTCTTATAGCACACCCAGGAAACTGAGTGGTGGGACCGGGGAGGTGGTAAGAAGCACCACACACCTGGGATAGTGCCCTCACCAAGCATCTGGTTGCCTGAGCCCCTCGGACCTAGGAAGGGCACAAAAAACAGGCCCAGCCGAGTTTGTGCTTTTGTGGAGTACCCGAGAACCTGAACCTCAGCAGCTTAGACCTGGGAAGTGCATGCAACCCAGGGCCTGCTTTGGACAGTTCCGCTTCAGAGCAATCTGAGCAGTGTAGACCGGGAAAGCACAGGAGCCATGAGCTGGGACAACCCCAGTGTGGCCAAGACACTGTAAGCACTCCCCATACATGGCAGTGATATTTGTTTGCAGTGTTCCTCCCTCCCCACAGGACAATTGCCATAAGTGAGCCTAAATAAGTGACCACATTCACCCCCTTGTGTCAGGGCAGAAATTAGACACTGAAGAAACTTGCAAACAGAGGAAGCCAAAATAAACAAAGAAGAGGGAGCCGCTCTGGAAGTGACAAGTGCAACAGATTAAAACCCTGTAGTTAGCACTGACTACATTGGAAGGGGCCTATAGGCCTTAAGACGAAGTATAAGCTGGAACAAGGAGCTATCTGAAATCGAAAGGACCCCAAACTGCTCTCAACAGCTTCAGAGAAATTCCTAAATATATTTTTACTATTATCACTTAGTGATTATTTTATTTTTAAGTTCTTTATTACTTGATGGGAAATAGATGGGGAAACAGTGGAAACAGTGTCCAACTTTATTTTGGGGGGCTCCAAAATCACTGCAATGGTGATTGCAGCCATGAAATTCAAAGACGCTTACTCCTTGGAAGGAAAGTTATGACCAATCTAGATAGTATATTCAAAAACAGAGACATTACTTTGCCAACAAAGGTCCATCTAGTCAAGGCTATGGTTTTCCAATAGTCACGTATAGATGTGAGAGTTGGACTGTGAAGAAAGCTGAGCACCGAAGAACTGATGCTTTTGAACTGTGGTGTTGGAGAAGACTCTTGAGAGTCCCTTGGACTGCAAGGAGATCCAACCAGTCCATTCTGAAGGAGATTAGCCCTGGGTGTTCTTTGGAAGGAGTGATGCTAAAGCTGAAACTCCAGTACTTTGGCCACCTCATGAGAAGAGTTGACTCATTGATAAAGACTCTGATGCTTGGAGGGATTGGGGGCAGGAGGAGAAGAGGACAGAGAATGAGATGGCTGGATGTCATCACCGACTAGATGGACGTGAGTTTGAGTGAACTCCGGATGTTGGTGATGGACAGGGAGGCCTGGCGTGCTGCGATTTATGGGTTTGCAAAGAGTCAGACACAACTGAGTGACTGAACTGAACTGATTACTCCTTTAATTTTCATTTTTATAACCTACTATTGCCTTGCAAAAAAAGACCTTATTTTTAAAGCAAATTTCACATATATATATATTTTATAATTTTTGTGATTGATTTTGTTATGTATTTTTGAGAGTCTAACCTCTAATCTAGATTTTTAATCTTTGCTTTTTGGTGTTTGTTATCAATTTTGTACCTTTAAGAATCTAATCTTCAGTACCCATGTTTACTTAGGGGTGTGATTACTGGCTTGATTTCTGTCTCCCCTTTTGACTCTCCCCTTTTTTCCCCAGGTCACCTCTATCTCCTCCCTCCCCCTTCTCTTCTCTACTAAACTCTGTGAATCTCTCTGGGTGTTCTGGCCTGTGAAGAACACTTAGGGAACTGATTACTAGCTAGATTGGTCTCCCCCTTTGGACTGCCTCTCTTCTCCTCCTGATCACCTCTATCTTGCTTCTCCGTCTTCTCTATGTAACTACATGAACCTCTCTGGGTGTTCCAGATGGTGAATAAACATAGGGAATTGATTATTGGCTAGATTGCTCTCTCCCATTTTGATTTCCCCTTCTCCCCCTGGTCACCTCTATTTCCCTCCTACCTCTTCTCCTCTCCGTGTAACTCTGTGAATCTCTTTGGGTGTCCCTCACTGTGGAAAATCTTTTCATCCTTAACCTAGATGTTTTATCATCAGTGCAGTATGAATGGAGAAGTCTTGAGGCTACAGGAAGAGTAAGACTGAAAGCCAGAGGCAGGAGGCTTAAATCCAAACTTGAGAACACCAGAGAACTCCTGACTACAAGGAATGTTAATTGACAAGAACTCATCCAAAAGCCTCCATCAGTTCAGATCAGTTCAGTTCAGTCACTCAGTTGTGTCCGACTTTTTGCAACCCCATGAATCACAGCATGCCAGGCCTCCCTGTCCATCACCAACTCTCAAAGTTCACTCAAACTCATGTCCATCAAGTCAGTGATGCCATCCAGCCATCTCATCCTCTGTCCTCCCCTTCTCCTCCATACCTACACTGAAATCAAGCTCCACCCAAGAGCCAACAAGTTCCAGAGCAAGACATTCCATGCTAATTCTCCAGCAACACAGCAATATATCTCTGAGCATTAAAATACATGCTGCTCAAAGTCAAACCAAACCCACAGGCACCTCAAAACTCACTACTGGACACTTCATTGTACTCCAGAGAGAAGAGATGAAGTTCCACCCACCAGAACACAGACACAATCTCCCCTAACCAAGAAACCTTGACAAGCCACTCGTCCAACCCTACCCAGAGGGAGGAACCTCCACAATAAAGAGGAACCATAAACTTCCAGCATACAGAAAGTCCACCCTAAACATAACAATCTAAACAAAATGAAAAGGCAGAGAAATATTCAGCAGGTAAAAGAACATGATAAGTACCCTCCAAACTAAACAAAAGAGGAGGAGATGGGGAATCTACTGAAAAAGAACTCAGAATAATGAGAGTAAAGATGATCCAAAATCTTAAAAACAAAATGGAATTACAGATATATAGACAACAGACAAGGATTGAGAAGATGCAATAAATGTTTATTAAGGACCTAGAAGAAATAAAAAGGAATCAATAATGATTAATGCAATAACTGAGATAAAAAGCACTCTGGAAGGAGCCAACAGTAGAATCACTGAGGCAGATGGTAGGATAAGTGAGGTGGAAGATAGAATGGTGGAAATAAATGGAGCAAAGAGGAAAAAAGATTAATTCTTTTAATAAGAAGTGAGGACAACCTCAGATACCTCTGGGACAATGTTAAAGGCCCGATCATTCAAATCATAGGAGTCCCAGAAGAAGACAAAAAGAAAGGTCATGAGAAAATACTTGAGGAGATAATAGTTGAAAACTCCCCTAAAATGGGGAAGGAAATAGCTACCCAAGTCAAAGAAACCCAGAGGGTTCCAAACAGGATAAACAAAAAAGTGAAACACCCCAAAAAACACATTAATCAAATTAAGGAAGGTCAAACACAAAGATCAAATATTAAAAGCAGCAAGGGAAAAGTGACAAATAATACACAAGGGGATTTCCATAAGGATAACAGCTGATCTTTCAATAGAAACTTCAGGCCAGAAGGGAATGGCAGGACATTCTTAAAGTGATGAACGAGAAAAACCTAAAACCCAGATTACTATACCCAGCAAGAATCTCATTCAAATATGAAGGAGAAATCAAAAGCTTTACAGACAAGCAAAAGCTGAGAGAATTAAGCACCATTAAACCAGCTCTCCAGCAAATGCTAAAGGATCTTCTCTAGACAGGAAACACAGAAAGGGTGTATAAACTCAAACCCAAAACAACAAAGTAAATGGCAACAGGATCATACTTATCAATAATTACCTTAAATGAAAATGGATGGGGGGGGAGGAGCTAAGATGGCAGAGGAATAGGACAGGGAGACGACTTTCTCCCTCACAAATTCATCAAAAGAACATTTAAACGCCGAGTAAATTCCACAAAACAACTTCTGAAGGCCGGCAGAGGACATCAGGCACCCAGAAAAGCAACCCATTATCTTTGAAAGGAGGTAGGAAAAAATATAAAAGACAAAAAAAGAGACAAAAGAGGGAGGGACGGAGCTCGTCCCTGGAAGGGAATCTTAAAAAGAGAGAAGTTTCCAAACACCAGGAAACACTCTCACGGCCAAGCCTGTGCCAGCCTTGGAAGCACAGAGGGCAACATAACAGGGAGGAAAAATAAATAAACAATTAAAACCCACAGATTACGAGCCCAACAGTAACTCCCCCAGTGGAGAAGCAGCGCAGATGCCTGCACCCACCACTAGCAAGCGGGGGCTGGGCAGGGAGGCGCGGGCTGCATCGCTTAGAGTAAGGATCTGGCCTGAATGCCCCGAGCACTATCTGAGTGAACTAATTTGGGCTACCAAACCAGACTGTGGGATAACTACCACGCGAAAACCAGCCCTAACCTAAGACACCGCCAGGCCCACCCACAGAACAAAGGACTGAACAGAGATAGCCGGCGGCAGACCATCCCCCTCCAGTGACAGGCAGCCAGAACTGGAAGGGGGCAATCGCAGCCCCAGAGAGACATTATCTACAAAACTGTAAGCAGGCTTCTTTGCTAACTAAGACTTCTTGGGGTTCTGGATGGTCAACATCCACTGGAGAAGGTGCGCTGGTTGTACACCCAGAAAACCAAGCGGCAGGGAGGCGATAAGTCGCAGCGACCGTGCTCGCCAAACACCTCATCACCTGAGCTGCTCAGACCTGGGAAGGGCACAAAACGCAGGCCCAACCGAGTCTGGGCCTCTGAGGACTACCTGAGTACCTGAACCTGAGCAGCCTAGACCTGGGAGGTGCAAGCAGCCCAGGGCCGGCCTCGGATGGTTCCTGGTGGAGCAACCTAGAGCCTGAGCACTGTGGGCAGGGAGGCTACATGTGCCATGAGCGGGGGCAGGCCCAGTGTGGCTGAGGCACTGCGAGCACATGCCAGTGTTATTTGTTTGCAGCGTCCCTCCCTCCCCACAGTGCGACTGAACAAGTGAGCCTAAAAGAAAGTGTCCACCACCGCCCACTTTGTATCAGGGTGGAAATCAGACACTGAAGAGACCAGCAAACAGAAGAAGCTATAACAGAGGGAACTGCCTTGGAAGTGACAGACAATAGATTAAAACCCTGTCGTTAGTACTGACTACACAGGAAAGGGCCTATAGATCTTGAGAAATATAAGCCGGACCAAGGAACTAGCTGAAAATGAACTGACCCCACAATACCCACAACACCAGAGAAAGTCCTAGATATATTTTTACTATTTTTACGATCATTCTTTCTTTTTTTAATTTTTTAAAAAAATTTAAGTCCTCTATTACTCCTTTAATTTTCACTTT
>NW_011494590.1:22742-25902 GCF_000754665.1 Bison bison bison
TTTTCTTCTTCTTTTCTTTAACATTGTATTTTTGAAATTCCAAACTCTACTCTAGATTTTTAACTTTTGCTTTTTGGTATTTGTTATCAATTTTGTACCTATATTTTCTTTATAATTTTTGTGACTTTTTTTTTTTCTTTTTCTCTCTTTCTTTTCCTTCTTCCTTTCTTTAACATTGTATTTTTGAAATTCCAAACTCTACTCTAGATTTTTAATTTTTTGCTTTTAGGCATTTGTTACCACTTTTGTACCTTTAAGAACCCAATCTTCAGTACCCATTTTTTACTTGGGAGTGAGATTACTGGCCTGATTGCTCTCTCCCTCTTTGGATTCTCCTTTTTCTCCACCAGGTCCCCTGTGTCTCCTCCCTAACCCTTCTCTACTCTACCCAACTCTGTGAATTTCTGTGTGTTCCAGACGGTGGGAAACACTTAGGGAACTGATTACTGGCTGGATCTGTCTCTCTCCTTTTCATTCCCCTCTTTTACCCTCCTGGCCACCTCTGTATCCTTCCTTCCTCTTCTCTTCTCTGTATAACTCCGTGAACATCTCTGAGCAGTCCAGGTGTGGAGTGCACATAAGGAAGTGATTACTGGCTAGCCCACTCTCTCCTCTACTGATTTCACCTCATCTCATTCGGGTCACCTCTAACTCCCTCCTCCCTCTTCTCTTCTCCATGTAATGCTGTGAACCTCTCTGGGTGACCCTCACGGTGGAGAAACTTTTCATCTTTAACCTAGATGTTTTATCGATGATGCTGTATAGAAGGAGAAGTTTTGAGACTACTGTAAAATAAGACCAATAACTGGAAGCAGGAGGCTTAAGTCCAAACCTTGACTCCAGGGAACTCCTTACTCCAGGGAACATTAATTGACAGGAGCTCATCAAACGCCTCTATACCTACACTGAAACCAAGCACCACACAAGGGCCAACAAGTTCCAGGGCAAGACATACCAAGCAAATTCTCCAGCAACACAGGAACACAGCCATGAGCTCCAATATACAGGCTGCCCAAAGTTACTACAAAACCATAGACATCTCATAATTCATTACTGGACACTTCATTGCACTCAGAGAGAAAAAATCCAGCTCCACCCACCAGAACACCGACACAAGCTTCCCTAACCAAGAAACCTTGACTAGCCACCTGTATAAACCCACACACAGTGAGGAAACTCCACAATAAAGAGAACACCACAAACTGCCAAAATACAGAAAGGACACCCCAAACTCAGCAATATAAACAAGATGAAGAGACAGAGGAATACCCAGCAAGTAAAGGAACAGGATAAATGCCCACCAAACCAAACAAAAGAAGAAGAGATAGGGAATCTACCTGATAAAGAATTTTGAATAATGATAGTGAAATTGATCCAAAATCTTGAAATCAAAATGGAATCACAGATAAATAGCCTGGGGACAAGGATTGAGAAGATGCAAGAAAAGTTTAACAAGGACTTAGAAGAAATAAAAAAGAGTCAATATATAATGAAAAATGGAATAAATGAGATCAAAAACCCTCTGGAGGCAACAAATAGTAGAATAACAGAGGCAGAAGATAGGATTAGTGAATTAGAAGATAGAATGGTAGAAATAAATGAATCAGAGAGGAAAGAAGAAAAACGAATTAGAAGAAATGAGGACAATCTCAGAGACCTCCAGGACAATATTAAATGCTACAACATTCGAATCATAGGGGTCCCAGAAGAAGGAGACAAAAAGAAAGACCATGAGAAAATACTTGAGGAGACAATAGTTGAAAACTTCCCTAAAATGGGGAAGGAAATTATCACTCCAGTCCAAGAAACCCAGAGAGTCCCAAACAGGGTAAACCCAAGGCAAAACACCCCAAGACACATATTAATCAAATTAACAAAGATAAAACACAAAGAACAAATATTAAAAGCAGCAAGAGAAAAACAACAAATAACACACAAGGGAATTCCCATAAGGATAACAGCTGATTTTTCAATAGAAACTCTTCAAGCCAGGAGGGAATGGCAAGACATACTTAAAGTGATGAAAGAAAATAACCTACAGCCCAGATTATTGTACCCAGCAAGGATCTCATTCAAATACAAAGGATAAATCAAAAGCTTTACAGACAAGCAAAAGCTGAGAGAATTCAGCACCACCAAACCAGCTCTCCAACAAAAACTAAAGGATACTCTCTAGACAGGAAACACAAAAAAAGGTGTATAAATTCTAACCAAAAACAATAGAGTAAATGGCAAAGGGATAATACTTATCAATAATTACCTTAAATGTAAATGGGTTGAATGGCCCAACCAAAAGACAAAGACTGGCTGAATGGATACAAAAACAACACCCCTGTATATGATGTCTACAAGAGACCGACCTCAAAACAGGGGACACATACAGACTGAAAGTGAAGGGCTGGAAAGAGATTTTCCATGCAAATAGAGACCAAAAGAAAGCCGGAGTAGCAATACTCATATCAGATAAAATAGACTTTAAAACAAAGGCTGTGAAAAGAGACAAAGAAGGTCACTACATAATGATCAAAGGGTCAATCCAAGAAGAAGATATAAAAATTATAAATATATATGCACCCAACACGGGAGCACCACAATATGTAAGACAAATGCTAACAAGTATTAAAGGAGAAATTAACAATAACACAATAATAGTGGGAGACTTTAATACTCCACTCACACCGATGGATAGATCAACCAAGCAGAAAATTAACAAGGAAACACAAACTAAACAATACAATAGACCAGTTAGACCTAATTGATATCTATAGGGCATTTCATCCCAAAACAATGAATTTCACCATTTTCTCAAGCGCACACAGAACCTTCTCCAGGATAGATCACATCCTGGGCCATAAATCTTGCCTCGGTAAATTCAAAAAAATTGAAATCATTCCAAGCATCTTTTCTGACCACAGTGAAGTAAGATTAGATCTCAATTACAGGAGAAATACTATTAAAAATTCCAACATATTGAAGCTGAACAACACGCTGCTGAATAACCAACAAATCACAGAAGAAATAAAAAAAGAAATCAAAATTTGCATAGAAATGAATGAAAATGAAAACACAACAACCCAAAACCTGTGGGACACTATAAAAGCAGTCCTAAGGGGAAAGTTCATAGCAATACATGCATACTTCAAGAAACAAGAAAAAAGTC
>NW_011494590.1:26002-26785 GCF_000754665.1 Bison bison bison
AAATAAATAACCTAACCCTACACCTAAAGCAACTAGAAAAGGAAGAAATGAAGAACCCCAAGGTTAGTAGAAGGAAAGAAATCTTAAAAATTAGGGCAGAAATAAATGCAAAAGAAACAAAAGAGACCATAGCAAAAATCAACAAAGCCAAAAGCTGGTTCTTTGAAAGGATAAATAAAATTGACAAACCATTCATTAGCCAGACTCATCAAGAAACAAAGGGAGAAAAATCAAATCAATAAAATTAGAAATGAAAATGGAGAGATCACAACAGACAACACAGAAATAAAAAGGATCATAAGAGACTACTATCAGCAATTATATGCCAGTAAAATGGACAACATGGAAGAAATGGAAAAATTCTTAGAAAAGTACAACTTTCCAAAACTAGACTAGAAAGAAATAGAAAATCTTAACAGACCCATCACAAGAACGGAAATTGAAACTGTAATCAAAAATCTTCCAGCAAACAAAAGCCCCGGTCCAGACGGCTTCACAGCTGAATTCTACCAAAAATTTAAGGAAGAGCTAACACCTATCCTACTCAAACTCTTCCAGAAATTTGCAGAGGAAGGTAAACTTCCAAACTCATTCTATGAGGCCACCATCACCCTAATACCAAAACCTGACAAAGATCCCACAGAAAAAGAAAACTACAAGCCAATATCACTGATGAACATAGACACAAAAATCCTTAACAAAATTCTAGCAATCAGAATCCAACAACACGTTAAAAAGATCATACACCATGACCAAGTGGGCTTTATCCCAGGGATGCAAGGA
>NW_011494590.1:27221-30928 GCF_000754665.1 Bison bison bison
GGAAAAGAAGAAGTAAAACACTCACTGTTTGTAGATGACATGATCCTCTACATAGAAAACCCTAAAGACTCCACTAGAAAATTACTAGAACTAATCAATGAATAGAGTAAAGTTGCATGATATAAAATCAACACACAGAAATCCCTTGCATTCCTATACACTAATAATGAGAAAACAGAAAGAGAAATTAAGGAAACAATTCCATTCACCATTGCAATGGAAAGAATAAAATAGGAATATATCTACCTAAAGAAACTAAAGACCTATATATAGAAAACTATAAAACACTGGTGAAAGAAATCAAAGAGGGAACTAATAGATGGAGAAATATACCATGTTCATGGATTGGAAGAATCAATATAGTGAAAATGAGTATACTACCCAAAGCAATTTATAGATTCAATGTAATCCCTATCAAGCTACCAACGGTATTCTTCACAGAGCTAGAACAAATAATTTCACAATTTGTATGGAAATACAAAAAACCTCGAATAGCCAAAGCAAACTTGAGAAAGAAAAATGGAACTGGAGGAATCAACCTGCCTGACTTCAGGCTCTACTACAAAGCCACAGTCTCAAGACGGTATGGTACTGGCACACAGACAGAAATACAGATCAATGGAACAAAATAGAAAGCCCAGAGATAAATCCACACACATACGGACACCTTATCTTTGACAAAGGAGGCAAGAATATACAATGGATTAAAGACAATCTCTTTAACAAGTGGTGCTGGGAAAACTGGTCAACCACTTGTAAAAGAATGAAACTAGAACACTTTCTCACACCATACACAAAAATAAACTCAAAATGGATTAAAGATCTCAACGTAAGAGACCAGAAACTATAAAACTCCTAGAGGAGAACATAGGCAAAACACTCTCTGACATACATCACAGCAGGATCCTCTATGACCCACCTCCAAGAATATTGGAAATAAAAGCAAAAATAAACAAATGGGACCCAATTAAACTTAAAAGCTTCTGCACAACAAAAGAAACTATAAGTGAGGTGAAACGACAGCCTTCAGAATGGGAGAAAATAATAGCAAATGAAGCAGCTGACAAAGAATTAATCTCAAAAATATACAAGCAACTCCTACAGCTCAATTCCAGAAAAATAAACAACCCAATCAAAAAATGGGCCTGAGAACTAAACAGACATTTATCCAAAGAAGACATACAGAGGGCTAACAAACACATGAAAAGATGCTCAACATCACTCATTAGCAGAGGAATATAAATCAAAGCCTCAATGAGGAACCATCTCACACCAGTCAGAATGCTGTGACCCAAAATCTACAAGCAATAAATGCTGGAGAGGGTGTGGAGAAAAGGGAACCCTCTTACACTGTTGGTGGGAATGCAAACTAGTAGAGCCACTATGGAGAACAATGTGGAGATTCCTTAAAAAAGTGGAAATACAACTGCCTTATGATCCAGCAATCCCACTGCTGGGCATACACACTGAGGAAACCAGAATTGAAAGAGACACATGTACCCCAATATTCATCGCAGCACTGTTTATAACAGCCAGGACATGGAAGCAACCTAGATGTCCATCAGCAGATGAATGGATAAGAAAGCTGTGGTACATAAACACAATGGAGTATTACTCAGCCATCAAAAAGAATACATTTGAATCAGTTCTAATGAGGTGGATGAAACTGGAGCCTATTATACAGAGTGAAGTAAGCCAGAAAGAAAAACACCAATACACTATACTAACGCCTATATATGGAATTTAGAAAGGTTGTAATAATAACCCTGTGTACGAGACAGTAAAAGAGACACGGATGTATAGAACAGTCTTTTGGACTCTGTAGGAGAGGGATAGGGTGGGATGATTTTGGAGAATGGCATTGTAACATGTATAATATCATATATGTAACGAATTGCCAGTCCAGGTTTGATGCATGATACTGGATGCTTGGGGCTGGTGCACTGGGATGGCCCAGAGGGATGGTATGGGGAGGGAGGAGGGAGGAGGGTTCAGGATGGGGAACACATGTATACCTTTGGTGGATTCATTTTGATATATGGCAAAACCAATACAATATTGTAAAATTAAAAAATAAAATAAAAAAATAAATGAAAATGGGTGGAATGCCCCAACCAAAAGACAAAAACTGGTTGAATGGATACAAAAACAAGACCCCTATATACGTTTTCTATAAGAGGCCCACCTCAGAACAAGGAAAAAGATAGATCATGCAAATGGAAACCAAAAGAAAGCAGGAGTAGCAATACTCATATCAGAAAATAGACTTTGAAATAAAGGCCATGAAAAGAGGCAAAGAAGGACACTACATAATGATCAAAGGATCAATCCTAGAACATATAACGATTATAAATATATATGCACCCAACATAGGAGCACCACGATATGTAAGGCAAATGCTAACAAGTTTGAAAGGGGAATTTAACAGTAATATAATAGTAGTGGGAGACTTTAATACCCCACTCACACCTATGGATAGATCAATTAAACAGAAAATTAGCAAGGAAACGCAAAATTTAAATAATGCAATGGACCAGTCAGACCTAATTGATATCTATAGGACATATCACCCCCAAAACAATGAATTTCACCTTTTTCTCAAGTGCACATGGAACCTTCTCCAGGATAGATCACATCCTGGGCCATAAATCTAGCCTTGGTAAATTAAAAAAAAAAAAAAAATTGAAATCATTTCAATCATCTTTTCTGATCATAATGTGGTAAAATTAGATGTCAACTACAGGAAAAAGAAAACTATTAAAAATACAAACATATGGAGGCTAAACAACACTTTTCTGAATAACCAACAAATCACAGAAGAAATAAAAAATTAAATCAAAATATGCATAGAAACAAGTCAAAATGAAAACACAACAACTCAAAAGCTATGTGATTCAGTAAAAGCAATGCTAATGGGAAGGTTCATAGCAATACAAGCTTACCTCAAGAAACAGGAGAAAAATCAAATAAATAACCAAGCTTTACACCTAAAACAACTAGAAAAGGAAGAAATGAAGAACCCCAGGGCTAGTAGAAGGAAAGAAATCATAAAAATTTGGGCAAAAATAAATGAAAAAGAAACAAAGGAGACTATAACAAAAGTCAACAAAATTAAAAGCTGGTTATTTGAGAAGATTAAAAAGAAAAAGAAAAAGAAAAAAGTTTAGCCAGACTCATCAAGAATAAAAAGGAGGAGGATCAAATCAACAAAATTAGAAATGAAAATTGAAAAATCATGACAATACAGTAATACGAAGGATCATAAGAGATTACTATCAGCAACTATATGTCAATCAAATGGACAACTTGGAAGAAATGGATGCATCCTTAGAAAAGTGTAACCTTCCAAAACTGAACCAGGAAGAAATAGAAAATCATAACAGACTCATCACAAGCACAGAAATCACAATGGTAATAAAAAATCTTCCAACAAAGAAAAGCCCAAGAACAAATGGCTTCACAGCTAATTTCTACCAAAAATTTAGAGAAGAGCTAACACCTGTCCTACTCAAACTCTTCCAGAAAATTACAGAGGAAGGTAAACTTCCCAACTAATTCTATGAGGCCACCATCACGCTAATGCGAAAACCAGGCAAAGATGCCACACACACACACACACACACAAACACACACAACAGACAGAAAACTACAGGCCAATATCACTGATGAACATAGGTGCAAAAATCCTCAACAAAATTCTAGCAAAC
>NW_011494590.1:31028-31572 GCF_000754665.1 Bison bison bison
AAAGATTCTGATGCTGGGAGGGATTGGGGGCAGGAGGAAAAGGGGACGACAGAGGATGAGACGGCTGGATGGCATCACTGACTCGATGGATGTGAGTCTGAGTGAACTCCAGGAGTTGGTGATGGACAGGGAGGCCTGGCTTGCTGCAATTCATGGGGTCGCAAAGAGTCGGACACGACTGAGCGACTGAACTGAACTGAACTGAAGCAGGCATAGAAGGAAGATACATCAACATAATAAAAGCCATATATGATAAACCCACAGCGATTATTATCATCATTGGTGAAAAATTGAAAGCATGCCCCCTAAAGTCAGGAACAAGACAAGGGTGTGCACTCTCATCACTACTATTCAACATAGTTTTGGAAGGTTTAGCCACAGCAATCAGAAAAGAAAAAGAAATAAAAGGAATCCAGATTGGGAAAGAAGTAAAACTCTCACTGTTTGCAGATGATATGATCATCTGCATCAGATAAGTCGTTCAGTCGTGTCCGACTCTTTGGGAACCCATGAATCGCAGCACGCCAGGCCTCCCTGTCCATCA
>NW_011494590.1:32422-32671 GCF_000754665.1 Bison bison bison
TTTGTTGGCAAAGTAATGTCTCTGCTTTTCAATATGCTATCTAGGTTGGTCATAACTTTCCTTCCAAGGAGTAAGCGTCTTTTAATTTCATGGCTGCAGTCACCATCTATAGTGATTTTGGAACCCAGAAAAATAAAGTCTTACACTGTTTCCACTATTTCCCCATCTATTTCCCATGAAGTGGTGGGACCGGATGCCATGATCTTTGTTTTCTGAATGCTGAGCTTTAAGCCAACTTTTTCACTCTCC
>NW_011494590.1:32771-45589 GCF_000754665.1 Bison bison bison
CTGCATAAAAGTTAATAAACAGGGTGATAATATACAGCCTTGACGAGCTCCTTTTCCTATTTGGAACCAGTCTGTTGTTCCATGTCCAGTTCTAACTGTTGCTTCCTGACCTGCATACAGATTTCTCAAGAGGCAGATCAGGTGGTCTGGTATTCCCATCTCTTTCAGAATTTTCCACAGTTTATTGTGATCCATACAGTCAAAGGCTTTGGCATAGTCAATAAAGCAGAAATAGATGTCTTTCCGGAACTCTCTTGCCTTTTCTATGATCCAGCGGATGTTGGCAATTTGATCTCTGGTTCCTCTGCCTTTTCTAAAACCAGCTTGAACATCAGGAAGTTCACGGTTCACATATTGCTGAAACCTGGCTTGGAGAATTTTGAGCATTACTTTACTAGCGTGTGAGATGAGTGCAATTGTGCAAAAACCCTAAAGACACTGCCAGAGAACTACTAGAGCTAATCAGTGAGAATAGTAAAGATGCAGGATATAAAATTAACACACAGAAATCCCTTGCATTCCTATACACTAACAATGATAAAACAGAGAAATTAAGGAAAAAATTACATTCACCATTGTGACAAAAAGAATAAAATACTTAGGAATAAATCTATCTAAAGAAACAAAAGACCTATATATAGAAAACTATAAAACACTGGTGAAAGAAATCAATGAGGACACAAATAGATGGAGAAATATACCATCTTCATGGATCAGAAGAATCAAAATAGGGAAAATTGGTATCCTACCCAAAGCAATCTATGGAGTCAATGCTATCTCTATCAAGCTGCTGCTGCTGCTGCTGCTAAGTCACTTCAGTCATGTCCAACTCTGTGCAACCCCATGGATGGCAACCTCCTAGGCTCCCCCATCCCTGGGATTCTCCAGGCAAGAACACTGGAGTGGATTGCCATTTCCTTCTCCAATGCATGAAAGTGAAAAATGAAGTCACTCAGTCATGCCGACTCTTAGCGACCCCATGGACTGCAGCCCACCAGGCTCTTCCATCCATGGGATTTTCCAGGCAAGAGTACTGGAGTGGGGTGCCATTGCTTTCTCCATTCTAACACTATACACAAAAATAAATACAAAATGGATTAAAAATCTAAATGTAAGACCAGAAACTATAAAACCCCTACAAGAAAATATAAGTAAAACACTCCCTGACATAAAGCACAGCAAGATCCTCTATGACCCACTTCCCAGAGTAATGTAAATAAAGACAAAAATAAACAAATGGAACCTAATTAAATTTAAATGTTTTTGCACAATGAAGGAAACACGAAGGAAAAGACAGACTTCAGAATGGGAGAAAATAATAGCAAACAAAGCAACTGACAAATAATATACAAGTAGCATATGAAGCTCAATACCAGAAAAATAAATGGCCCAATCAAAAAATGAGCCCAAGAACTAAACAGACATTTCTCCAAAGAAGACATACAGATGGCTAACAAACACATGAAAAGATGCTCAACATCACTCATTATCAGAGAAATGCAAGTTAAAACCACAATGAGATACCATCTCAAGCCAGTCAGCATGGCTGTTATCAAAAAGGCTACTAAAAATAAATGCTGGAGAGGGTGCAGAGAAAAGGGAACCCTCTTACACTGCTTTTGGTAATGTAAACTAGTACAGCCACTGTGGAGAACAGTGTGGAGATTCCTTAAAAAACCTGGAAATAAAATTCCCATCAGTTCAGTCCAGTTCAGTCACTCCATCGTGTCCGACTCTTTGTGATCCCATGAATTGCAGCACGCCAGGCCTCCCTGCCCATCACCCAGAGTTTACTCAAACTCACGTCCATGGAGTCCGTTATGCCATCCAGCCACCTCATCCTCTGCCGTCCCCTTCTCCTCCTGCCCCCAATCCCTCCCAGCATCAGAGTCTTTTCCAATGAGTCAGCATGTGGTGGTCAAAGTACTGGAGTTTCAGCTGTAACATCATTCCTTCCAAAGAACACCTAATACTGATCTCCTTTAGAATGGACCGGCTGGATCTCCTTGCAGTCCAAGGGACTCCCAAGAATCTTCTGCAACACCACAGTTCAAAAGCATCAATTCTTCGGCGCTCAGCTTTCTTCATTCCCATACGACCCAGCAATCCCACTGCTGGGCATACACACGAGGAAACCAGAACTTAAAGAGACACATGTATCCCAATGTTCATCTCAATAATGTTTACAACAGGCAGTACATGGAAGCAACCTAGATGTCAATTGGCAGATGAATGGATAAGAAAGCTGCGGTACATATACACCATGGAATATTACTCAGCTATTCAAAATGCATTTGAATCAGTTCTAATGAGGTGGATGAAACTGGAGCCTATTATACAGAGTGAAGTAAGTCAGAAAGAAAACACCAATACAGTATATTAATGCATATATATTGAATTTAGAAAGATGGTAACAATGACCCTTTATGTGAGACAGCAAAAGAGACACAGATGTAGAGAACACACTATTGGACTCTGTGGGAGAAGGCGAGGGTGGGATGATTTGAGAGAATAGCATGGAAATATGTATATTGTCATATGTGAAATAGATTGCCAGTCCAGGTTCAATGCATGAGACAGGGTGCTCAGGGCTGGTGCACTGGGATGACCCTGAGGGATGCAATGGGGAGGGAGGTGGGAGAGAGGATCAGTATGGGGAACACATGTACACCCATGGCTGATTCATTTGAATGTATGGCAAAAACCACCACAGTACTGTAAAGTAATTAACCTCCAATTAAAATAAGAAAAAAGCAACAACAACAACAAAATAAAAGTAAGAAGACTGAATTCAGGGAGATAGGATACTGGGTGTGTGATTGCTTAATAGGGACAGACACTGAGTTTTTTCTTTGTGTCTAAGGACAAGAAAGTTATTAGATAGGTTCAGGGGATTTAAAGAGCTTGGAGTGAGCCAGCATAAATGTGCTTTACATAATCACCATATTTAAAATGAATATAATTGATTATAAAAGCTCATTACTGAAAATAACTCTGCTTAGCATAAATCATTCTCAGAAATGAAGACTCATATCTATCACATGTTCTGCCTGCCTCGCATTCTCCCTCCCTGGTGATCATCTTCAACCATTGGTATGTTTGGTATTCTTAAGAACTTACTTATACTGGATAATCTTCTGTATTTTGGGATGCCTATTGTGTGATGTGTATCCTTAAGAATTATTTCTGTTTGGGAGACATATTAAATACTTTGAAAGAAGGTAAAGTTTAGCTGTACTCTGTGATACAAGCTTTTATTCAAATGCAGAAATTTCCCCTTGTTCTCACTGATTAATTTCCCTATATTCTTTCTTCTGGGGCTTTTATATTATAATACAAATTATTATGCAAACAAAATCAAGATCATATTAACCTCTATCATTTTTTCCATGTTAAATATGTGTACAATGGACAGTCTTGCTCTGAAAATAGAAAACAATGAAGTCATAAAATATGTTAGCTTTCTCAAATCCGAAGATGACCACCTAATTGTAATAACTGTAGGAAGCCTCGTTTATATATGCGGAGACTAAGACAGTCACAGCCAGTTATAACAAAAAGTATAGCAATTAGGGACCCTGGTATTTCACCTGGACTCTTCCACTCTCTCAAATTAAATTAATTTTCAACGAAGCATTTTATTGAACTCAATATTTTTATTTTTCTAGATGTAATTCAAACAAGAAAATCTTAACAAAAATTATAGTATTTTAAAATCTGGTTGCAAATTAAACCTTAATGAAATATTCGCATGGGAGGTACAAATGAAAGGAATCAGAATACATGATTTTTACTGTCTGTCGGGCTTAATAATATACATGACTTTGACATAACATTAAAGCTCCCTCCACTGTAAATTGGTGCTTATCCACAGAACCTATTCAGAATGCAGCAGTCATGTAATATGTGTAATTCCCCAGGCCTCTTCTCTTTGTTCTCAGCAGTGACTCCATAATCACTGATAAAGGACGTTTACTCTTTTGGGGTCTCATCAGCTTCTCACTCTCAAAACTGTGTGTAGAATGGAGCTGGTGATCTTTCTATGAGAGATATGAGCTTCTTAAGAGATTGTCACCTTCAATTGTCACATAATTACTTTCAAGGGAATCTTATTTTAATTGTAAATAAAATTTTAAACTAGAGAAATATCTAATTATAGCATTTCAGCTAAAAAGGAATATTTGAGAGAAAAATGAAAGTAGTTAATATCATAACAAAACTAATCGATAGAGAAATTTCATGTCTGCTGTATATCTTATATCTCACAAAAACGTACATAATCACCATGGCCATAATTAAACTACTTAGATTATTAATAAATTTAAAAATCAATTTATCAGGCTTTTATAAACTGTCCTGTCCAGGTAGGGCATGAACAGAGGACAAATAGACATGGATTTTAGGGAATAAAGGAGCTATCAGATTTATCTATGATTTAACTACAAAAAATCATAAGGTGAGAAAGCCACTCCATATAAGAATGATGGCTGAACACATTCAGGCATAACATAGAGGTAGCTTAGAATTGATAGAAAAATATAAAATAAGCCTACACTTTGGACTGACAGAACCTAGATTGGTATTCAAAGTCCAACAGTTTCTGTGTGTGATCCTGGACAAATCCTTAACCTTTGTCAGTAAAGTTAATTTAGAAGTTGGAGATTGTGAACCACTGATGATATGACATTGTTAACTAGGCACGGGTTGTAAGCTAATCTAACCTTTTAATATCTGCATGTCCTTGTGAAATTAATCTCTTTGAACCTCTATATCTTTGTCTATGGAATGAAGATAGCATGATTCATCTAAATCATATCTGAGAAGAAACTTCGTTTGTAAGCTACCCACAAGGTAGATTTTTGAAGGAACAATAGCAGGTGATTATCACTCTCATTGGCAATGTAAAACTTTGTAAATGCAAATTAGCATGGTAGACATGAAATTCTAAACTAGAGAAAATTTTCCCATTGAAATCCTCAAAATTTGAGGGAGAATCAAAATACTTATGTCCTCAAATACCTTAAAATAGCAAAATTAATGAATAATTTTTAGAGAAAACTATTACTTTCTCCTTTCAAATTTTAGTAGGCCACTGGTTTTAAAACATATTAAGTCTCTGATTCACGAATACAAATGAGTCTATAGTGTATTTTAACTGTGAAAAGAATGGAAGAGAAAAACAAAGGCAAAATGGAAAGATATACCCTTTTGAATGCAGAGTTCCAAAGAATAGCAAGAAGAGATAAGAAAGCCTTCCTCAGCAATCAATGCAAAGAAATAGAGGAAAACAACAGAATGGGAAAGACTAGAGATCTCTTCAAGAAAATTAGAGATACCAAGGGAACATTTCATGCAAAGATGGGCTCAATGAAGGCCAGAAATTGCAGGGACCTAACAGAAGCAGAAGATATTAAGAAAAGGTGGCAAGAATACACAGAAGAACTATACAGAAAAGATCTTCATGACCCAGATAATCAAGAAGTTGTGATCACTCACCTAGAGCCAGACATCCTGGAATGTGAAGTCAAGTGGGCCTTAGGAAACATCACTACAAACAAAGCTAGTGGAGGTGATGATGGAATTCCAGTTGAGCTATTTCAAATCCTGAAAGATAATGTTGTGAAAGTGCTGCACTCAATATGCCAGCAAATTTGAAAAACTCAACAGTGGCCACAGGACTGGAAAAGGTCAGGTTTCATTCCAATCCCAAAGAAAGGCAATGACAAAGAATGCTCAAACTATTGCACAATCACACTCACCTCACATGCTAGTAAAGTAATATTCAAAACTCTCCAAGCCAGGCTTTAACAGTGCGTGAACTGTGAACTTCCTGATGTTCAAGCTGGTTTAGAAAAGGCAGAGGAACCAGAGATCAAATTGCCAGCATCCGCTGGATCATGGAAAAAGCAAGAGAGTTCCAGAAAAACATCTATTTCTGCTTTATTGACTATGCCAAAGCCTTTGACTGTGTGCATCAAAATAAACTGTGAAAAATTCTGAAAGAGATGGGAATACCAGACCACCTGACCTGCCTCTTGAGAAATCTGTATGCAGGTCAGGAAGCAACAGTAAGAACTGGGCATGGAACAACAGACTGGTTCCAAATAGGAAAAGGAGTACATCAAGGCTGTATATTGTCACCCTGCTTATTTAACATATATGTAGAGTACATTACAAGAAACGCTGGGCTGGAAGAAGCACAAGCTGGAATCAAGATTGCTGGGAGAAATATCAATCACCTCAGATATGCAGGTAACACCACCCTTATGACAGAAAGTGAAGAAAAACTAAAGAGCCTTTTGATGAAAGTGAAAGAGGAGAGTGAAAAAGTTGGCTTAAAGCTCAACGTTCAGAAAACTAAGATCATGGCATCTGGTCTCATTGCTTCCTGGGAAATAGATGGGGAAACAGTGGAAACAGTGTCAGACTTTATTTTGGGGGGCTCCAGAATCACTGCAGATGGTGATTGCAGCCATGAAATTAAAAGAGACGCTTACTCCTTGGAAGGAAAGTGATGACCAACCTAGACAGCATAGTAAAAAGCAGAGATATTACTTTGTTCACAAAGATCCGTCTAGTCAAGGCTCTGGTTTTTTCAGTGGTTATGTATGGATGGGAGAGTTGTACTATAAAGAAAGATGAGTGCCAAAGAATTGATGCTTTTGAACTGTGGTGTTGGAGAAAACTCTTGAGAGTCCCTTGGACTGCAAGGAGATCCAACCAGTCCATCCTAAAGGAGATTAGTCCTGAGTGTACATTGGAAGGAATGATTTTGAAGCTGCAACACCAATACTTTGGCCACCTGATGCTAAGAGCTGACTCATTGGAAAAGACCCTGATGCTGGGAAAGATTGCGGGCAGGAGGAATAGGGGATGACAGAGGATGAGACGGTTGGATGGCATCACCTACTCAATGGACATGGGTGTGGGTGGACTCCGGGAGTTGGTGATGAACAGGGAGGCCTGGTGTGCTGTGGTTCATGGGGTCGCAAGGAGTTGGACACGACTGAATGACTGAACTGAACTGATAGTGTATTTTTTTTTTTTCTTTTCTCGGTTTGAATTGAGAAGAGAAAAGGAAGAGAGTGCATGAAAAGCAAATACCTTCAACATTCTAAAATACTTCTATTATTCACAGTTTGTCATAATTGAAATTTGTCTGTATCTTACAATATATGAAAAGAGAAAGTGTTAGTTGCTCAGTTCTGTCCAACTCTTTGCAATCACATGGACTTTAGTTCCTCAGGTTCCTCTGTCCATGGAATTGTCCAGGCAAGAATACTGGAGTGGGTTGCCATTATCTTCTCCAGGGGATCTTCCCAACCCGGAAATCCAACAATATATGGCTTATTACAATTGCTGAGGGCCAGGAAGCAGCCCTGATATAGTTGACTGCACTTGGTTGATATTCCTGGTGACAAGACAGGACAACTGCATCCCACCAATGAATTAGTCAACAAACCATTTAAGGGTCCCTTGAGAATGGAATCTGAGTGCTAATTTTTATCCATAACGTTTAGATGTCAGCACCAAAAGTCACAGAGTGAGATGTTAGCATCTTGAAAGATATGATACAGAGATCAGACTACAGTAAAATTCTTCTGAAAATTGCCCAGTTTGGTGATTGGAAAATTGGTTAGCTGAGTCATGGGACTCCCTTTTATCTCAATGTTATGAGTTCAGGAATGGCAAGATTTCTATGGTTTTTGCTGCTTCTTATTCCCGGATGATGGACAGGTGGCCTTCTCAGACAATATGTGAGATAATATCCAAGTTGACTGTCTAGTCCTGAAGTAGTTTGTTCATGTTCCCACTAGCAAGGCTGCTTGTCACTATTGTTCTCTGAAAAATGGAAATAATAAGATGGAGCAGGTTGTCTCCATTAGGTTGCAATCCTGTCCTCCATGTCTAGCAGAAGAGCGTGCTACTGATTCTCCTCTCAGTAGGACAACAGGAGAATTAAGAGACTTAATTCTTCACATCTTTAGGTAACTATAGCTTTCCAGCTTCTCCAGTGAAACGTTTTCCTTTAGATCTAGAATATGATAGTGGGAATTATTCCGATACCTGGATGACTACAAATGACACTATTTTATAGGGAAGAATAATGTTTCAAAAATAATAACAAAGGCTGAATCTCTAATAGTACTGATGGAACAGATGATGCTATCATGAGCAAGACAAGCACAACAAATGTTCCCAGTCAGGAGATTTGGGTTTTGAGTGTGAGGAGGTTTTAGAAACACTGAAGTGAATTATTTTGCTGAGAATTTATTTTTATTTATGCACAAGAGTGGTGTAAGATGACAATGTCTAAATAACTATAAAATGTTCATTTAATAAATATAAAAATGCTGAAGTATTTTGAAACAGCACTGAATCATGATTTAAGTTGAAGCCTTTATAATTCTTAGTGATTCAGATAATTTGAAACATTCTTAAAATTTTTGGTGTCATAAACTTAATAATATTCACAAAAACCCCAATAAAAGAGAGTAGCAACTTCAACAACATGATGGCCCCAACATGAAAGTAATTCAACTCAGTCAAATTCAGCCCTGTAAAGAGTGTCCATTTGCACTCCAAACACTTTTTTATCACTGTTAAAACAGGAGACATTAAAAGTCAAGGGAAAAAAACAAAGAAGGAAGAGTTTGATGTTAAAATACATGGAGTAATTACTATTTAAAAAAATCAAAATTAGTAGGCATATTAACAGTAATTTGGGGACTTAATACTGACTTAATTACAATGTACATGGGGAGTTTGAGGAAATGAGATTCAGTCATATTTTATACATGTATGTTTGACAGTAGAGCTCTTTAACATGTAGTTTCTACTCTTTCTTGAAACCATTTTTCTCCCTGCTTCTCTAAACTAGTAATATAAATGAGGGAGAAGAAGGAAAATGAAAAACTGATCTGTTAAAATTGCAGAACTGTACATTAAATATAGCCCCATGGTAAACATTTTCCTCTAAACAACCATGCCTTTAACTCATGAACTGAAATTGCACTTTATTACTCAATTATTTTGTTTCTACAAAGCATTCTATACCAATGTACATTAATACTGGGAGGAGAAAATTAGAGGTGCTACAAAAGTGACAACGCTTAGCTATGATTATTATTATAACACATCAAAATTAAATAACAATTTTTTTAAATCTTTTATTCTACTCCCCACTCACAATTACATAGCCTGCTTATGGTTTTCTTATGTGGGCTGTCGTTGTTTGTGGATGATTGTTAAATGTACTGCCCTTATTCAGTTCTTTTTTCTCACTGGCATTTAAGTTTTATTTTATTTTTTTTTAATTTTTAATATTCCATAATTCAAAGTTTAATAATTCAAAGATCTCCTTGCCTAACCTATCAGTTTCCAATGTCCATAATATATATTTCTTAGGGGCATAATAATGAGTGTAGCATCTAGTATTTCTCATGAAATATATAATTTCACAGGTAGAGTAGAAAAAGGAAATCATTTTGTGGATCTCAAATTTGTATGAGTGCTTTTTCTGTCAAGAGTTCAAATCACAACTCCATTACAAACTCCCAACTCCCTTATGAATTTGCTTGATTCAGGGTAATGCTAAAATCACTTCCCAGCCTCATTTGCCTAATCTGTAAAAAGAGACATCAGGAGACATATATCTTAGACGCTATGGTAAATGATGTGATAATTTTATTTTTTTTAATTTTATTTTATTTTTAAACTTTACAATATTGTATTGATTTTGCCAAATATTGAAATGAATCCACCACAGGTATACACGTGTTCCCCATCCAAAACCCTCCTCCCTCCCCATACCATCCCTCTGGGTCGTCCCAGTGCACCAGCCCCAAGCATCCAGTATCGTGCATCAAACCTGGACTGGTGACTCATTTCATATATGATATTATACGTATTTCAATGCTATTCTCCCAAATCATCCCACCCTCTCCCTCTCCCACAGAGTCCAAAAGACTGTTCTATACATCAGTGTCTCTTTTGCTGTCTCGTATATAGGGTTATTGTTACCATCTTTCTAAATTCCATATATATATGTTAGTATATTGTATTGGTGTTTCTCTTTCTGGCTTACTTCACTCTGTATAATAGGCTCCAGTTTCATCCACCTCATTAGAACTGATTCAAATGTATTCTTTTTAAAAGGAATTCAAATTGGAAAAGAAGAAGTAAAACTCTCACTGTTTGCAGATGACATGATCCTCTACATAGAAAACCTCAAGACCCCACCAGAAAATTACTAGAACTAATCAATAATTATAGTAAAGCTGCAGGATATAAAATCAACACACAGAAATCCCTTGCATTCCTATACACTAATAATGAGAAAACAGAAAGAGAAATTAAGGAAACAATTCCATTCACCATTGCAATGGAAAGAATAAAATACTTAGGAATATATCTACCTAAAGAAACTAAAGACCTATATATATAAAACTATAAAACACTGGTGAAAGAAATCAAAGAGGACACTAATAGATGGAGAAATATACCATGTTCATGGATTGGAAGAATCAATATAGTGAAAATGAGTATACTACTCAAAGCAATTTATAGATTCAATGCAATCCCTATCAAGCTACCAACAGTATTCTTCACAGAGCTAGAACAAATAATTTCACAATTTGTATGGAAATACAAAAAAACTCAAATAGCCAAACCTATCTTGAGAAAGAACGGAACTGGAGGAATCAACCTGCCTGACTTCAGGCTCTACTACAAAGCCACAGTCTCAAGACAGTATGGTACTGGCACAAAGACAGAAATATAGATCAATGGAACAAAACAGAAAGCCCAGAGATAAATCCACACACATATGGACACCTTGTCTTTGACAAAGGAGGCAAGAATATACAATGGATTAAAGACAATCTCTTTAACAAGTGGTGCTGGGAAAACTGGTCAACCACTTGTAAAAGAATGAAACTAGAGCACTTTCTCACACCATACACAAAATAAACTCAAAATGGATTTAAGATCTAAACGTAAGACCAGAAACTATAAAACTCCTAGAGGAGAACATAGGCAAAACACTCTCTGACATACATCACAGCAGGATCCTCTATGACCCACCTCCCAGAATATTGGAAATAAAAGTAAAAATAAACAAATGGGACCTAATTAAACTTAAAAGCTTCTGCACAACAAAGGAAACTATAAGCAAGGTGAAAAGACAGCCTTCAGAATGGGAGAAAATAATAGCAAATGAAGCAATGGACGAACAACTAATCTCAAAAATATACAAGCAACTCCTACAGCTCAATTCCAGAAAAATAAATGACCCAATCAAGGAGCATGTGTATACCTGTGGCAGATTCATTTTGATATTTGGCAAAACTAATACAATTATGTAAAGTTTAAAAATAAAATAAAATTAAAAAAAAAAAAGAAAAAGCTTAAAAAAAAAAAAATGGGCCAAAGAACTAAATAGACATTTCTCCAAGGAAGACATACAGATGGCTAACAAACACATGAAAAGATGCTCAACATCACTCATTATCAGAGATGTGATAATTTTAAAGTACCTAACAACTTTACTTCTTTTTGAAGATAGTTTTTATATATTTCAAAATCTCCCACCCATCAAAGTAACTTTGAACACTAAACTATTAGATGAGTTCCTAATCTTAGAGTAATATTTAATTAGAGTCAGATGAAGTAATTGATCCTGATTTGTAGGGGCTTCCCTGGTGGCTCAGCTGGTGAAGAACCCACCTGCCTATGCAGGAGACACGAGAGACACAGTTTAATCCCTGGGTTGGGAATATCTGCTGGAGAAGGAAATGACAGCCTACTCCAGTATTCTTGCCTGGGAAATCCTATGCACAGGAGAACCAGACGGGCTACAGTCCAGGAAGTCACAAAGAGTCAGACATGAGTGGACTTGCACACATGTTCACATATATCCTGATTGTATTAGACAGGTCAAGATCTTTGTGTGTGTGTGCGTGTTTCATTTAATCTAATCCAGCAGTGATTATAGTGATTCCAAGACAAGTCACTAATATTTTCCAAATGTCGATAAAATGGTAAGTTGTAAGGACTGAGTTTCAAACGTTTCACCAGTATGGATAACAAAGTCTGCTCCAGATTTCCAGCATTACAAAGCAATTTCCATTTTATAAGACGTAAAAAATGTGCTGAAATGTGAATAATCTTTAATAATGAGAACTAATTCTTCAAATAAATAAAACCATGATTTTCCAAGTGATTTTTCATAAAACATGCTTATAACTAAACAAAGGAATATTGAACTATGTGAGTATCAATACCAGGAAATACAGTAATCTTATAATATGCAACTTAGTAACAGCAGTGTTATTAAACTTGTACAAATATTAAAAAAAAAAAACTCACACGTTTGTAAAATAACATATATAAAGTTATGAAACAAACCTTCAAGTTTCCAAAGGGTTTCAGTTTTGATGTATAATCATGTATAATCTCTACAAACCAACACAGGGGATTTAGACATGATTTTGATGTCCTAAATTTAAAAGTGATCCTAAAAATGCTAGTCAGATATAAAGAGTGATAGTCAATTATTATCACATTTATTAAAAAAAAAAAATGTCTCCTCACAGCAAGTGGAATTGTTGGTACCTATAGTGGAGGTGATGAAATTCCAGTTGAGCTATTCCAAATCCTGAAAGATGATGCTATGAAAGTGCTGCACTCAATATGTCAGGAAATTTGGAAAACTCAGCAGTGGCAACAGGACTGGAAAAGGTCAGTTTTCATTCCAATCCCAAAGAAAGGTAATGCCAAAGAATGCTCAAACTACCACACAATTGCACTCATCTCAC
>NW_011494590.1:45689-46008 GCF_000754665.1 Bison bison bison
AAGAGTGAATGTCGACATTCTAGGAATCAGCGAACTGAAATGGACTGGAATGGGTGAATTTAACTCAGGTGACCATTATATCTACTACTGTGGGCAGCAATCTCTCAGAAGAAATGGAATGGCCATCATGGTCAACAAAAGAGTCCGAAATGCAGTACTTGGATGCAAACTCAAAAACGACATAATGATCTCTGTTTGTTTCCAAGATAAACCATTCAATACACAGTAATCCAAGTCTATGCCCCAACCACTAATGCTGAAGAAGCTGAAGTTGAACGGTTCTATGAAGACCTACAAGAACTTTTAGAACTAACACCCC
>NW_011494590.1:46177-46781 GCF_000754665.1 Bison bison bison
AATCCCAAAGAAAGGTAATGCCAAAGAATGCTCAAACTACCACACAATTGCACTCATCTCACATGCTAGTAAAGTAATGCTCAAAATTCTCCAAGCCAGGCTTTAGCAATATGTGAACCGTGAACTTCCTGATGTTCAAGTTGGTTTTAGAAAAGGCAGAGGAACCAGAGATCAAATTGCCAACATATGCTGTATCATGGAAAAACAAGAGAGTTCCAGAAAAACATCTATTTATGCTTTATTGACTATGCCAAAGCCTTTGACTGTGTGGATCACAATAAACTGTGGAAAATTCTGAAAGAGATGGGAATACCAGACCACCTGATCTGCCTCTTGAGAAAATTGTATGCAGGTCAGGAAGCAACAGTTAGAACTGGACATGGAACAACAGACTGGTTCCAAATAGGAAAAGGAGTTCGTCAACGCAGTATATTGTCACCCTGTTTATTTAACTTATATGCAGAGTACATCATGAGAAACGCTGGACTGGAAGAAACACAAACTGGAATCAAGATTGTCGAGAGAAATATCAATAACCTCAGATATGCAGATGACACCAGCCTTATGGCAGAAAGTGAAGAGGAACTCAAAAGCCTCTTGATGA
>NW_011494590.1:46881-70147 GCF_000754665.1 Bison bison bison
TTGGAAGGAAAGTTACAACCAACCTAGATAGCATATTCAAAAGCAGAGACATTACTTTGCCAACAAAGGTCCATCTAGTCAAGGCTATGGTTTTTCCTGTGGTCATGTATGGATGTGAGAGTTGGACTGTGAAGAAGGCTGAGCGATGAAGAATTGATGCTTTTGAACTGTGGTGTTGGAGAAGACTCCTGAGAGTCCCTTGGACTGCAAGGAGATCCAACCAGTCCATTCTAAAGGAGATCAGCCCTGGGTGTTCTTTGGAAGGAATGATGCTAAAGCTGAAACTCCAGTACTTTAGCCACCTCATGCGAAGAGTTGACTCATTGGAAAAGAGTCTGATGCTGGGAGGGATTGGGGGCAGGAGGAGAAGGGGACGACAGAGGATGAGATGGCTGAATGGCATCACTGACTCGATGGACGTGAGTCTCAGTGAACTCTTGGAGTCGGTGATGGACAGGGAGACCTGGCATGCTGCGATTCACGGGGTCGCAAGGAGTCGGACACGACTGAGCGACTGATCTGATCTGACAATTTTTATTGTATCTCTGTTGGCTAAAGGGTTACTATCTGCAAGGGATGGGCCTTGACCTCTGACCTACCTCTTAGTCATCTATACTTTGTGGTGGAATCTTTTTTCTGTTACAACTTGGATTAAAACCTTGCTGAACAACAAAAGAGTTTTAAAATTTGTTTGATGAGAACAATCCACAATGCTCTGATTGTTAGCAATAACTCCATATTTCTCTCCCATTCAATTTTTTTTTAAATGTGAATAGGGAAGATATTATTAGCTGTGTCCAGTAACTCTCTCATACTTTTAACTTAAAGTTATTAGTCTTTTGCTCCTTTGAATGTCACACTGTGCTCATCCTTAGCCGGGTCTGACTCTTTGCAATACTATGGAATGTAGCCTGCCAGGCTCTTCTGTTCACAGGGTTTCCCAGGCAAGAACATTGGAGTGGGTTGCCATTTTCTTCTCCAGAGGGTTTTCCTGACCAGGGATCAAACCTATGGCATTTCCCTGTGGCTCTTGAATTGACAGCTGGATTCTTTATCATATGCACACCTGGGAAGTGTATATCTGGACCCATACAAAGACTATAATCTCTTGAATCATTATATGTAGTCAACTGCCTACTTTTTATTGATACACTCATCAGTGTTATATTTCTATGTACACATGAAACTTTACAACTGATTCAGTATAAATTTGTGTATTTATTGGGCATTCCAGGTGGCAATAGTTGTAAAGAAACCTGCCTGCAAATGCAGAAGACTTGAGACTTGGTTTGATCCCTGGGTCAGGAAGGTCCCCTGGAGGAGGAAATGGCAATCCATTCCAGTATTCTTGCCTGGAAATCTCATGGACAGAGCAGTCTGTGTATTTATTAATATTTTCCAAAGTAGTGTATGCTTACATGTTCTTAGAGAAACCAAGTATTACCTTTCATGCATAAGAGAAAAAAGAGGAAAATCAGCTTCAGAAATCTGCATGTGTATGTTTAATTTTGACATTAGAATTTAAATGGTGTACAAATAAAACAAGTTTTCAAATTCTGTCTTCACATTTGGTACAGCTTGGGGGGATTTAGTAGACTTCTCATTGGCTTATTAGTGGTACTTATGAAACAAGAGCAATTGAAAGAGGAAGGAACAGCTGTTTGGAAATGCAGAATAAGAAATTAGAACAGAAATCCAGGTAAAATATGAGCACTTTGAAAATAATTGCAGTGACATCAAAAAGGTACAATTTAAACATTATTTAAAAATACGTTGCAAACTAGTTTAAAACCCAGGGATCCTGAGTCAATAATGAGTTTATGCATCAGCTCTCCAAATGTAATTGAAATGTGGAAAATGCTGTATAAGTTATTCATTAAAAACTCCATTCCATTGCTGAGTAGGAAAGTAACTCCTTTAAGAGTCAGCACGTTAAAAAAACACTGGGGGAGTCAGAAACGCCATCAGCATTTTGATTCATGACTCAGAATGTCTTGCATGAGGGCATACCTGTCTAATTCAGCAGCTACCTTTAACTGTGGAAGGAAGGCATTTGAAGAAGATAAAAATAAAGATTTCAAAAATACAAAATAGTGATATTTATTTGCATATTCTTCAAATAAAGGAAAAGGATTTAAATACTGTAGTTGCATTTAAATTTTTTAGAAAAATAGATTTTCAGCTTTACTCTCTTGTACTATTTCAGCTTCCTTCTTTTTAATCAAAGTCCAACCCAAACTCCACATTTCTGGGACACAAATTCTGCTATTAAATGACTAAATTCTTTAAGGCTATTACTTCTCTGGACTTAAAACATCCTTATTCTATGCCCGGCAGACTGCAACAACTTTAATTATGTGATATGCCATCAAAACGGCAATCAAGTTGACTTTCTTTGTGATGTTTGGATCTCCCCAAAATGTCTTTATTACAATAAAGTATTACAGTACATTTTAACACTGAAATAAGTAAGGGAAAGATAGGAAGTAAGCCTCTTAACATTTGTTTAGAAAAATGTTTGTCAATAAAAGTGGAATATGGAAAACGGTCTTCAAATAAAATTTACTTTCTACAATATTCTGTTTGAAGATCAGTTTCTGTATATCCTCTTCAGCAAAGCAAGCATTTAAAATTATTTCCATGCAGATGGAGAATCACTCGTTTCTTTGTTCATTGAGTTTCAAAATCTGAAAGATGATGAATAATCTAATTAAGAGGCAACAATAGAAAAAAAAATCCTTCTTAATGCTTGTTATCTGTGTAGTAAGAAGTCCAAGTTTAGTTTAAGTAATGCCTATTCTATACTCTTCAAGTGAGAAACTGTTCTGCATAGCTCTCACATTGATAGAAAATCACAGCTTATTGAAAATCAAATAAATGAGAATAATGTCTGGGAGAAATAGCATTAAATCCTTCCTTTTAAAACCTACAACAGCCAATCTAGCTTTCCAGGATAGGGTTTCCATTTGGGGTTGAATTCAAGCCCAATATAGTCATACTTTTCCCCTTGCAGGCCATAATTGTCATCTATTTCCCACAGAAACTAAAGAATTAAATTTGGTAGAGAAGACTATTCAATCATTTTGAACTTTCCATGATCAAATATCATGTCAAATTTACTGCATATAAAAGAAGATTTAGTAGATATAAGACTTAAACCAGCAAAAGATGATGTTCACGTAGGGTGTCTGAAATCAGAGGGAAGCTGAAAGTGTCATCTATCTTGGGGTACAAGGAAGGCACAGAATCTGAGAGGACAGAGATTAAAAATGTGTGTCATTGTTCAATTTCAGTTCTGGATATGATAGACTAAGCATCCTTTATCGATTCTATCCAAGCAAAGAGATCCTAATGCATTCAGAAGCATTTTAGAGCTCTAAACTGAAAGTAGTAACAGGAGATTAAAGAAGGCTACCAGCAGTAACTTTTTTAAGTTGCCAAAAGTAGCTAAATAATGAGTTTGCCATTTATTTTTCTTGAATGCCCCTTAATCAGAATGCAGCATGAAACCTATAAGTGAGCAACAACAAACAATCATAGAGAGATCCAGTAGAATTTCCCTAATTCTAAACCAAGGAGTTAAGCAAGAAATTCTTGACTCTCAGTAACAGTGTGGGATTCTCCTCCCTCCCACATTTTATTTCTCTATATTCTCTCACATTCCAGCTTTCAGTTAAATGTCAAGTAATAGTGACATGTCAGGTAGTGAGGTAGGGCACAAGAAGCAAAACTCTGAGAGTGGGGAGCTTTGTTTACAATCAGCAACTCCACTCCAACCCATCACTTCAAAAACAACAACAAAAAAAAAACCTTTGTCCTTTTGTATTTATAAAAGGGAGTCACAGGGAGTCATAAAGTACTTAGAAGATCACACTGAGGGATGAGCTCAAGAAATCAAACCCATGAAGTTGTGTATGAAACACTGGATTCATCCAAACTTTCACATGCATTGATATTATCTTAACAACCATAATAAATACTGTGATAACTGACCGACATCAATGACCTAAGGTGAACACAGGTGGTGTTAAACCAGGGCAGATCTGAAAATCAATGAAAAAAATATGAAAAATAAACTTATATTGAAATCACAACTCATAGAAGGGTGGTAAAAACTTGTGGCTTGAAGTAACTCAACATCCCATTGCATAATAATCGGTGTCCAGAATATACTCCAAAATTGCTCAGCAAAATTTCAGCTAATACGGGAATAGACAATCAGCTGGTTCAGTAATGAAATGGCACCAATATTGTAACTTTAGGACAAAGTGTTTAACCATTACAGAAATGCTCTAACAGTCACTGACACTTGAAAAAGTGAACACATTCAACATATCAACAAAGAAACAAAGACTATAAGAAAGAACAAAATAGAAATTTTAGGAGAGAGAGTATGATAGGTATGAAAACTTTGCTAAGACAAATGGTAAAATAAAAATGGTAGAATAAAGACTGAACTTGAAAATATGACAATAGAAATAATTTCATATAAGCAATAAAGAGAAAAATTAAAGAAATGAGCAGAGCTCCAGGAATCTATGAGACAAACACAAAACTTCTGATACTTGTTTTAGCAGAGTTTCCAGAAGAAAAGGAGAAAGAGAGCCATGATTAAAATGTATTTGAAGAAATAATGAGCTTGAAGAAATGTACTTGAATGTATTTAAATGTACTTGAAGAAATAAAACAATGAGTAAGTGTAAGCTCTAGGAGTTGGTGATGGACAGGGAAGCCTGGCGTGCTGCAGTCCATGGGATTGCAAAGAGTCAGATATGACTGAAAGACTGAACTGAAGAAATAATAGCTAAAAACGTGCAAAGTTTAGCGAAAGATATAAATCTATATTGTTGTTGTTCAGTTGGTGAGTTGTGTTCAACTCTTTGGGACCCTGAGAACTGTAGCACACCAAGCTCCTCTGTCCTCCACTATCTCTCAGTTCAGGTCAGTTCAGTCACTCAGTCGTGTCTGACTCTGCAGTCCCATGGACTGCAGCATGCCAGGCCTCCCTATCCATCACCAACTCCCAGCGCTTGTCCAAACTCATGTCCAACAATGGCATCGTTGGTGCCATCCAACCATCTTACCCTCTGTTTTCCCCTTCTCCCGAATTCAATATTTCCCAGCAACAGGATCTTTTCCAATGAGTCAGTCTTTCACATCAGGTGGCCAAAGTACTGGAGCTTCAGCTTCAGCATCAGTCCTTCCAATGCATACTCAGGATTGATTTCCTTTAGGATTGGCTGGCTTGATCTCCTTGCAGTCCAAGGTACTCTCAAGAGTCTTCTTTAACACCACAGTTCAAAAGCATCAATTCTTCAGCACTCGGCTTTCTTTATGGTCCAACTCTCACATCCATACAAGACTACTGGAAAAACTGTAGCTTTGACTAGATGGACCTTTGTCAACAAAGTAATGTCTCTGCTTTTTAATATGCTGTCTAGGAAATCACATTTAGAAAAAAAAAGAAAAAGGGAGGAAAAAGAAGGAGGAAAGGCAGAGAAAATTAGTTGCAAGTGCATGATAGGTATCATTCATCATTTTAAGATACTGATGTCCAATAAAAATATAAGAAACATATGCACTTTTGAGTTTTTTGTACCTATATTAAATGAGTGACAGAAACAAAGTTCACTTAAATAACATAATACATATATCCAATTTATTACTGCATATTCATATATCTATAACAGATACCTATTCTAATAGAATATTAATTACTCCAATATATTCAAAATATTGTTTCAATGTGTAATAAATATAAAAGTATTTATGATGCTTTACATTGTTTTCTTAGTACAAAGTTCTTTTGTACTATTTGAAATATTTACATATTTTAAGTTTTGTACTAAATTTTCATCAGAATGCATTATTTGTTTTCAGATTTTATAAAATTGAATATTAAAAATGTAGATTAACATGCTCGAGTTCTTCTGAGCACACTTAGTTTTTAGTAACTTAATTGATTAACAGCTTATACATTTAAATTTAATTTTAAGTAAAATTTAGTCCTTAGGTCACACTAATGCAAATTGGATATATGTATTATATGTTATATGTTATAACTTAATTAACAGCTTATACATTTAAATTTAAATTTTAAATAAAATTTAGTCCTTAAGACACACTAATGTAATGGTTTTCATCTTGGACACAGTAGTTCTAGTACATAAGTTTAAATTGGTTAAATAAATATATACATATTTCATTTTCAGTAGATTACCTTCCCTTTAGAAATGCCTCAGTTTTTTTTTTAATTTAATTTAATTTAATTTTTTAACTTTACAGTATTGTATTGGTTTTGCCATATATCAACATGAATCTGCCACAGGTATACATGTGTTCCCCATCCTGAATCCTCCTCCCTCCTCCCTCCCCATACCATCCCTCTGGGTCGTCCCAGTGCACCAGCCCCAAGCATCCAGTATTGTGCATCACACCTGCACTGGAGACTCGTTTCATATATGATATTATACATGTTTCAATGCCATTCTCCCAAATCATCCCAGCCTCTCCCTCTCCCACAGAGTCCAATACATTAGTGTCTCTTTTGCTGTCTTGTATACAGGGTTATTGTTACAATCTTTCTAAATTCCAAGATGTCCATCAGCAGATGAATGGATAAAAAAGCTGTGGTACATATACACAATGGAGTATTACTCAGCCATTAAAAAGAATACATTTGAATCAGTTCTAATGAGATGGATGAAACTGGAGCCTATTATACAGAGTGAAGTAAGCCAAAAAGAAAAACACCAATACAGTATGCCTCAGCTTTTTATAAATTTTATATCAAAACCATTTTTGTCCTACTGAAATTTACTCCTTTAAATATTTGTGCTTTGAATGTAACAAAAACAGGAAAAGTGACCAATGTTTAAAATTTCATTTTTTTGTGGCAATACTTTAAAACTCTCTGTCTGCCATGCTGGTATTTGACAGAGTATCACCCAGCATGGTTTATTAACTGTGTTAGCCTTGACTCTATCTTATACAGAGCATTCTCCCCTTTGATATATATGCTTTATTGTAACACAAAATAAAATAAGAATTTGTGGTTAGTTATGATTTGAATTGGTTAAAATTTTCTATTCTCAATATATTATAATGGTGTAATTGCATAATATAAAATCAGTACACTGATTTAATTTTCTACAAAGAGCAGATGCCATGACAAAATTCTCCTCACATTTGAGCAGCCCTAGGCATGAAAAACCTATTCCAGTACTCTTGTCTGGAAAATCCCATGGACGGAGGAGCCTGGTAGGCTGCAGTCCGTGGGGTCACTAAGAGTTGGGCATGACTGAGCGACTTCACTTTCACCTCCACTTTCATGCATTGGAGAAGGAAATGGCAACCCACTCCAGTATTCTTGCCCAGAGAGTCCCAGGGACAGAGGAGCCTAGTGGGCTGTCTATGGGGTCGCACAGAGTTGGACATGACTGAAGCGACTTAGCAGCAGCAGCAGCACCAGGCGTGAAGAAAAGAAAATATCATCAGCAAAAGATAGCTTCATGGATAAACAGAAAAGTGGGCGATTTTTTTTAGTATAAATGATCTCCTACTTTGCATTTTTGTGCTTAACTTCAGTCTTTCAATATCCTAAGGATCTTAATTCCCCGTTATGCCCCAAGACCTCAGAAGCAATTTCCATAATAATTCATATGACTATAATTATTGAAATGGAGAGATTAGGAGACAAATTTTATGGGAAATTACTAATGAATAAAATATTCCAAATTTTGACAAATAGTATCCATGTATTTTGTAACACACATAAAAGCACATGTCCATCACCTTGTGGGGCGTCCCCAGTGGCTCAAGCAGTAAAGAATCTGCCTGCCATGCAGAAAACACAGGAGACACAAGTTCAATCCCTGGGTCAGGAAGACCCCTTAGAGGAGGAAATGGTAACCCATTCCAGTATTCTTACCTGGAACATCCCATGGACAGAGGAGCCTGGCAGGCTACAAGGGGACCCAAAGAGTATGACGTGACTGAGAACACACATGCATTTGATTATCACCTTATGAGGATACACTTGTAGTCATCCATTAGCAAGCAGATTTGGAGTTGGCCAAATTTATCATTTTAAAAGTGGAAAAGTTTCAATGCATTTTTCATAGAAATACAAAAAAAAATTAATTTTCATTTGTATATAAATCCTTTTTATATCAGCTTATTCAAAATTATACTATATTGGGGCTGTTTGTTCTAAATGAACCAGACTTTTTTAGTCTTTGCAACTTGAAATTGGGATGATGGTAGGCCAGCACTGCTATATCTAACTGGTGAACACAAGACAAAAACTTTCTGAGAATGGGAAATGCTGTGAAATTTGGAAAGAATGTCAAAATCATAAGACAAGAAGCAAATTCCACAAGAGTGTGTTTGAGCATCAGAATAAAATGAAGCCTGAATCCAGTCTCTCCTGAATTTTTTAGTTATGTGAACCATGTTTTCCACCATCTAAGTTAGCCTTTGCTGGGTTTTCTGCCATTTACCATGAATAAGTAATGATTCTTATCAGTTCCCTACCACACAAATATGATTTATTTTTCTTTAGTGTCTTCTTTCTACATGTTAGACTTAAGAATGTCCAATATTTGTGAGAGTTAATTCTCACTATTGATTTTTAGCTTATTTAGCAAATAGCTTTGAAGGGGAAGTTTGGATCATTAGGAACAAAATTCAAAACGGTTTCTTTAATATTTGAACCTTTCTTCTGGTGATGGTAAGATGTTTTTTTAGAATTCACCACAGATTTACCAGCAGTCCAGTTAGCACTGTTTTTTGCACTAGTGTTACATAAAAAGAAATTAGTAAAATAAAAGATGATAATAATGTTTTACATAACATTTTATTAACTCTTTATATGTTAATGTGTTAATAATGAGAAAACTGGATTCTTTAGATTTTTATGTTTCATCATTATAGAAAAAGAGATATTTCCTTCTCACTAAATTCTTACCAACATTTTTTTTTAATGATAATGTACTTCAATAGCAGTGCCATGACTTCAGTATATTCAACAAATTTCTCCTATGTTTTTTTCTTAGTAATGGCTACTACCAACTGGATTGGTATATTTAACTCATATTTCTGATTTATGTATGCATAAAATCAGAAAATATATATAGGGACTCCCCTGGCAGTCCAGTGGTTAAGACAGCATTTCCACTGCAGAAGGTTCAGGGTCGATCCCTGGTCAGAAACTAAGCTCCCACATGCAGAACAGTGTGGCCAGAAAACCTATTTTTTTGTTGTTGTTGTTTTAAGTTAAAACAAACGGAAGAAAAAAAGAAAGCATATACTTTAATGGTGTACATTTTTTTTTCCATTTCTTTAAAGCAAGAAAGTGAGATAAATTAGCTAAAGTACTTTTCTCAACCATGTATATTTTGCTAAAATTGTCTTTAGTTTTCTTAAGAATGAGAGTAATTAGACTATTTGATGATAGAATGAGAAATATATTCTAGTTGGAAATATCAAAAAAATGATACATTATTAATATATACTCTATTGCCAACAAAGTGAAAGTCACTCATCTGTGTCTGACTCTTTGGTACCCTGTGGACTATACAGTCCATGGAATTCTCCAGGCCAGAATACTAGAGTGGGTAGCCTTTCCCTTCTCCAGGGGATCTTCCTAACAATGGGATCAAAGCCAGATCTCCCACACTGCAGGAGGATTCTTTTCCAGCTGAGCCACAAGGGAGCCCAAGAATACTGGAGTAGGTAGCCTATCCCTTCTACAGAGGATCTTCCCGACCCAGGAATTGAACCAGGATCTCCTGTATTGCAGGCGGATTCTTTACCAACTGAGCTATCAGGGAAGCCCTCTATTACCAACAAAGGCCCTATTTATATATTTTTCTACTTTTCTGTTAATTCATGTCAGTTAGTCATACATATTTTTAAGGAATCATTTTTGTGAACAGTGCTGCCAAATGTTAAATTCAGCTTTATATATACCAACCCCTCCCTATAAACTGAGTGGAGCTATCTACTGGTTAAAAATGATAACAATCAAATGATGTCCTGATACAATTAAATGATGTCTTGATACAGGAAAATAACAACTGATTAATTATATACAATGAAATCATGCTATGCCAATAATGAGAAAGAGGGGTAATGAAGAAAGATATGGGATTAAAAGAGCTTATTTCTAATTGACTCTACACTTCCATTTTGAATCACCCAATGTGGTCTGATCATAGTCACTAATGTACATCAGCTAATAGAATATTCATTACCTAGATCATGACCAACAGCTAAGCATGGGGAAAGAGATTACTACAATGTCACATATGTAGTTAAGACATTTCCATCCAGAACACATTGGCCACACTATTGCTATTCAGCCCTTTGCAACTACTAGGGACTAAAGAATATTTTGCAAGCAGTACAAATGAGCACTTCATAATTTGATTTACAGGTCCTGGTAACTTTTAAAGAATCTAACTTTTTAAAACAAAAAAGTTAGATTTTAAAAAGTGTGAATAAATAAGTTGAGCTCATTTTTCATAGAAATATATATGTTTTTCTTGTTAAATATTAATTTTTAAATGCAATATTTTTAATATTATATTGTAGTATCATAGCAAAATATTGGTCTCCTCGCAACCCAGTTAACAGAAATTATGTATTCCTGATGTGACCTCATCAAAGACCATAAAGTGGGAAAAATAAAGAATAATCAAATGCAGTGCAACTCTTAAACAAAAGGGCCTCTGATTTTATTTAGAAAGAGTCTGTATATGGCAAACAAAGATTGAGTTGTTTAAAAACATATGGGGTCCAAGCCTGGGGATCTGGAACTTGGTGCTGGGGAGGCTGCTCTGTATCCTTCAACATTCCTGCTCATGAGCAACATCTTCAGCCCCCAGGAATTCTCCTCCACTTGTGTTCAACCTCCTCTGGCAGGTGAGTGCTGGTTGAAGCCAGGATAGGCATGCGCCCATGTGTCTGATGACACTGCTTCTGAATACAAGGAAGATTTGAGTGGTGGAAATTCTTTGAAAAGAAAAAAGACAAATAATCTTTTCTTTATGTTTTAATTTCTGGTTCCAAAAATACAATTTATTTCAATATTTAAGGCAGTTGCACATAGAATATGAGGAGCATTTTGTAGAGTCAAACAATTCAGTCTTTAATTTGAATGTGTGTATGTGTTGGCAAACCATACATGAAGCCTAATACCCTTTATTTTATTACTATATGGACCCATGTATTATTTTTAAGAGAGTGAAAATTGTGATGCAAATGGTAAGTTTTGTGTGATGGAAGTAAATTATTGGGTTGGCCATAATATCTTACAGAAAAACACAAATTAACTTTTTGGCCAACCCAATATTTGAGATATTTACAGACTCCTTTCCAATGTTTGCCCAGTCTCTAAGTCTTCTCCAACTTTTTTATGACCTTATGGACTGTAACCTGCCAGGTTCCTCTGTCCATGGGATTTCCCAGAAAAAAATACTGGAGTGGGTTGCCATTTCTTTCTCCATTCCAATGTTTGAAGAGAATAAATAACACATTGCTTACAATACTTTCTAATTTACAAGTTCATTATTTTCCTCAGAGAGCAGATTATCCACAATGATTCATAACGGTCATAGTGCTGCACTGTGCTTAGCCGCTCAGTAGTGTCTGACTCTTGTGACCCCATGGACTGTAGCCCACCAGGTTCCTCTGTCCATGTGGATTCCCAGGCAAGGATACTGGAGTGGGTTGCCAAGCCCTCCTCCAAGGGGATCTTCGCAACCCAGGAATTGAAACCAGGTCTCCCACATTGCAGGTGGGTTCTTTACCATTGAGCCACCAGGGAAGCCCAAGAATACTGGAGTGGGTAACCTATCCCTTCTTCGGGGGAATTTCCCAAACCAGGAATCAAACCAAGGTCTCCTGAATAGAAGGTGGATTTTTTTTACCAGCTAAGCTACCTGGGAAGACCAAAGGTCATAGTACTTGCCATTATTTTCAATAAACCATATCTAAAGTATTGGTTATAACATTTGAAATTTTGCTAAAAAGAATGTAAAGAAGCCAATTTATATGATAGCAGAATGTACTAGTTTTCTTATATTTTTACTTAACTCATAGCTCAGTTGGTAAAGAATCCATCTAGAATGCAGGAGACTCCAGTTTGATTCCTGGGTCGGGAAGATCCGCTGGAGAATTAGGCTACCCACTCCAGTGTTCTTGGACTTCCCTTATGGCTCAGCTGGTAAAAATACACCTGCAATGTGGAAGATCTGGGTTTGATCTCTGGGTTTGGAAGATTCCCCTGGAGAAGGGAAAGGCTACCCACCCCAGTATTCTGGCCTGGAGAATTCCATGGACTGTATAGTCCATGACGTCGCAAAGAGTCGGACACGACTGAGAAACTTTCACTTTATTAGGTTACTAATCCAAACTTTAACAGTATTCAGGATAAACGCATACAGATATATTCAAAAAGACTTAAAAATAATTAATGTTTTGTCTTTGAGACTTTGCTTATTTTACTCATAAAACTAAAGCTTTACACACATTTTTCAGTTGTGCCAATGTGAAAATAGTTTTGAAATAGGATGCTAGAATATAGTACATTTAATGATTTATGAGCTAAATTTATGTCTTTAAACATTTAGATTTATGATGTAAATTCAGATGTACATCTTCATGTATTCCTTCCTGGACTCCACAACATTTAATGACAGGCCTAAAGGAAGTGTAATATTCTATTATGTTAATTTTTTAAGAAAGGAGAAATTATTATATATCAAGATGAGAGTTGTGCAAAGGAAATGTGATTCAAATGGGATTTAGACAATAGTTTAGAAGACAGAGATAACTTAGGAAAAAGAAATAACAAAATCATGGAATTAGAAGCAACCAGAAATAGCCACAGGATTTAAAGAAGTCACCTAGCTTAGGAATTCCTTGTTGATGAACAGTGGAACAGAAAGGTACAACCTTTCAAAGGAGTTTTTAAAAGACAGGCAGTGGAGTTTAGAATTGAGGTAGTGGTATTATGTGCAGAAATACAAATATTAACTTGGAACCTTGAAAGCATGGATTTCTATACACATCCTATTATAAGATGTTTTTGCAAAGACTGGTTTAACTCTTTTTCTTCCCCAAAAAAACTGGAAAAAAAATAATCCACCTTATCTACTATCTTTTAAACTCCTTTGAAATCAAGGATGTTTGCCTTACTCAGATTTTATCCTCTAGTTTTGTTTCTCAGTGCTCTCCATTTGGTAATTACTAAATGAATTGTCATTAAATAATAATCATAGGGACTTCTCAGGTGGTGCTAGTGGTAAAGAATCTGCCTCCGATGCAGGAAACATAAGACAGGCAAGTTCAATCCCTTGATTGGGAAGATCCCCTGGAGTAGGAAGTAATCACTCCAGTATTCTTGCCTGGAAAATTCTGTGGACAGAGGAGCCTGGTGGGTTACAGTCCATGGGGCTGCAAAAGTTGACACAATTGAACATGCACACACACATGATAATCATAGTTGTTAAAAGACAACTTTAATATTAATCCTGCCTGGGATTTCTTAGAAGTGAAGAGCAATTCTTTCAGTATGCAGAGCAGATTTATTCAATCTCCAATTGAAGAAAATTTGAGTTGTTCCCAATTTTGAATGATTATAAATAGAACTTTCATATGTTGAATAGTGTCCTCCAAAAATTCATGTTCACTGAGAAACTGTAAATGTGACCTTATTTGAAAAGAGGGCCTTTGTATTATGTAATCAAGATAAGTGAGGTCATGCTGGATTATGGTAGAGTTCTACATCTAATGAATGGTTTCTATGTCGGGGTGGGGGATTTATGTATGCAGAGACACAAAAGACTGAAGGGACACAAGGTCATGTGACAACAGATACAAAAATTAGAGTGACACAGCTACAAGCTAAGGAAAGCAAAGGACTGTTGGCAACCAGCAGAAGCTAGGAGACAGGAAGGATTCTTTCCTAGAACCTACAAAGAAGGACTTCTAGTCTATTGAACAATGAGAAAGCACATTTCTGCTGTTTTAATCCACCTAGTTTATAGTAATTTATTACAGGAACCCTACAAATCTGCAACATAGCTTCTGCCTTAGGTCATATAATTATGTATTTAACTTTTGTAGAAATTGTCAAATCACTTCTTATTTAGCATCTGCACACACACACAAAAAAAAAAAATTGAAAGTTTTTCTTTATCCTGTGCAACTCTTAGTTTTATCAGCTTTTCAATTTTAGCAATTGTTATGGATATGTCAATGTCTGTAATTGTGGTCTCGATTTTGCAGTTCCTTAATGACTAATGAGTCAGGTGGCACTGGTGGTAGAGAACACACATGCCAATGCAGGAGACTTAAGAGACAGGAGTTCAATCCCTGGGTTGGGAAGGTCCCCTGGAGAAGGAAATGACACTCATTCCAGTATTCTTGTCTGAAGAATTCCATGGGCAGAGGGGCCTGGTGGGCCACAGTCCATGAGGTTGCAAAGAGTCAGACACAACTGAAGCGACTTAGCATGCAATAACTAATGATGTTGAGCATTTTTTATGCTAATCATTTTTAATATTGTTATCTAAACCTCTGGGTTATATCTTTTTATTCTTATTTTTCTTTTCCCCATTTCCTAAATTGTATTTTTCTTGTCCCCTCCTCTTCACTTAGTGAATTTATGTCATTTAATGCTTTTTAATATTGTGATAATGGAGTTTTGGGAAAGGTCAGAGTTTAATGCTTGTATTCAACCCACCATATTTTCCAGCACCCCAGGTCTAGTTTTTGTTTTGTTTTGTTTTTTTTCCCCAAATTACTTACATATTAAGATGGAGATTAATGAGAAATTTGTGATAAAATATAAACATTTAAAAGTGTATTTCCTATTTAAAAATTTATTGTATATTGGAGTATATTTGATTTACAATGTTGTGCTAGTTTCAGGTGTACAGCAACATGATTCAGTCACACATATACCTATATCTATTTTTTTTTCAGATTTTTTGCCACTTAAGTTATTAACAGAGTATTATGTAGAGTTCCTTGTACTGTACAATAGGTCCTTGATTATCTATTTTATGTATAAAAATGTGTATATTTTAGTCCCAACCTCCTAATTTATCCCTTACTCACACACCTTTCTCCTTTGGTTTATTTATTTTATATGTCTATATGAGTCTGTTTTGTTCTGTAAATAAGTTCATTTTTATCACAATTTTAGATTCCACATATAAGTCATATTATATAAAGTTTGTCTTCTCTGTCTGACTTACTTGACTTACAATGATAATCCTTTTATTGCTGCAACAACAACAAAAAAGGAAGATATACAGTATAGTTTCTTCAGTTTATACTTTAGGCGTTTATACTCAAACAGGTTTGAATTAATTATAATTTAGTTTAATTGAGATGTATTATTTTCATCAATTTTGTTCTAATTGGCAATTCTGAGTCAGAAACCTATTTTAATTGTGTTTGTAATAAATGGCTTCATTTTTATTAAAAAAGTTTAAAAAATAAAAATGCATTCTCTTTGAAATTAGCTTTCTGTCTTTATAACAATATAGAAAAAGCATATATATTGACTGCATACCCATGACATATCATTAATCATATGATATATCATATGATATCATGACAGTAAGGTATAAACTTACATGTAAGTATGAATAAAATTTCATTCCCTGAGTCATGATAGATTTCATCATTCTCAGTCATTGTTCTTGAAATACTTAACCTCTGTGATGATTTTGAAACACATCTAAATTTTTTTCACACTCCTTTTTCAAGAGATGGGGATAAACTTTTATTCCTTTGGGTACAGAGTATATTGAATGACTTGTTATTAATGAAAATATTGAGCATCCTTTAGCTTCTCTTTCTAGCCAGCAAAAAGATGTTGTGATTCAGCACTCACTACTATACTTACTTCATACAGGCTCTTGTCTATCCAAGGGAAATGCAGAGTAAACCAAGAAAACAAAATAAACTCCATTGTCTAGTTTCCCTACTTAATTTTCCCTTATCCTGTTCAAAATAATCTGGATTTTTAAAAACTTTATCTTGAGGTTTTGTCCATTGAATTATAATAATGATAATGATAGAGTCCTCTGGTCTGCCATTTGACCTATGAAAGGGAAAAACAGAGAATTCATATAATTTTTTATCTCTCAATAAAGCCTTGTGAAAACTGAAACCAACATATTTTCCTATCCCTGAGACTAGGCAACCTTTCCTGTCTCTATGCTAAACAGCACAGAAGATTAAAAAAAAAAAAAAAAAAAAGGTTGCCACAGTTAAGTAAGTTTAACACTTGCTCCTGAAAGATAAGAATATGTAGTATCTAAATTACTGATGTGCTAAGATGAACAGCTTAATAATCCACAAGCTTCAAGACATTAGCCGCCCTGGGCTCACAATCCAAAAGTATTGTTTTACAAATTCCCCTCTATCCTAACTTAAACTCTAATAATACCCTCTCCTGATTTTCTCCTTCTAGGAAGAATTCTACTAATTCTCTACTAAGGGATTTTTCTCCTGTACTGCAGTAAGGCTTAACGGCTTAACTTTGTTTGATCAATAGATTCTCTCCTTCTCTTTTGAGGATCAACCTTTGTTATCAAGATTGTTGTCTTTCTAGGAACAGGTATTTTAAAAATATCAAATGCTTTGACATCTACAGCTAAGTTATGCTTTGATTCTAACTTGTATGTGTCCTTCTATATCTTTAATAAATTGGGAAATATGAGGAGAAAATAAAGGATTTACAGGATGTAAAAATAAAGCTGAAATACTCTAAAATTATACTGGAATCATCTCAGTTTATCACTAAAATCAAATTATTTCTGAAGGGTTCAGGCACTTTATTTTCCTATTAAGTATCTTAAATAAAATGTATATAATGAGTAATACTTGAAACAACAGTAAGAAGTAATCAGAAATTCTACACAGGTTGGGCATTATTTAGCTCTTTTTTGTTTATATTTCTGTGCAAATTAATTTCAGATTCTCTATTGAGAGTATAATCTGACAATTCCAGTAGTGCTATGTGGAATAGGGAAGGTAGAATGCCAAGGAATTTATGCTTTTGAACTGTGATGCTGGAGTAGACTCCTGAAGTTCCTTGGACAGCAAGGATATCAAACCTGTCAATGTTAAGGGAGATCAACCCTGAATATTCACTGGAAGGACTGATGCTTAAGTGAAGCTCCAGTATTTTGGTCATCTGTTGTTAACAGATGACACATTGGAAAAGTCCCTGATATTGGGAACCATCGAGGGCAGAAGGAGGAGAGGGCATTAGAGGATGAGATGGCTGGACAGCATGGCCTTTCAAAGGCATCAATTCCTTGGCGTTCTGCCACCCTATTCCACATAGTACTACCGGAATTGTCAGATTATACTCTCAGTAGAGAATCTGAAATTAATTTGCACTGAAATATAAATAAAAAAGAGCTAAAGAATGCCCTTAATATTTCCTTTTTTGTTGTTGCTGTTTGTTTGTTTCTTTTAAAGCAGCTTTTGTGGTGCTAAACTCTTTTATCTTTTGCCTGTCAAAATTTTTGATCTTTTCAACAATTCTGAATGAAAGCCTCATCAGGTAGAGAACTCTTGCTTGTAGGTTATATTTTCTTTCATCATTTTAAATATACCATGTCACTCCCTTTTGGTCTGCAAAGTTTCTGCTGAAAAGTCAGCTGATAGCCTTAAGGAGATCCCCTTGTACGTGTTGTGTTTTTCCCTTGCTGCTTTTAATAGTCTATCTTTATCTTTATTTTTTGTCATGTTAACTAGAATATGTCTTGGTGTTTTTTGTTTTTGTTTTTTCTTTAAGATGATACAATTTAGACTCTGTGCTTCTTCCCAGGTTAGGGAGGTTTCAAGCTATTATATATTCAAATATTCTTTCTCTCTTCTCTTTGTGGGACTCATAAAGTAATGGTTAGTATTGATATTGTCTTCAGTTCAGTTCAGTTCAGTTTAGTCGCGCAGTCGTGTCTGACTCTTTGAGACTCAATGAATCGCAGCATGCCAGGCCTTCCTGTCCATCACCATCTCCCGGAATTCACTCAGACTCACTTCCATCGAGTCAGTGATGCCATCCAGCCATCTCATCCTCTGTCGTCCCCTTCTCCTCCTGCCCTCAATCCCTCCCAGCATCAGAGTCTTTTCCAATGAGTCAACTCTTCGCATGAGGTGGCCAAAGTACTGGAGTTTCAGCTTTACCATCATTCCTTCCAAAGAAATCCCAGGGCTGATCTCCTTCAGAATGGACTGGTTGGATCTCCTTGCAGTCCAAGGGACTCTCAAGAGTCTTCTCCAGCCCCACAGTTCAAAAGCATCAATTCTTCGGCACTCAGGTTTCTTCACAGTCCAACTCTCACATCCATACATGACTACTGGAAAAACCATAACCCTGACTAGATGGACCTTTGTTGGCAAAGTAATGTCTCTGCTTTTCAATATACTATCTAGGTTGGTCATAACTTTTCTTCCAAGGAGTAGGCGTCTTTTAATTTCATGGCTGCAGTCACCATCTGCAGTGATTTTGGAGCCCCCAAAAATAAAGTCTGACACTGTTTCCACTGTTTCCCCATCTATTTCCCATGAAGTGATGGGACCAGATGCCATGATCTTCATTTTCTGAATGTTGAGCTTTAAGCCAACTTGTTTATTCTCCTCTTTCACTTTCATCAAGAGGCTCTTTAGTTCCTCTTCACTTTCTGCCATAAGGGTGGTGTCATCTGCATATCTGAGGTGATTGATATTTCTCCCTGCAACCTTGATTCCAGCTTGTGCTTCTTCCAGCCCAGAGTTTCTCACGATGTACTCTGCATGTAAGTTAAATAAGCAGGGTGATAATATACAGCCTTGACATACTCCTTTTTCTATTTGGAACCAGTCTATTGTTCCATGTCCAGTTCTAACTGTTGCTTCCTGACCTGCATATAGGTTTCTCAAGAGGCAGGTCAGGTGTTCTGGTATTCCCATCTCTTTCAGAATTTTCCACAGTTTATTGTGATGTTGTCTTAGAGGTCTCTTAAACTGCCCTCATCGTATTCTTTTTCATTTTAGTGAACTACTTTAGTGAACTACTAAATTACTACTCTGTCTTCCTGTTCACTGTTCTGGTCCTCTCTATCTGTTAATTTGCTGTTATTTTTTCTAACATATTTTTAATTTTGGTAATTGTATTCTTCAGTTCTACTTGGTTGTTCTTTATATTTTCTGTTTGTTAAAAACTTTCATCTTCTCATTCTGTTTATCCATAATTTTCCTAAGTTTTTAAAGCATCTTTAGGATAATTACCTTAAAAGTTGTTATTGGTGGATTGCCTATCTCTAGTTCACTTAGTTCTTCTTCTGGAGCCTTATTTATTCTTTCTTTTGGAATGTGTATTCCTCTGTCACCTCGATTGGCCTATATACTGTTTTCATTTGGAAAATTGTTAATTTCCTGACCCTGCAGAAAGACTCTTCTGTAGGAAATGTCCGATGGGGCCCAGTAACACACTCCTTTTTTGTTACAAGGTTATATTCCTGCTTTAGAGGCTGCATGTTTGTTTTGGTGGGCTGACTACTATGGGCATACTAACAGATGTAGCTGGGCCCTGGTCTGGTTGATTGTCAGAGATTGTGCAGCAAATGCAGACCACTGATAGGTAAGGCACTTTCTGTAGTTGGCTGTACTTCCAGGGGAGTCCTGATCCTGATGCCAGTCCACAGGTGAACACTGTCAGGTCACAAGGCAACTGGCTATGAAGGCTGAAGTTCCCAGAGCTAGTGTTAGCCTGCTGTTGTGTGGGATCCTGTCCTGAGGATCCCAGGCCTTAAACAAACTTTTTGCTAGATAGAGCCAATTCTTGACAAGGTTGGCTATGGTGTCTGGCATCACCTACAGCTGGTTATGGCTTCCAGTAGGCAGGGCCAAATTCTGATAAGACTAACAGACCCAAACTGTATTTTTCCTGTTGTTGAGCAGACTGGGATCCAGGGTACCTGCTAAGTTGCTTCTGGCCAATGGTTGACCAGGGCTTGACATGGCTGGTCATAGGACTGAGTTTGAGTCTGGTGGCAGTCTACTGGCAGGCATGGTCAGAATCCAGGAAGTGCCAGGGTAGTGTACACACAGTAGTAGGTGAAGCTGAGTCCTGGGACTAGTGTCAGCTCACTGATGGGGTGCGCTGTGCCTAAGTTCTTTGGCTATAGAGAAGGGTAGAGGGTCTTGGAGCTAATGTCTACCTATTGGTAGGCAGTGCTGAGGCCTAGAAGGACTCAGGGCTAGTGTTGGTACAGAGCGAGGCCCAGGATATTTTACTGTAGGGCCCTGGGGTTTCTGGAGTCAGTGCTGCTCTGCAGATAGGTGGGGCCAGGGCCCAGCAACTCACAGCCCCTGGTGTATGAAGCCAGTGATTGGGCTAGTGCCAGTCTGCTGGTGGGCTGGATTGCGTCTGATGTCCAGCTTCAGGAGGTCTGGGGGTCTCAGGGTTACTGACTGCCCTCTGGTGTGTGGACATGAATTTCCCAACAGTTGGGAATTCAGGGGTACCCAGGGGAGATGGTCTGCTGGTAGGTGGTGCTATTTGCCTAACCAGCTAATTGTCTAGCCTGGAGTATTCCAGGACTGGTGCTGACTGACTTATGATTGGGCCAGGACCTGGCACTGATAAGTTGGGAATAAAATGCTAAAATGGCACTCACCAGCAACAATGTACTCACATGGAATGAGCTCTCCCAAAAGGATGTTGTCAGCATCTGTGTTCTGCAGGGTGAGGCTCAGGTGTCTCTGGCTTCTCCCTGAGATTCTCAAAGGTCAGCAGGTGAGGATGGGACTCTTTCAGGGTCCATTCTAGTAACTATTTCTGCCCTGGGTCTTGGAGCATGTGAGATTTTGTGTGTATCTTTAAAACTGAAGTCACTATTTCCCCCAGCCATCTGACTCTCCCAAGATTAAATCAATTGACTTTCCAAGCTAAACATTCTGGGGGCTCATCTTCCTGATGTAGGACCTGTGAGATGGGAAGCCCGATGTGGGGCCTGGAACCCTTGCTCCTTCGGGAGAACCTCTGCCCTTGAAATTACCCTCTCATTTGTGGATCTTTACTGCATTGTGTCTCTGACCCTCTTACTCATCTAATCATGATTGCTTCTTTATATCTGGCTGCAGAAAATATTTTTGCTACTCTCTAGGTTGCTCTTGTAAATGCTGTCCTGTAAATAGTTGTAATTTTTGTGTGTCCCTGGGAGGAGATGAGCTCAAGGTCTTCCTATTCTGCCATCTTGGCCACTCTCTTTGTCTTCTCCCTTTTGAATTGGTCAGGTTTCCTGGTTGTTGGTACACTAAATTTGAATTGTATACTAGATAACATATTATCTAGCTTTGAAACTATGTTTTGATTTTTCATTTTGTAATAATTAATCTGGAGAATCTTGAATTCTTTTGTTTATTTTGACAAGGAATCAGACCTAACTTCAAACAGTCACTTGTGTCTCATCTACTATGGGTGATGGATTACAATGTCAGTTCAGTTTCCAAATCTTTTGCTATGATCTTTGCAGTTGTCCCTGTTATGTGTCACTTCTGTGTTCATTCTTAAATTTGGATAGCTGTTTAAATTCTATTATCAGAGGCTTTAGGAAACTCTTTTATGTATATAATGCTGAGGAAAAGCTTAAATAAATTGTGTTTTTTGCATATACTGTTTTAAGGGATTGATTTCTCAAGTGGCTTCCTCTCTGTTTCCACAGTACCTTTTCCTGAGTCATCTAGCTACAGTTATGGGGTTCTTTCAGTTTTAACCATGAACAGACTGTATATTGAGTAGCTCTCAGGTTAATGATGCTAAAATAAAGAAAGAAACTTAGGCATTTTCCTGGCACTCATCATATGACTTTCTTTCTTCCTTCCCCCTCCCCCCAATCCACATATATATGTTTTCTCTTAGAGTTTTAAGTGTCTTTCTCACTATGACAGCAATGTTTTTATGTTTTGTGTAACTGGGGCAGGAACATGAGAAAAAAAACTAAAAAACAAACAAACAAACAAGTACACACAAAAATGATGATATTTTTCAAACCCTTGGACTTACAGATGTTCAGTTTTCATTTGCTAAAAATATAGTTTAATTTTTTGAGATTTTAACACCCTTGCTTGATACACAAATGCTCACTCTACCCATTCATGAGTGAAGGTGGAAGAAAAGAAGAAAGAAAGGAAAGAAAAAATCACCACCACTGTATTGGTAGTTTTCAAGTTTTGACTTAACTCATTCACAAATCGTCTGTCACTATTTAATTTTTAGGGTCCTATGGTGATTTGTTTTGTAATCTTTCTACATATTTTGATAATAATCATTTAGAAAGAAAAAATGAAGTGGAATTGATCCACTTACAGCATATGGTCCGCTGGAGAAGGGAATGGCAAACCACTTTAGTATTCTTGCCTTGAGAACCCCATGAACAGTATGAAAAGGCAAAAAGATAGGGCACTGAAAGATGAACTCCCCAGGTCAGAAGGTGCCCAATATGCTACGGGAGATCAGTGGAGAAATAAATCCAGAAAGAATGAAGGGATAGAGCCAAAGCAAAAACAATACCCAGTTGTGGATGTGACTTGTGATAGGAGCAAGGTCCAATGTTGTAAAGAGCAATATTGCATAGGAACCTGGAATGTTAAGTCTATGAATCAAGGAAAATTGGAAGTGGTCAAATAGGAGATGACAAGAGTGAACATCGACATTCTAGGAATCAGTGAACTAAGATGGACTGGAGTGGGTGAATTTAACTCAAATGACCATTATATCTATCACTGAGGGCAGGAATCCCCTAGAAGAAATGGAGTAGCCATCATGGTCAACAAGAGTCAGAAATGTAGTACTCGGATGCAATCTCAAAAACGACAGAATGATCTCTGTTTGTTTCCAAGGTAAACCATTCAATATCACAGTAATCCAAGTCTATGCCCCGACCAGTAATGCTAAAGAAGCTGGTGTTTAAAAGTTCTATGAAGACCTACAAGACTTTCTAGAACTAACACCAAAAAAAGATGTCCCTTTCATTATAGGGGACTGGAATGCAAACGTAAGAAGTCAAGAAACACCTGGAGTAACAGGCAAATTTGGCTTTGGAATACAGAACGAAGCAGGGCAAAGGCTAATAGAGTTCTGCCAAAAGAAGGCACTGGTCATAGCAAACACCCTCTTCCAACAAAACAAGAGAAGACTCTAAACACGGACATCACCAGATAGTTGACACCGAAATCAGATCGATTA
>NW_011494590.1:70247-91331 GCF_000754665.1 Bison bison bison
ATTATATTCTTTGCAGTCAAAGATGGAGAAGCTCTATACAGTCAGCAAAAACAAGACTGGGAGCTGACTGTGGCTCAGATCATGAAATCTTTATTCGCAAATACAGACTGAAATTGAAGAAAGTAGGGAAAACCACTAGACCATTCAGGTATGTGCTAAATCAAATCCTTTATGACTATACAGTGGAAGTGAGAAATGGATTTAAGAGACTAGATCTGATAGACAGAGTCCCTGAAGAACTATGGATGGAGGTTCATAATATTGTACAGGAGACAGGAATCAAGACCATCCCCAAGAAAAAGAAAAGCAAAAATGCAAAATGGCTGTCTGAGGAGGCCTTAAAAAATACCTGTGAAAAGAAGGTAAGTGAAAAGCAAAGGAGAAAAGGAAAGATATAGTCATTTTAATGCAGAGTTCCAAAGAATAGCAAGCAGAGATAAGAAAGCCTTCCTCAGTGATCAATGCAAAGAAATAGAAGGAAACAGTAGAATGGGAAAGACTAGAGATCTCTTCAAGAAAATTAGAGATATCAAGGAAACATTTCATGCAAAGATGGTTTCAATAAAGGACAGAAATTGTAGGGACCTAACAGAAGCAGAAGATATTAAGAAGAGATGGCAAGAACACACAGAAGAACCGTACAAAAAAGATCTTCGTGACCCAGATAATCACAATGGTGTGATCACTCACCTAGACCCAGACATCCTGGAATGTGAAGTCAAATGGGCCTTAGGAAGTATCACTATGAACAGAGCTAGTGGAGGTGATGGAATTCCAGTTGAGCTCTTTCAAATCCTGAAAGATGACACTGTGAAAGTGCTGCACTCAATAAGTCAGCAAATTTGGAAAACTCAGCAGTGGCCACAGGACTAGAAAAGGTCACTTTTCATTCCAATTCCAAAGAAAGGCAATGCCAAAGAATGCTCAAACTAACACACAATTGCACTCATCTCATACACTAGTAAAGTAATGTTTAAAATTCTCCAAGCCAGGCTTGAGCAATACATGAACTGTGAACTTCCAGATGTTCAAGCTGTCTTTAGAAAAGGCAGAGGAACCAGACAGCAAATTGCCAACACCCACTGGATCATCAAAAAAGCAAAAGAGTTCCAGAAAAACATCCATTTCTGCTTTATTTACCATGCCAAAGCCTTTGACTGTGTGGATCACAATAAACTGTGGAAAATTCTGAAGGAGATGGGAATACCAGAACACCTGACCTGCCTCTTAAGGAAGCTTTATGCAGGTCAGGAAGCAACAGTTAGAACTGGACATGGAACAACAGACTGGTTCCAAATAGGGAAAGGAGTACGTCCAGGCTGTATATTGTCACCCTGCTTGTTTAACTTATATGCAGAGTACATCATGAGAAACGCTGGGCTGGAGGAAGCACAAGCTGGAATCAAGATTTCCAGGAGAAATATCGATAACCTCAGATATGCAGATGACACCACCCTTATGGCAGAAAGTGAAAAAGAATTAAAAAACTTCTTGATGAAAGTGAAAGTGGAGAGTGAAAATGTTGGCTTAAATCTCAACATTCAGAAAACTAAGATCATGGCATCCAGTCCCATCACTTCATGGCAAATAGATGGGGAAACAGTGGACACAGTGGCTGACTTTATTTTGGGGGGCTCTAAAATCACTGCAGAGGGCGATTGCAGCATGAAATTTAAAATGCTTACTCCTTGGAAGGAAAGTTATGACCAACCTAGATAGCATATTAAAAAGCAGAGACATTACTTTGTCAACAAAGGTCCATCTAGTCAAGGCTATGGTTTTTGCAGTGGTCGTGTATGGTTGTGAGAGTTGGACTAAAAAGAAGGCTGAGCACCAAAGAATTGATGCTTTCGAAGTGTGATGTTGGAGAAGACTCTTGAGAGTCCGTTGGACTGTAAGGAGATCCAACCAGTCCATCCTAAAGGAGAGTAGTGTTGTGTGTTCATTGAAGGGACTGATGTTGAAGCTGAAACTCTAATATTTTGCCCATCTGATGCAAAGAGCTGAATCATTTGAAAAGACCCTGATGCTGGGAAAGATTGAGGGCAGGAGGACAAGGGGATGACAGAGAATGAGATGGTTGGATGGCATCACTGACTCGATGGACACGGGTTTGGGTGGACTCCAGGAGTTGGTGATGGACAGGGAGGCCTGGCGTGCTGCAGTTCATGGGGTGGCAAAGAGTCCAACACGACTGAGCAACTGAACTGTACTGCTGGTGATTTGTTTTGTAATCTTTCTACAGATTTTAATAATAATAATTTAGAAAGAAAACTTGAAGTGGAATTATTCCATTTTGACTGGCATTTGAATCTTCTTTAATTTTATCTAATTTCTCTGTTTAAGGCAATTGACTAAATCACAAATATATATATATACATGCTAGCAAACAGCACATATGCTCACACATATACATACATTTTATTTACTTCTAGTTACAGGGGTTGGTGCTAATGTTGGAAAACTTCAGTTATATCTATGAGAGGGGAATGAAGAATTTATGATATTAAATAAAATTTTACTATATTTCAAAGCATTTTATATATCCTATATTATTTAATACTTGATTTATTGAATCAAATTTTTATTAAAGTTAAGGTGAACTCAGCAGAACTATAATATAAAGATTTTGCAATTATTCTGCCTTTCTCTACTTTCTGTTGTTCACTTTACTGGTGTCCTCTGAGATCCACATTTCTTTAAATTTGTCATTCCTTTAGCTTGGAATTATTAAAACATTCTTTTTTAATAAAACATAGAAATGTATATCTACTATTTTATACTCTTTACTATGACATAGGTATATTATATCTAGAAGGACTTGCTGATAATATTTTATATCAACAAATAAAGCTTGAAAAATAAAATTGTTTTTCCATTATGGGTATATATTACTACACTAAGGTGATTGGAGTGGTGGCTAAATATGTTACATAGTTAGGAAGTATTTAATAATTTCATAAAATAGAATTCTCAAAAAAAGTTCTTTTGCTGGATAAGTGAGAAAGCTATTTATCCCAACTTGGGTCATCTCCAACATCTTTTATTCTTAAGATTCTAAAGAGAACTCCAAGAGAAGGCTTATTATTTGCCTTTAAAATTCATAGAATTATGTTTGAAAATAGAGTATATAGATAGAATTGGATTCTTTGCACACCTTTCTTTAGAAGGTACAGGTTTAATAATTCAGGATCATGTATTTTCTCTACAGAATCAATTTAACCAATCATTTTGAGTGACTACAATTTTATAGTCATATTATTAATGATATTTATAGCCATTTTATATATTTAAAATAATATGGAATGCAGAAAATACCAAGAATAAGCCATGCATGTGCTAATATTTCATTGGCTCTCATTTTATATCTCAGAATATCAGTTTTAAGTTCATACATCAAGAAATAGGAATATAAATGCCACATTTGGTATTATTAGAGAACTACAAATAGAATAAAGCTGGAAATATGGTTTCATCATTTCACCATCCTCAGATAATGTGACTAAAGTTTGAAGAAACAAAAAGTATTATTATATTCCGTACTATTTTGTACTTATTTAAAATATCATGGCATGCTCATGTATTCCTTTAAATGAACAAGGTAAACATTTGTGTATGTCTCCAAATAGAAAGCACTAATTAAGATAAAAACTTGTGTAACAGAAGGATAAAAATGCTTTTCTTTTTATTATTTTTCCTGGAGTCTTATAAGAAGTCTTAGCATGACATCTTGTAACAAAAATCAGTCATTATTAGTCACAGTTTGGATAATTAAATACAGAGGTTTTTCAAGTTTCATATAAGTTCTTGGTGAAATGATTAGTATGAGACTTTTGTTAGAGAAGTTAACAGATTATTATTGTGATTATTTAAGATTAATTTAAGCCAGGTAACATTTATGAAATGCATCTTAAAAGCCAATCATTGTTCTAGCTAATAAAAACCCCACGATGAAAGAAACTACTGTCTTTGCTTTTGATACGTACTTTAGAAATAAGGGGAGAGAGAGTTGAGTTTTTTAAAAGTGATATTCTATGCTAAAAAGAAAAGTAACCTGTGTTATGTTATCCAAAGAGAAACTAATAACTAGACCAAGAATATTAAAATAGCTTAAAAAGGAAGACCTTGAAGGAAAAGCGATACCTCAAAATTAAAAAGAAAGTCTAAGACATGGATAGCAAAATTCAAATATCAGGGCATGTGTGTAATGTTGCATGATATCCATTAATGGCCAGAAAAAAAAAAATAGTAAAGAGAACAGAGGATGGTTGGCTCGTGAAAAACAAACAAACAAAAAGAAATAAACTAAGCCAGAAAAGAGGTTTGGCTTTATCCTAACTCTAAGAATGCATTAATTTATTTTAACAATAGAATATTGAAGATGGATTAAATAGAAGAACACCAGAGCAAAGATGAAATTTAATAAACTCTTGCATTATTTTAGGACCTGCAATTTGTTGTTTATTGGGAAAATGAGTGAGAGTGGATAGAATCTTGAAAAACTAAGACTTTAAAGGCATAAATTTTGTTTCATCAGTTGACTGCATTGTTTTTGCTTTTATCTTTTGCACCTTTTATAGGGAGGAAAAGAAGAATAATGGTACATATTTTCACAAGTAGAAGCTAATGCTCAGTCAGTTCAGTCACTCAGTTATGTCTGACTCTGCAACTCCATGGACAGCAGCCTACCAGGCTTCCCTGTCCATCACCAACTCTCAGAGCTTGCTCAGACTCATGTCCGTTGAGTCGGTGACGCCATCCAACCACCTCATCCTCTGTCGTCCCCTTCTCCTCCTGCCTTCAGCCTTTCCAAGCATCAGGGTCTTTTCAACTGTCAGTTCTTCTCATCAGGTGGCCAAAGTATTGCAGTTTCAGCTTCAGTCTTTGCAATGATTTCCTTTAGGACTGACTGGTTTGATCTCCTTGCAGTCCAGGGACTCTCAAGAGTCTTTTCCAATACCACAGTTCGAAAGCATGAATTCTTTGGCACTCAGCTTTCTTTATAGTCCAACTCTCACATCTATACATGATTCTGCAAAAACCAGAGCTTTGACTAGAGGAGCCTTTGTTGGCAAAGTAATATCTCTGCTTTTTAATATGCTGTCAAGGTTGGTCATAGCTTTTCTTCCAAGGAATAAGTGTCTTAATTTCATGACTGCCATCACCATCTGCAGTGATTTTGGAGCCCCCAAAAATAAAGTCTGTCATTGTTTGCATTTTTTCCCCATCTATTTGCCATGAAGTGATGGGACAAGATGTCATGGTCTTTGTTTTTTGAATGTTGAGTTTTAAGCAAGCTTTTTCACTCTCCTCTTTCATTTTAGAGGCTCTTTAATCCCTCTTCAGTTTCTGCCATAAGAAATAATTTGCATATATAATAGATATGTTATTGTATTCAATGCTTATTTCAGTTAGTAGCACTGATATTTTAATCCTCAGAAACATCTATAAAACTATTATATTTGTGATACTTGAATTTCATATCTCAGGTTTGTGATCCTGTAATTTTTTTTAAAAAACATTATAAACTCTATATCCAAATATATAAAAAAATTATCTACTTTTAATAAATTGTATTAAGTAAATCATGCTAATATAATATTTTTATATCAAGCAGCTTCAAAATATATCAGTTTCATAGATTTTTATAATATACATAGAGTTGGATCATCAAAAAAGCAAGAGAGTTCCAGAAAAACATCTATTTCTGTTTTACTGACTATGCCAAAGCCTTTGACTGTGTGGATCACAATAAACTGTGGGAAATTCTGAAAGAGATGGGAATACCAGACCACCTGACCTGCTTCTTGAGAAAGCTGTATGCAGGTCAGGAAGCAACAGTTAGAACTGGACATGGAAAAACAGTCTGGTTGCAAATAGGAAAAGGAGTACGTCAAGGCTGTATATTGTCACCCTGCTTATTTAACTTATATGCAGAGTACATCACAAGAAACACTGGGCTGGAAGAAGCACAAGCTGGAATCAAGATTGCCAGGAGACATATCAATCACCTCAGATATGCAGATGACACCACCCTTATGGCAGAAAGTGAAGAGGCACTAAAAAGCCCCTTGATGAAAGTGAAAGAGGAGAGTGAAAAAGTTGGCTTAAAGCTCAACATTCAGAAAATGAAGATCATGGCATCTGGTCCCATCACTTCATGGCAAATAGATGAGGAAACAGTGGAAACAGTGTCAGACTTTATTTTTTGGGGCTCCAAAATCACTGCAGATGGTAATTGCAGCCATGAAATTAAAAGACGCTTACTCCTTGAAAGAAAAGTTTTGACCAACCTAGATAGCATATTAAAGAGCAGAGACATTACTTTGCCAACAAAGGTCCGGCTAGTCAAGGCTATGGTTTTTCCAGTAGTCATGTATGGATGTGAGAGTTGGACTATAAAGAAAGCTGAGCACCAAAGAATTGATGCTTTTGAACTGTGGTGTTGGAGAAGACTCTTGAGAGTCCCTTGGACTGCAAGGAGATCCAACCAGTCCATTCTAAAGGAGATCAGCCCTGGGATTTCTTTGGAAGGAATGATGCTAAAGCTGAAGCTGCAGTACTTTGGCCACCTGATGAAGAGTTGACTCATTGGAAAAGACTCTGATGCTGGGAGGGATTGAGGGCAGGAGGAGAAGGGGACGACAGAGGATGAGATGGCTGGATGGCATCACTGACTCGATGGAAGTGAGTCTGAGTGAATTCCGGTAGCTGGTGATGGACGGGGAGGCCTGGCATGCTGCAATTCATGGGGTCGCAAAGAGTCAGACATGACTGAATGACTGAACTGAACTGAGCCAATAATACTAAAAGAACATGGATTTATTTACTGTACATGTCTTTGAATAAATAATACCGTGTTATCCTTAATACACATGTGTGTGTTATACACTCTGTTATTTGTGTCAAGCAATATGCCAACCATTTTCTTCCCTTAATTGATATTCCCATCCTTCATAATCATATAAAGAAGATGTACAATTTCCACACATAAGATCAGTTGACTCATCTCATCTTGACTGATGCAATTATCATCTTATTTTTGATAATTTTTTAATCTAAAAGATACCAGTTTCATACTCACTTGGTACTATCAAATTAATTTATACTTGTGAAACTCAAAACAAAAAATAAGCAATATGCAGATTTTGATTGTTCATCTACTATATTAATTTTCTACTTCAAATGTCTCTGAAATTAGGAAAGATATTGAATATGAAACTGTCTAGGCTTCATTGAAAAACAATTTGAATTGCCATATTTATCATATATCATTCTGAAAGTGAAAGTGTTAGTTACTTGTTGTGTCTGACTGTTTGTGCCACCATGGATTGTAGCCTGCCAGGCTCCTCTGCCCATGGAATTCTCCAGGCAAGAATACTGGAGTGGGTTGACATTCCCTACTCCAGGGGATCTGCCTGACCCAGGGATCGAATCTGGGTCTCCTACATTGCAGGTGGATTCTTTCCCCTCTGAACCACAAGGGAAGCATCTCTAAGTAGGAAATTTTCTATCAGTTGTGACACCATCACATTTGAGGTCACTGGGTTTTTTCTAAATAAAATATAACCTTTCATTCTAAGATAATATTACGTGCTTATGGATTTTCACTCAACTGAGTGTTAACTTATAATTTTAAACTGAATGAGTAAAACACTTTATGCTTTTTTTTCTAATGAAGTTCATAGTTAACTATCATAATAACCTTCTTCAACGTATTATTAAAAACAAATCTTTCATTATTTTGATGATGCTGTTCAGTTGCCAAGTCATGTCTGACTTCTTGACCCCATGGGCTGCAGCACACTGGGCTTTCCTGTCCTTCACCATCTCCTAGAGTTTGTGCAAACTCATGCCCATTAAATTCGTGATGCCAACCAACCATCTCATTCTCTGTTGCTTTCTTCTCCTTCTGCCCTCAATCTTCCCCAGTATTAGGGTCTTTTCCAATGAGCTGTTTGCAGCAGATGGCCAAAGTAATAAGCTTCAGTTTCAGCAACAGTCCTTCCAAAGAGTATTCAGGGTTGATTTTCTTTAAGATTGACTAGTTTGATCCCCTTGCTTTCCAGGGGACTCTCTAGAGTCTTCTCCAGCACCACAGTTGGAAAGCATCAATTAATCAGTGCACTGCCTTCTTTATCGTCCAGTTCTCACATCTGTACATGACTACTGGAAAAACCATAGCCTTAACTACTTGAACCTTTGTAGGCACAGTGATATCCTTGTTTTTTTTAACATACTATCCAGATTTTTCATAACTTTCTTGCCAAGAAGCAATTGTCTTCTAATTTCATAACTGCAGTCACCATCAACAGTGATTTTAGAGCCCAAGAAGAGGAAATCCGACACTGCTTTCATCTTTTCCCCTTCTGTTTGCCATGCAGTGGATGGGACCAGATGCCATGATCTTAGTATTTTTTTAATATAGAGTTTTAAGCTGGCTTTTTCACTCTTCTCCTTTACCCTCATCAAGAGGCTCTTTAGTTCCTCTTTGCTTTCTGCCATCATACTGGTATTATCTGCATATCTGAGGTTGTTGATATTTCTCCCGGCAATCTTGATTCCGTCCTGTAACACTTACAGCCCCGTGTTTCACATGATGTGATCTGTGAATAAGTTAAAAATCAGGATGATAATCAAATGTTGTACTCATATTATGGTGAGAACTTAGGGTACCTCTGAACAGAGTCTATTGCTAGATTAGTTAACTCAGATGTTCACTGAAGCTAATGTAAATTTAAGTTTCTGGGAATTGGATAACTTTGTTCTCTTTTACAGTCTCAAATTAGCTATCAAGTCCATCTTTAAAAGTAACCACCACTCTTTTATGGGCTTCCCATGTTGTCAACTTCCCAGGTGGTAAAGACTCACCTGCCAATGCAGGAGACTTAAGAGATATAGGTATGATCGAAGATCCCTTTGAGGAGGGCATGGCAATCCACCCCAGTACACTTGCCTGGAAAATCTCATCAACAGAGGAGCCTGGCGGGCTACAGTCCAGAGGGTCGCAAAGAGTCAGACAGACAGCAGCGACTTAGCATGCAAAGCACACACGCCACTTTTTAAAGCACTGTCACTAGAGGTTTTATAGATTTAACTTCATCTTTTTAAACTCAGACTCCTAAATTCCAAAAGGAAGACTCCCTAGCTGGAGGTCTATAATCTAATTTAAATGATATTCCATAGAAGAAAACACACTCTGAATAGAAAATAATTTTTTCACGTTACCCTGTAAGTGGAAAAATAATTTATTTTAGTTGTTAGTAGAGAGCCAGGCCACTTTTCTGAATTTAGAGATCTAGTTACTTATTAATAACTAATTTCGGAGATGTCTCAATTTCCATATGCCTATCTTCCTCAAGAAGATTTATATGAAACATTCTGGAAGCTTCACTTTTGTTTCATTCATATCTCAAATTATGTGTTATTCATAAATATGAATTAAAGGTAACTCTAGGCCAATAAAAATGAGAGAGAACAAAAAATAAAACAGGGTAAAAATTGTGAACTAACATTTGAAAAATGGGATAAAAACAAGACAAAATATCAGAATTAGATCAAAAAGAGATATATTGGCAAAACTTATAATGCAGTTCCCTTTTACTCTCATTAGCAAGGACAATCTAGAAGTTTTGCTGTCACTGAAATTTGCATGTTTCAAACAAATCCTATTAAGTATAATGATTCATTTTATCCTCCTATTGAATGATTTTGTGGTTTGTCACATTGTCCTTATCACAAGTGGACAATTGTTGACTTTTGGTTTTGTTGAGGTTTCTTGGAGGCATATAAACCTTGAAAGAAAGCTATTAAAAATGAAATTTAGAGACAAGAATAAAATAATTCCCTTTACACTCCAGCCCATTGAGTTCAGACCTGAGTGAGATCCCCAAAGGACTTTGATGCTCAGGCCACTGTCTAAATACTCATGAATGGTTTATCCTTACATAGAGATGATAGAAATATTCTAATATCATCTGAAGGTATCCAAAATAACTCTAAATCCCAATGCAATCATGAGCATAAGGCTTAAAAGTGTGGGATGATTTCATTGCTTAAGTTCAAATTCCAGTTTAACCACTCAGTAATTTTGCTGCATATGTTACATGATATTCTTTTGGAGCCTCAGTTTTCCATATATAATTTAACTATGCCTATTACAAAGTAAATTTTGTATATAGCAAATGATAGAAGATGTATGAACTTGACTATAAGAAGAACCATACTATCACTCATATTAATATCATCAGTAATAAAAATCAAGATTTTTGCTCAAGGATAAGGTTTGCTTAACCTAATGTTGTCAGTGTAATATCTCTTGATCTAATTTAACCTAGGATTTCCATCATTTTAATGACTTCAGATAACCTCTGAACACAATCAGTTTAACTCCATTTTCTTTACCTTGTAGCTTAATCTTGGCACTGATGCTTTTCTATTGTAATTTTCCTCCTGGAAGATTTGCCTCTTCTCCAGACAACTGATAGAACTAGCCTGAATTTTTCTGAGTTACTAAATAATTCTTCTTGTCTCTCACTCTAGAAATTTAAAAGCCTTTTTTAGTATTTTCTGTGTTCTCATTCACTGCAGGGAGCCAGTTCATATTTTACATTTCTAACTCATTAAGTCCATAGTTCTGTGTCTCCTACAAGAGCTTGACTTTTTCCTCATGCTCATCCCTGGTTTTATGGACCAATTTTTTCATATTATGATGTTATTACCACCACCTCACCTCTTTACTTCATATTCTTCAATTCCAAAATAGTTTTTTCTAAAATTCAGATGTATTTACACCCTCTGAAAAAATTTCTTTCCTGAATATACTCTTAATTCAAATATATTTTAATTGTCTTCAGTTTTGCTATCATTGTTATTATTGTTTCAAATTCAATTCAAGCGTATTTAAACACATAACACACTCAAGTAAAGAAAAAACGTCCTTCTCACAATTTGCTTTGCTGGTCAAATCCCCTAGAGGTAATCACTTTTGAGAGTTTCCTGTGACTCTCTCTAAAGATATTCTAAACTCACACACACACACACACACACAAACACACAGTTTATGCACAGTTGCATAGGTATTTATGCCTATGCGTATGAAGATGCATATGAGATTACAAAAAAGGGTTAGATTGTCAAGTAAAATTCAATTTTACAACAATCTGACATCTTATCCAATATAAAGCTTTTCAAATAGTGTCAAGAATCCTAGTAATCCTAAGGCACAGATAAAGTGTGAAGTAGCTGGAGCTGCCAATGTTGTTCCCAGGTTGTGTTTTTAAATCTTATTTCTTGTGTTCTGGCTCAAATATATGTAGGCACATCACTACCTAGAAGGAATCTGTTTTTCCTTAGTTTATGAAATGTCACAATTTTATGCCATGACATTTATATAAAGCAAACTTCATTTTTCAATGGTAATGCTATTTCTGAATTTGCAATTTTTGTTAAAAATTACTATGAACAGTTTTATTTGTAGCTATCGTTATTTGTAATGTTTTCCCAATATTTAAAAATATACTCTAATTTATCTTTCTTTACCCACACAGATGAATAGTTGTATTTTGATACTACAATGTTACTTCAATTTGTAGAATTTTTATATCTTTTCTCTCATTTGTACAAATATAACTGAAGAAATATTCTTAAGAGGGTTATATATTTTAATTTTGACAGAGAAAGTTCAACTCCAAAGTAGATATTTCAGCTTAAACTCACATTAATTATATGAGTACATAGTTTATTTTAATAGTTGACATCATTATCATTATTTTTAATTTTTATCAATATTATGAGTAAAAGATGTTTTAATTTCTGTATGGATTTTATTCACCAACAAACATTTTTGGTATGTTTATCAATTGATAGGCACAATTTTTGCAGTTATGATGCAGTGGTAAGCAAAATAATACAGTTCTCACTGAGCTTCAAGGAGGAGAAAGACCGAACAAATAATGATGAAATGGAATGAGTAATTTAGTGATAAGTTCTGTATAAAACTTCAAAGAAAAAATAAAATAATTTAAAAGGATGGGAGGTTGTGGTTTTCTACTTTTACATGGATTGAGTAGAATCACTCTGAAAAGGTACAATGTAAGCAAAAACCTTAGAAAGTGTGATTTTGAGATTTATTTAATGACTAGTCAGATTTTGTATTTCTATAATTATGTTTAAAATTTAGTAACTTACAAGGTGTCTGTGTTTGATTTTCTGGGAATGCTTGCTTACCAAACTGATTATTCTTCTCAGATGCATTTGCTTTATTGTATTTTTTTTAATTGAATTATAGGGTGGCTTGGGCTTTCCTGGTGGACCAGATGTGTAAAGAATCTGCCTGTAATGTAGGAGACATGGATTCGATCCCTGGGTCAAGAAGATCCCACAGAGAAAGGGATGGCTACTCACTTCACCATTCTTGCCTAGAAACTTCCATGGACAGAGGAGCCTGGCAGGCTACAATTCATGGGGTCACAAAGAGGCAGACACAACTGAGCAACTAGCATTGAATTTGAATTGTTGACATAAAACATTAAGTCAGTTTCAGGTGTGAGTTATATGTTTTATTATACATTCTAAAATTTCTCATGTAAATAGTTTAAATTACATATTTTTGAACTCCAGGGTTTTCTCTCATCCACATCAAATTCTATCACATGTATTATATACAAGTTACACGAACTTCTAACTCTATTACAATTTAACTTCTAACTCATATGTGAATCTTTGTGACCCCATGGACTGCAGCATGCCAGGCTTCCCTGTCCTTCACTATCTTCTATAGTTTGCTCAAACTCATGTCCATTGAGTCAGTGATGCCATTCAACCATCTCTGTCATCCCCTTCTCCTGCCTTCTATCTTTCCCAGCATCAGGCAGGTCTTTTCCTATGAGTCAGCTCTTTGTATCAGGTGGCCAAAGTATTGGAGCTTCAGCTTCAGCATCAGTCCTTTCAGTGAATATTCAGGGTTGATTTCCTTTAGAACCAACTGATTTGATCTTCTTACAGTCCAAGTGACTCTTCTCCAGTACCACAGTTCAAAAGCAACAATTCTTTAGCACTCAGCCTTCTTCATGGCCCAACTCTCACATCGTACATGACTACTGGAAAAATCATAGCTTTGACTATATGGACCTTTGTCAGCAAAGTGATGCCTCTTCTTTTTAATATGCTGTCTAGCTTTGTCATAGCTTTTGTTCCAGTAGTGAGCATCTTTTAATTTCATGACTGTAATCACTGTCTGCAGTGACTTTGAAGACCAAGAAAATAAATTCTGTCACTGTTTCCATTTTTTGCCCATCTATTTGCAATGAAGTGATAGAACCAGATGCCATGGTCTTTTTTTTTTTTTTTTCCTTTGAGATTTAAGCCAGCCTTTTCACTCTTCTCTTTCACCTTCATCCAGAATCTCTTTTTTTTTTTTTAATTTAAATGTATTTATTCTATTTAGAGGCTAATTATTTACAATATTGTATTGTTTTGCCTTGCCAGTCCAGGTTCGATTCAGGATACAGGAAGCTTGGGGCTGGTGCACTGGGATGACCCAGAGGGATGGTATGTGGAGAGAGGTAGGAGGGGGGTTCAGGATTGGGAACACGTGTACACCCATGGTGCATCCAGAGGCTCTTTAATTTCCCTTTGTTTTCTGGCATTAGGGTGGTATCATCTGCATATCTGAGGTGTTGATATTTCACCTGAAAATCTTGATCCCAGCTTGTGATTCATCCTGCCCAGCATTTCACATGATGTACTTTGCATATAAGTTCAATAAGCAAGGTGACAATATGTAGCCTTGATGGACTGCTGCTGCTGCTGCTAAGTTCCTTCAGTCGTGTCCGACTTTGTGCGACCCCATAGATGGAAGCCCACCAGGCTCACCCGTCCCTGGGATCCTCCAGGCAAGAACACTGGAGTGGGTTGCCATTTTCTTCTCCAATGCATGAAAGTGAAAAGTTAAAGAGAAGTCACTCAGTCGTGTCCAACTCTTGACGACCCCATGGACTGCAGCCTACCAGGCTCCTCCATCCATGGGATTTCCAGGCAAGAGTCCTGGAGTGGGTTGCCATTGCCTTCTCCCTTGATGGACTACTCTCCCAATTTTGAACCAGTCCATTGTTTTGTTGGTTCTTGACCTTACATAGAAGTTTCTCAGGAGACAGATAAGGTGGTCTGGTATTCCCATCACTTTAAGAATTTTCCACGATTTGTTGTGTTCCAACATAGTTAAAGGTTTTAGTGTAGTTAATGAAGCAGGAGTAGATTTTTTTTTTTTTTCTGGAATTCTCTTGCTTTTTCTATGATCCAGTGGATGTCTGCAATTTCTAACTCTACATCTTTATCATTTGTTTTCTCCATACAGAATGCACGTGTATAGTCATTAAGACACAGCCTATTTATCTCCTCAGCTGCAAAACTATCCTTGACTTGTCAAAAAACATTTAGCTCTTTTCTTCTCTGATTTCCCAATATTTTATCTTTATTGTATTTATCTCACTCTATTGTAAACATGTGCTTATTTCTGATATAAAAAACTTGATTGTGGCCTCTTAATCATTTGCTTTCCAAGACTGACCACGACGTCTAATGCTTGGTAAGTTTTCAAAGAATATGTTCAAGAAAATAAATAAGTAATTGAATGAATGCAACATTCATGTCCAGAAGACAGATAGACAATAGCTAAAATCTCATTTGCAGATTGTAAACTCATCACTTTCTGTCTTCCCATATAAGAAACATACTCTAGCCAGCTGTAGGGAACAACTTTCCATCTTTTTCCATTTGCATTGACCTTTTGCCTACTAAGCAAAATGATTCACATTTACCTGATTGTGTTTATTCAAGCCATTTATTTCTTTGTGAGTTTTATTCCTTACTTCATACTTCCATTCCTTCCTCCAGACTTTTATATTTTTCAAGAGGTCTGATTGGTATTAGTTAGAAACTCAATTAGAAACATCTCTATTATGTTTGCACACTGTTCCTGAATTCAGTAAGAGGAAAGGAAGTTGGAAGAACTCCCTGAGGTCTTTGACTAGATAATACCTAATGACTAGCTCCTAAAAGTTCCTTAATATTCCTTTGCTTGTGCCCTTGAGTTATGTCTAAGTATGATATCTTTGTTATGTTTTCAACCCAAGATGATAAACTTGCAGCATAAGAATAAACAGAGTATACAATGAGGCTGCAGCTTGTGGCACATTTTCTAAGGCATTATTTTCTATTGATTTGTGCCCTGGGATTAGAATCTGATTTGTTGTTGTTCAGTCTCTCAGTAGTGTTAGACTCTTTGCAAGCCCATGAGCTACAGCATGCCACACTTCCCTGTCCTTCACCAAGGACTGGTTTGATCTCCTTGCAGTCCAAGGAACTCTCAAGAGTCTTCTCCAACACCACAGTTCAAAGCATAAATTCTTTGGTGCTGTCTTCTTTATGGTCCAGATCTCACATCCATACCTGACTACTAGAAAAATCATATATAACTCTATGGAGCTTTGTCAGCAAAGTGATGTCTCTTCTTTTTAATAAACCTGCTGTCTAGGTTGGTCACAGCTTGTTTTCTAAGAAACAAGAATCTTTTAATTTTGTGGTTGTAGTCACTGTCCACAGTGATTTTGGATCCCAAGAAAATAAAGTCTGTCCTGTTTCCATATTTTTCCCCATTTGCCATAAAGTGATGGGACAGTATGTCATAATTTAGTTTTTTGAATATTGAGTTAAATCTGACTTGAATTGCAACCAAAATCTTGAAGATTTAGATGTGAAAACATAAGATGTCCTCCAGCTGAAACAGGAGGGAAGAGGGCAGGGTACAACATTTATTTAAATGAATGACAAGGGTTGAGGACATAATATAAACTGATTGGCAGCAAATAAGCTCAAGATGGTTGATGATTCTACTTTCACTTGACCCTGAGCCTCAGTATATGCCCTTAGTTCCATATAAGTAAGGTAAGTGGCAGATCCACCAGTGCCATGACAGTTCTGAGGCCAAGCATCAAAGACCAAATTCCCAGTTCCTGGAAATCTTCCCTTCACCTGAAATAGTTGGAGTAATCCTCTCACTCTTTAGCTTATGAAATTACTCAGTCCATAAAAACTGTACTGTGCTGTGCTTCGTTTCTCTGTCATGTCCAACTGTTTGTGACCCCGTGGACTGTGGCCTGCCAGGCTCCTCTGTCCATGGGATTCTCCAGGCAAGAATACTGGAGTGGGTTGCCATGCCCTCCTCTAGGGGACTTTCCCAACCCAGAGATTGAACACAGGTCCTTTGCATTGCAGGCAGGCTCTTTACCATCTGAGCCACCAGGGAAGCCCAGGAATACTGGAGTGTGTAGCCTATTCCTTCTCCAGGGGAACTTTCCAACCTAGGAATTGAATCAGGGTCTTGCATCACCGACTCAATGGACATGAGTTTGCATAAACTCCAGTAGTTGGTGATGGACAGGAAGGTCTGGCATGCTGCAGGCTATGGATCACAAAGAATTGGATATGATTGAGTGACTGAACTGACTGAACTCTTGCATTGCAGGCAATTCTTTACCAGCTGAGCTATCCAGGAATAGTTTTTTGTTTTTTTTTTTTAATTCCCACATAAAAACTAACCATGCCATATTTACAGTCTGCTCTCATTCTCTGAAATGGCCCACACTCCATCTATGGAGTGTGTTTCTATCTAAATAAATCCACTTCTTACCTGTCACTTTGTCTCTCACTGAATTCTCCCTGCCATGAGACATCAAAAACCCAAGTTTCATTAAGTCCTGGAACTAGGTGTGTGATCTCAGTTAAAAGATCATTGGTTTAATTCCCAATCTGGGTTTTGGCCAGTCTGAGCCCTGACTGCATGGGTTCCAGTCCCAGTCTGAGTTACGTGGTTTCACATCTATGCAGGGGCAAGGAAATTGGGCATGTCCATGCCCAGGAAGTGGCTGGTATTCCCGTCACAGATGGAAACCTTGTCAAGCAAATGCTGGTGCCTAGAAATCTAGTTAGAAAAATCACTCTTCACTTGGTGTATCATTTGTAATGATAGACAACAACCCATCACAAATACACTTTTGGTTCAGAGTTTTCCAAAGGTATGTGTTGATTAAACAAATAACTGGACACCATGAGCATGGAGGGTAGAACACACTGGGGAATCCAGGAATTGAAGCAATAAGAGACCCTGAAGTAGACCTCTGTTTCCCTGGTGGCTCAGCAGTAAAGAATCTTCCTGAAATGCAGGAGATGCAGGTTTGATCCCTAGGTTGGGAAGATCCCCTGGAGCAGGGCATGACAACCCACTCCAGTATTCTTGCCTGGAAAATACCATGGACAGGAGCCTGGCGGGCTACAGTCCATGGGGTTGCAAAAAGTTGGGCACAATTGAAGCAGCTTAGCATGCACTCATGAAGTAAGCCCACTCCTGATTATAGCTCAGTCAGTGAAATGGAGATGACAAAGCCAGAACAAGTGACTGGGATATTCAAAAGTCCAGACCAAACAGAGATTAAAATCTAATTGCTGTGACACAATCAATCAACTCCAGTTACAATTCAGAGGTCTGACCTTTAGGTGAGGAATCAAGCATGTGACCACCAAAACAAAAAATATCAAAATGCAAAATTTTATTGGAGAAAAGGGAAAACTTCTCTTAGCTGCCAGAATATACTGGTGGAAATAGGCAAATATTTAGGCAAATTAGGCAAACTCTAGGTTTAGAAGAAAGGTAGATAAAGAGAGCACATATTTTTTATTTCATTATTTTCATTATATTTTATTTTATTATTGACTGTGCACAGCAATGAATGTAGTGTCAGTAGTAGAATTATAGCTAAGAGAAATGTAAGGTCTCCAAGGAACATTCGTTTTAATATGTGCTTCTGAAAGAGAAAGCACTTTGAAATATTCGATAATTTCAGAAATGTTAAAACTGGGTCAAAAGCATGTTAGTAAATATTTAAACTTCAAATCATTATAAATGGTACTTTGCAATTCATGTAAATCAGTAACTATCTCAGTCAGATAAAATTTGAAATTTTGTTTTCAGTTTTTCAGAAACATTTTTGTGACAGGGGATCATTCACATGTCAGATCACTTCAACTCTCCCTCTGCCTTTAGAATAAATAATATATACAGGAAATTTATGTAAAATTATTGAAGTTTTCCATGTGCAAAGAAAAACTCATTACAATAATGTTAAGTAAGATGCAGATGGTAGCTGTAGATGTAAGTCAATTGTTTATGTAGAAAGTTATTGCTAATAAAGTTAAAGGTAATTGTTACGCAATTTATTATTTAACAGTGCTTTGGCATAGAAATTAAGGCCAGAAACAAGGAAATAAAAGTTCTTATAAATTTTTAAGAAGGTTTTTGCATTTCTGACTTAAAGGTTAGATCAATTTTTAAATATATTGAATGCCAAATAATTCTGCTTTCAAAAATCTTATTTCCTGAAAATTCATACTAACAAAAGAATTTTTAAAAAGGAGGGGATCAAATCTATAGGCAATAATTCTTTCCAAAATGATTTATTTTAAAGAAAATTCTAATCCTGTTTCTATAGTTCTTGCAGGAAGGGGGACCCCTTACAGGGCTCAAGAGTGGGCTCCTGTCTAACACTTAAAAATGAATTATTCAAAGAAACAGATTTGCTGATTGAGCAAATGATTTTATTGGGAAGGGGTGCCTAGACAGAGAGCAGCAGGAGGAGGGAGCTCAGGATAATTGCTCTGCCATATAGCTTGCAGTCTTTGGTTTTATGGTAATTAAATTGCTTTCTAGGTTGTCTCTGGCTAATTACTATGAGTCAGAGTGCTTCCTGGTAGTGTTTGCATTGCTCTGCCAAGATGGACGCCAGTGAGAAGGATTCTGGGAGTTTGATAGGACATATGGACTGAAGTTTCTTCTCTCCTTTTGACTTTTCTTGAATTCTGGTTGATAGAAGCTTGGTGGTTCCACATTCCGTACCAAGACCTCTACTTAAGATGACTCATACAAGTGGTTACATTGGGACCTGGCCAGGTTGGGCGGTTTTAGTCAGTGGTTTCACTAACACACTCAGTATAAATTCTGAGTAGTGGGAAAGGCTGATCAGTTTCAGTATCTTTCAATGCAAGAAAATAAAGAGTGAGATATAAGAAGGAAAGGAGAGGAGGCAATACATATAGGAAAATTGAACAAAGTGGAAAATTTAGCAATGTCACAGCATGTATAAGGCCAGACATTTTGGTTATTATTAGTGTAGGATACAAATTAATCAGTGGAGCCTAAACTTCATATTGCCAACAACACTCCATCCAGTCAAGGCTATGGTTTTTCCAGTAGTCATGTATGGATGTGAGAGTTGGACTATAAGGAAAGATGAGTGCCAAAGAATTGATGCTTTTGAACTGTGGTGTTGGAGAAGACTCTTGAGAGTCCCTTGGACTGCAAGGAGATGCAATCAGTCCATCCTAAAGGAGATGAATCCTGAGTATTCATTGAAAAGACTGATGTAGAAGCTGAAACACCAATACTTTGACCACCTGATGTAAAGAGCTGACTCATTTGAAAAGACCATAATGCTGGGAAAGATCGAAGGCAGGAGGAGAAGTGAACTGAACTGATTGAAACTTTATATCCCCTGACTTTTAAGCACTGTTTTTAAATTTAGATTTAGATTTGTCTTAAGTATTAAGGTTTTTAGGGGTAGGTTTCTAAGGCTTTAAAGGTCTGGTATGCTTTTATCTCTTTTTCTATTTGTTTCTCATTTGATTTGTAATGGTTCTACATTAAGAAAGTAAATAAGTTATCTGAACATGTCAGAGATGAGAATGAAGTCCAGAATTGATGATATAAAACATATGTTCATTATTCAGTTCAGTTCAGTCGCTCAGTCATGTCCGACTCTTTGTGACCCCATGAATCCCAGCACGCCAGGCCTTCCTGTCTATCACCAAATTCCAGAGTTCATTCAAATTCACGTCCATCGAGTCAGTGATGCCATCCAGCCATCTCATCCTCTGTTGTCCCCTTCTCCTCCTGCCCCCAATCCCTCCCAGCATCAGAGTCTTTTCCAATGAGTCAACTCTTCACATGAGGTGGCCAAAGTACTGGAGTTTCAGTTTTAGCATCAATCCTTCCAAAGAAATCTCAGGGCTGATCTCCTTCAGAATGGACTGGTTGGATCTTCTTGCAGTCCAAGGGACTCTCAAGAGTTTACTCCAACACCACAGTTCAAAAGCATCAATTCTTTGGTGCTCAGCCTTCTTCACAGTCCAACTCTCACATCCATACATGACCACAGGAAAAACCATAACCTTGACTAGCCGGACCTTTGTTGGCAAAGTAATGTCTCTGCTTTTGAATATGCTATTTAGGTTGGACATAACTTTGCTTCCAAGGAGTAAGCGTCTTTTAATTTCATGGCTGCAGTCACCATCTACAGTGATTTTGGAGCCCCAAAAAATAAAGAATGACACTGTTTCCACTGTTTCCCCATCTATTTCCCATGAACTGATAGAACCGGATGCCATGATCTTTGTTTTCTGACTGTTGAGCTTTAAGCCAACTTTTTCACTCTCCTCTTTCACTTTGCTCAAGAGGCTTTTTAGTTCCTCTTTCACTTTCTGCCGTATCATCTGCATGTGGTGTCATCTGCATATCTGCGGTTATTGATATTTCTCCCAGCAATCTTGATTTCAGCTTGTGCTTCTTCCAGCCCAGCGTTTCTCATGATGTACTCTGCATAAAAGTTAAATAAGCACGGTGACAATATACAGCCTTGAACTCCTTTTCCTATTTGGAACCAGTCTGTTGTTCCATGTCCAGTTCTAACTGTTGCATCCTGACCTGCATATAGGTTTCTCAGAGGCAGGTCAGGTGCTCTGGTATTCCTATCTCTTTCAGAATTTCCCACAGTTTATTGTGATCCACACAGTTTGACATAGTCAGTAAAGCAGAAATAGATGTTTTTCTGGAACTCTCTTGCTTTTTTGATGACCCAGCAGATGTTGGCAATTTGATCTCCGGTTCCTCTGCCTTTTCTAAAACCAGCTTGAACATCAGGAAGTTCATGGTTCACATATTGCTGAAGCCTGGCTTGGAGAATTTTGAGCATTACT
>NW_011494590.1:91431-110513 GCF_000754665.1 Bison bison bison
CTGAGTTTTCCAAATTTGCTGGCATATTGAGTGTAGCACTTTCCCAGCATCATCTTTCAGGATTTGAAAGAGCTCAACTGGAATTCCATCACCTCCACTAGCTTTGTTCGTAGTGATGCTTTCTAAGGCCCACTTGACTTCACATTCCAGGATGTCTGGCTCTAGGTCAGTGATCACACCATCGTGATTATCTGGGACGTAAAGATCTTTTTTGTACAGTTCCTCTGTATATTCTTGCCACCTCTTCTTGATATCTTCTGCTTCTGTTAGGTCCATAAGATTTCTGTCCTTTTGGAGCCCATCTTTGCATGAAATGTCCCCTTGGTATCCCTAATTTTCTTGAAGAGCTCTCTAGTCTTTCCCATTCTGTTGTTTTCCTCTGTTTCTTTGCATTGATCGCTGAGGAAGGCTTTCTTATCCATTCTTGCTATTCTTTGGAACTCTGCATTCAGATGTTTATATCTTTCCTTTTCTCCTTTGCTTTTCACTTCTCTTCTTTTCACAGCTATTTGTAAGGCCTTCCCAGACAGCCATTATGCTTTTTTGCATTTCTTCTCCATGGGGATGGTCTTGATCCCTGTCTTCTGAACCTCATTCCATAGTTCATGAGGCACTCTGTCTATCAGATCTAGGCCCTTAAATCTATTTCTCACTTCCACTGTATAATCATAAGGGGTTTGATTTAAGTCATACCTGAATGGTCTAGTGGTTTTCCCTACTTTCTTCAGTTTCAGTCTGAATTTGATAATAAGGAGTTCATGATCTGAGCCACAGTCAGCTCCTGGTCTTGCTTTTGTCGACTGTACAGAGCTTTTCCATCTTTGACCGCAAATAATATAATCAATCTGATTTCAGTGTTGACCATCTGGTGACGTCCATGTGTAGAGTCTTTTCTTGTGTTGTTGGAAGAGGGTTTTTGCTATGACCAGTGCATTTTCTTGGCAAAACTCTATGAGTCTTTTCCCTGCTTCATTCCGTATTCCTAGGCCAAATTTGCCTATTACTCCAGGTGTTTCTTGACTTCCTACTTTTGCATTCCAGTCACCTATAATGAAAAGGACATCTTTTCTGGGTATTAGTTCTAAAAGGTCTTGTAGGTCTTCATAGAACCGTTCAACTTCAGCTTCTTCAGCATTACTGAAGGGGCATAGACTTGGATTACTGTGATATTGAATGGTTTGCCTTGGAATGAACAGAGATCATTCTGTCGTTTTTGAGATTGCATCCAAGTACTGCATTTCGGACTCTTTTGTTGACCATAATGGCTACTCCATTTCTTCTGAGGGATTCCTGCCCACAGTAGTAGATATAATGGTCATCTGAGTTAATTCTCCCATTCCAATCCATTTTAGTTCGCTGATTTCTAGAATGTTGACATTCACTCTTGCCATCTCCTCTTTGACCACTTCCAATTTGCCTTGATTCATGGACCTGACATTCCAGGTTCCTATGCAATATTGCTCTTTACAGCATCAGACCATGCTTCTATCACCAGTCACATCCACAGCTGGGTAATGTTTTTGCTTTGGCTCCATCCCTTCATTCTTTCTGGAGTTATTTCTCCACTGATCTCCAGTAGCATACTGGGCACCTACTGACCTGGGGAGTTCTTATTTCAGTATCCTATCATTTTGCTTTTTCATACTGTTCACGGGGTTCTCAAGGCAAGAATACTGAAGGGGTTTGCCATTCCCTTCTCCAGTTGACCACATTCCGTCAGATCTCTCCACCATGACCCTCCCGTCTTGGGTTGCCCCACCGGCATGGCTTAGTTTCATTGAGTTAGACAAGGCTGTAGTCCTAGTGTGATTAGATTGACTAGTTTTTTGTGAGTATGTTTTCAGTGTGTCTGCCGTTAGTATGATCTAATTGTTTCCAACACAGAGGAGACTTTAAACCTAAGTTACCATAGCCTGGTGTTATCTATATAAATCCATCCCGTAATTGTGGGAGATTTTTTCCTCCTTTGCTGAAACTTTTCTTGTTGCTCTGATTGAGCTTGAGTAATAGAAAAAAGCTCAAATTTATGGCCAGAGTCAGAGCAGGCATAATTAATTGGCCCAGTGAGGGGATCACATCTAGTGATATCACAGTAACCTGAATATGACTATAATTTTTTTTTTTAAGTAAATTTTCTCAGGGCCAACCGGTTAGAGTCTTTTAGTAGAGAAATTTAACAAGGTAACCCAGAACTAGACACAGGTAATTGGCCACAAACCCAACAATTGAATTGATTTCTAAAACTAGCATAGAATCAGGCCTATGATAGAAAAGCTTTTGATTTATATGCAGAGGTCTAAGAAGTCAAGAAAACATAAATGATCATACAAATCAGGTCCAGCATCTTGAGCAAACTGTCTACCTCTGGTCTCGTCATCTTCTCATCCTGGTGTAGTATAGTTTCTCCTGCTTGAGCATCATTTTAAGGTGAGATCAGGTCAGCTGTCTTCTCTATAGACCAATCCACTGTAGGGGCCGGTCAGGGCACTCTGGCCAGTTGTCCGTGTTAGGAGGAGATCAGGGACAAAAGGGTCCAAGTTGTGGCCGCTGGGTCTGGTCCATTGGCAGGCAAGCTGGCCCCTGAGTACCCCGAGTGGTCAGGATGTCAGTCTCAACGAAGAAGAGTCCCCACCAGAGTCGCCATTTGTTGCAGGAAGGCGGACCCCTCCAGGGCCCGAAACTGGGCTCTTGTCTAACACTCGGAAATGAATTGTCCGAGGAGACACATGTGCTGACAAAGCAAGAGACTTTATGGTTGAAACCAAATCCTAGGTTTGGAAGAAAAGTAGATAAAGAGTGCACATATTTTTATTTCATTAGATTTTTTTCATGGAGTTTAGCAAACAACAACAACAAATCATGGAAGAACCTTATAGAATAAAGACATTACTTTTGACTCTGCTACTGCTGCTACTGTTGTTGCTGCTGCTAAGTCGCTGTAGTCATGTCTGACTCTGTGACTCCACAGACAGCAGCCCACCAGGTTCCCCTGTCCCTTGGATTCTCCAGGCAGGAACACTGGAGTTGGATTGCCATTTTCTTCTCCAGTGCTTGAAAGTGAAAAGTGAAAGTGAACTTGATCAATCATGTCTGACTCTTCATGACCCCATAGACTGCAAACTACCATCCATGGGATTTTCCAGGCAAGAGTACTGGAGTGGGGTGCCATTGCCTTCTCCACTTTTGACTCTAAAAATTCAAATTTTTCTGGAGCCAATTATACAGAGTGAAGTAAGCCAGAAAGAAAAACACCAATACAGTATACTAATGCATATATATGGAATTTAGAAAGATGGTAATGATAACCCTGTATGTGAGACAACAAAAGAGATACAGATCTATAGAACAGTCTTTTGGACTCTGTGTGAGAGGGACAGGGGGGATGATTTGGGAGAATGGCATTGAAACATGTATAATATCATATAAGAAACGAATCACCAGTCCAGGTTCGATGCAGGATACAGGATGCTTGGGGCTGGTGCACTGGGATGACCCAGAGGGATGGTATGAGGAGGGAGGTGGGAGGGGGATTCAGGATTGGGAACACGTGTACACCCATGGCGGATTCATGGCAAAACCAATACAATATTGTAAAGCAATTAGCCTCTAATTAAAATAAATAAATTTAAATTAAATAAATAAATATTTATTTATTTAAAAACCTTGGAATGCAAATCACTTTTTACTATGTTTAATTGTTTTACATTTTATTTTAAATGTAAGCTTGCTTCATATCAGTGATTGATTACAAGTACAACTGGCATACCTCTGCCATAATATGGAAGAAATCACAAGTTCTTGCCACCAAATTACAATTATCTTGTCAATATAAAATGATATTTGTAAAAGGTATTGGGTTAAAAATAAAATGTACTTACATATATACAATCACATTTGTTCCTGTGTGACTCTAAATATCAGTATATAATATTTCATATATGAATAAACAGCTTTTGAGAATTGTTTTGTGTAAAAGTTTGTGTGTGTTTTAGCAATTTTCCTGAAAGTCAATAAAAATGATGAATTGTTCTTGGCCTTAAAACCCTGACTGTGTGATGCATGTTCAGTCACTAAGTCATGTCTGACTCTTAGCGACCCCATGCACTGTAGCCCATTAGGCACCTCTGTCCATCAGATTTCCCAGTCAAGAATATGGGAGTGGGTTACCAATTCCTTTTCCAGGGGATCTTTCCAAACTAGGGATTGAACTGAGGTCTCTTGCATATCCTGCATTGGCAGGCAGGTTCTTTAACACTGAGCCACCTGGGATGCCAAAATCCAGCTCCAAATCTTCTCTGAGACTTACCCTGTGATAAAGCATCTGATACTTCTGGTAAATAATGTTTCACAAAACATACTTTTTACTTGGACATGGAGAATCACAAAGTCTAAAATAAAGCTATAAAAAATATGTAAGGTTTAACAACAGCAGCTGCTACATGCCACAGAAATTTTAATCAAGAGAGTCAGACAAGATTTGACAATTGCAGTCAATATAAAAATAGTTTTAGAGAACAAAAATTTTGGTGTCTTTTTCCCTGATTGCCAGAGGCAGAGTATTTGAGACACTACACAGTGAAATTAATCCTGTTTTCTTTACTGAGTACTTTAGTTGAAATTTCTTCAAATGTATTTCAAAATAACATTGAAAACATTGAGCAGACATTGTTAATAAAACATTCGTTACTTTATCCTAATTTTGTCTCTCACTTTCTTTCTGTGGCAGTATTTACTCTGATAGAAATAAATGAACTTATGATGTAAAAGAATAAAGATTTGTTACAATTAGGAATAGGAAGGGGAGACCACTTTTTCCCCCCCAAATTAATCAAAAGATCATTTGGATGCTGAGGCTCAGCAACTTCCACAAAACAACTTCTGAATGCTGGTGGAGGACACCAGGCACTGAGAAAGGCAGCCCATTCTCTTCTAAAGGAGGGGTGCAATTACTGGCTTGATTGCTGTCTCACCCCTTGACTCTCCCTTTTCTCCCCCAGGTCACCTCTATCTCCTCCCTCCCCCTTCTTCTTCTCTACTTAAATCTGTGAATCTCTCTGGGTGTTCTGGACTGTGGAGAACACTTAGGGAACTGATTACCAGCTAGAATGGTCTCTCCCCTTTTGATTGCCCTTCTTTTCCTCCTGGTCACCTCTATCTCCCTCCTTCCTCTTCTCTTCTCCATGTAACTCTGTGAACCTCTTTGGTTCCTTCACTGTAGAGAGTTTTTTCACCATTAACAAAGATGTTTCATCATCTGTGCTATATGGATAGAGAAGTCTTGAGGCTACTGTAAGAAAAATATTGAAAGCCAGAGTCAGGAGGCTTAAACCCAAAACTTGAGAACACCAGAGAATTCATGATTCCAGGGAACATTAATCGACAAGAGCTCATCCAAATGCCTCCAATACCTAGACTGAAACCAAGCTCCACCCAGGAGCCAACAAGTTTCAGAGCAAGACATACCACACTAATTTTCCAGCAATGCAGGAACACAGCACTGAGCCTTAAACTACAGGCTGCCCAAAACCATGCCAAAACCATAGTCACCCAAAACTCATTACTGGACACTTCATTGCACTCCAGAGAGAAGGGACCCAGCTCCACCCACCAGAATACAAACAGAAGTTTCCCTAGCAAGGAAACCTTGACAAACCACTAGTCCAACCCCACCCACAGGGAGGAACATCCACAATAAAGAGGGGCCACAAACTTCCAGCCTACAAAAAGGCCACCCCAAACACAACGATATAAACAAAATGAAAAGGCATAGAAATATTCAGCAGGTAAAGGAACATGATAAATGCCCTCCAAACCAAACAAAAGAGGAGGAGATAGGGAGTCTACCTGAAAAAGAATTCAGAATAATGATAGTAAAGATGATCTAAAATCTTGAAAACAAAATGGAGTTACAGATAAACAGACTAGAAACAAGGACTGAGAAGATGCAATGTTTAGCAAAGACCTAGAAGAAATAAAAAATAGTCAGTCAATAATGAATAATGCAATGCAATGCTGCTGCTGCATTACTTCAGTCGTGTCCGACTCTGTGCAACCCCATAGATGGCAGCCCACCAGGCTTCCCATCCCTGGGATTCTCCAGGCAAGAACACTGGAGTGGGTTGCCATTTCCGTCACCAATGCATGAAAGTGAAAAGTGAAAGTGAAGTTGCTCAGTCATGTCCAACACTAGTGACCCCATGAACTGCAGCCTACCAGGCTCCTCCGTCCATGGGATTTTCTAGACAAAAGTACTGGAGTTGGGTGCCATTGCCTTCTCCGGAATAATGCAATAACTGAGATCAAAAGCAATCTGGAGGGAACCAACAGTAAAATCACTAATGCAGAAGGTAGTATAAGTGAGGTGGAAGATAGAATGGTGGAAATAAATGAAGCAGAGAGGAAAAAAGAATGAAAAGAAATGAGGACAACCTCAAGGACCTCTGGGACTGTCAAATGCCCCAACATTTGAATCATAGAAGTCCCAGAAGAAGACAAAAAGAAAGGCCATGAGAAAATACTAGAGGAGATAATAGTTGAAAACTTCCCTAAAATGGGAAAGGAAATAGCCACACTAGTCCAGGAAGCCCAGGGAGTCCCAAACAGGATAAACCCAAGGCAAAAAAACCCAAGACACATATTAATCAAATTAACAAAGATCAAACACAAAGAGCAAATATTAAAAGCAGCAAGGGAAAAGCAAAAAATAACACACATGGGGATACCCATAATGATAACAGCTGATCTATCAATAAAAACTCTTCAGGCTGGAAGGGAAGAGGATATACTTAAAGTAATGAAAGAGAAAAACCTACAACCCAGATTACTATACCCAGCAAGGATCTCATTCAAATATGAAAGAGAAATCAAAAGCTTTCCAGACAAGCAAAAGCTGAGAAAATTCAGTACCAGGAAACCAGTTCTTCAACAAATGCTAAAGGATCTTCTATAGACAGGAAACACAGAAAAGGTTTATACACTTGAATCCAAAACAACAAAGTATGTGGCAAAGTGATCACACTTATCAATCAGTTCAGTTCACTTCATTTGCTCAGTTTTGTCTGACTCTTTGCAACCACAAGGACTGCAGCATGTCAGGCATCCCTGTCCATCACGAACTTCCACAGTTTACTCAAATTCATATTCATTGAGTCAGTCTTGCCATCCAACCACCTCATTCTCTGTTGTCCCTTTCTCCTCCCTTCATCAATATCTCCCAGCATCAAGGTCTTTTCAAATGACTAAACTCTGCATCAGATAGGAAAAGTATTGGAGTTTCAGCTTCAATGTCAGTTCTTCCAATGAATATTCAGGACGGATTTACTTTAGGACGAACAGGTTGGATCTCCTTGCAGTCCAAGGGACTTTCAAGAGTCTTCTCCAACACCACAGTTGAAAGGCATCAATTCTTTGGTGCTCAGCTTTCTTTAATATCCAACTCTCCCATCCATACATGACTACTGGAAAAACCATAGCTTTGACTAGTTTGACATTTGTTGGCAAATAAATGTCTCTGCTTTTTAATGTGCTGTATAGGATGGTTCTAGCTTTTCTTCCAAGGAGTAAGTGTCTTTTTATTTCATGGCTCTAGTCACCAGCTACAGTGATTTTGGAGCCCCCCAAAATAAAGTCTATCATTGTTTCCATGTTTCCCCACCTATTTGCCATGAAGTGATGAGACCAGATGCCATGATCTTAGTTTTCTGAATGTTGGGCTTTAAGCTGACTTTTCACTCTCCTCTTTCACTTTCATCAAGAGGCTTTTTAGTTCCTCTTCACTTTCTGTCATAAGGGTGGTGTCATCTGCATGTCTGAAGTTATTGATATTTCTCCCAGCAATCTTGATTCCAGCTTGTGCTTCATCCAGCCCAGTGTTTCTCATGATGTACTCTGCATATAAGTTAAATAATAAAGGTGACAACAAACAGCCTGACATACTCCTTTCCCTATTTGGAATCAGTGTTGTTTCATGTCCAATTCTAACTGTTGCTTCCTGACCTGCATACAGGTTTCCAGGACAGATCAGGTGGTCTGATATCCCCATCTCTAAGAATTTTCCAGTTTGTTGAGATCCACACAGTCAAAGGTTTTGGCAAAGTCAATAAAGCAGAAATAGATATATTTCTGGGTCTCTTTTGCTTTTTTGATGATGCAATAGATGTTAGCAATTTGATCTCTGGTTCCTCTGCTTTTTCTCAGTCCAGCTTGAACATTTGGAAGTTCATGATGCAGGTCCTGTTGAAGCCTGGCTTGGAGAATTTTGACCATTACTTTACTAGCATGTGAGATGAGGGCAATTGTGCAGTAGTTTGAGCATTCTTTCGTATTGCCTTTCTTTGGGATTGGAATGAAAACTGACCTTTTCCAGGCCTGTGGCCACTGCTGAGTTTTCCAAATTTGCTGGCATATTGAGTGCAGAATTTTCACAGCATCATCTTTCAGGATTTGAAATAGATCAACTGGAATTCCATCACCTGCACTAGCTTTATTCATAGTGATGCTTCCTAAGGTCCACTTGACTTCACATTCCAGGATGTCTGGCTCTAGGTAAGTGATCATACCATCGTGATTATCTGGGTTGTGAAGATTTTTTTTTTTTTGTACAGTTCTTCTGTGTATTCTTGCCACCTCTTCTTAATATCTTCTGCTTCTCTTAGGTCCGTACAATTTCTGCCCTTTATTGAGACCATCTTTGCGTGAAATGTTCCCTTGATATCTCTAATTTTCTTGAAGAGATCTCTAGTATTTTGCATTCTACTGTTTTCTTCTATTTCTTTACATTGATCACTGAGGAAGGCTTTCTTATCTCTCCTTGTTATTCTTTGGAACTCTGCATTCAAATGAGTATATCTTTCCTTTTTTCCTTTGCTTTTCACGTCTCTCCACAGCCATTTGCAAGGCTTCCACATATAGCCATTTTGCTTTTTTGCATTTCTTTTTCTTGTGGATGGTCTTGATCACTGCAACCTGTACAATGTCATGACCCTCTGTCCATAGTTCTTCAGGCACTCTGTCTATCAGATCTAATCCATTCAATCTGGTACTCACTTCCACTGTATAATCATAAGGGTTTTTATTTAGGTCATATTGAATGGTCCATTGGTTTTTCCTACTTTCTTCAATTTAAGTCTGAATTCGGCAAAGGGAGTTCATGATCTGAACCATAGTCAGCTCTCTGTCTTGTTTTTGCTGACTGTATAGAGCTTCTCCATCTTTGGCTGCAAAGAATATAATCAATCTGATTTTGGTTTTGACCATCTGGTGATGGCTATGTGTAGAGTCTTCTCTTGTGTTGTTGGAAGAGGGTGTTTGCTATGACCAGTGTGTTCTCTTGCCAGAACTCTATTAGCCTTTGCCCTGCTTCATTCTGTACTCCAAGGCCACATTTGCCTATTACTCCAGGTGTTTCTTGACTTCCTACTTTTTCATTCTAGTCCCCTCTAATGAAAAGGTCATCTTTTGGGGTGCTAGTTCTAGAAGGTCTTGTAGGTCTTCATAGAATCATTTAACTTCAGCTTCTTCAGGATTACTAGTCGTGGCATAGACTTGGATTACCCTGATATTGAATGGTTTGTCTTGGAAATGAACAGGGATTATTCCGTTATTTTTGAGATTGCATCCAAGAACTGCAATGTCTGGCTCTAGGACTCTTTTGTTGACTGTGATGGCTATTCCATTTCTTCTAAGGGATTCCTGCCCACAGTAGTAGATATAATGGTCATCTGAGTTAAATTCACCCATTCCAGCCCATTTTAGTTTGCTGATTCCTAAAATGTCAATATTCACTATTGCCATCTCCTTTTTGACCACTTCCAATATGCCTTGATTTATGGACCTAACATTCCAGGTTCTTTACATATAAATGAATTGAATGCCCCAATCAAAGGACAAAGACTGGATGGATGGATACAAAAACAAACCCCTACATATGCTGCCTACAAGAGACCCACCTCAAACCAAGGGACACATACAGACTGAAAAGCAAGGCTGGAAAAATATATTTCATGCAAATGGAGACCAAAAGAAAGAAGGAGTAACAATACTCATATCAGATAAAATGGACTTTGAAATAAAGGCTGTGTAAAGAGATAAAGAAGGACACTACATAAAGATCAAATGATCAATCTAAGAAGAAAATATAACAATTATAAATATATATGCACCCAACATAGGAGCACCGCAATATATAAGGCAAATGCTAACAAGTATGAAAAGGGAGTTAACAGTAACACGGTAATAGTGGGAAACTTTAATGCCCCATTCACACCTGTGGCTAGCTCAACCAAGCAAAATCAGCAAGGAACCACAAACTTTAAATGATACAATGGACCAGTTAGACCTAACTGATATCTATAGGACATTTCACCACAAAACAATGAATTTCATCTTTTTCTCAATTGCACATGGAACATTCTCCTGGATAGATCACATTCTGGGCCATAAATATAGCTTTGGTAAATTCAAAAAATATTGAAATCATTCCAATCATCTTTTCTGACCATAATGTGGTAAGATTAGATGTCAACTACAGGGGGGAAAAAAAAAAGCTATTAAAAATAAAAATATATGGAAGCTAAACAACACGCTTGTGAGTAACCAACAAATCACAGAAGAAATAAAAAAAGAAATCAAAATACGCACAGAAACGAATGAAAATCAAAACACAACAACCCAAAACCAATGGGATTCAGTAAAAGCAGTGCTTAGGGAACGGTTCATAGCAGTGAAAGCTTACCTCAAAGAACAAGAGAAAAATCAAATAAAAACCTAACTTTACACCTAAAACAACTAGAAAAAGAAGAAATGAAGAACCCCGGGTTTAGTGGAGGGAAAGAAATCCTAAAAACTAGGGCAGAAATAAATGAAAAAGAAATTAGTCTAGAGCAAAATCAGCAAAACTAAAAGCTGATTTTGTGACAGATAAAATAGACAGACTCATCGAGAAAAAAGGGATCAAATCAATAAAATTAGACATGAAAATGGAGAAATCACAACAGACAACAGAGAAATACAAAGGATCATAATAAACTACTATCAGCAACTATATGCCAATTAAATGGGCAACTTGGAAAAGATGGATGTATTCTTAAGAAAGTATTACCTTCCAAAAGTGAACCAAGAAGAAATAGAAAATCTTAACACACTCATCACAAGCATGGAAATCAAAACCATAATCAAAAATCTTTGAACAAACAAAAGCCCAGGACCAGATGACTTCACAGCTGAATTCTACCAAAAATTGAGAGAAGAGCTAACACCTATCCTACTCAAACTCTTCCAGAAAATTGCAGAGGAAAGTAAACGTCCAAACGCATTCTATGAGCCCACCATCACGCTAATACCAGAACCAGACAAAGATGCTATAATAAAAGAAAACTAGAAACCAATGTCACTGATTAACATAGATGCAAAAAGCCTTAACAAAATTCTAGCAAACAGAATCCAACAGCATATTAAAAAGATCATACATTCATGACCAAGTGGGCTTTATCCCAGGGATGCAAGGATTCTTCAATATTCGCTAACAAACACGTGAAATGATACTCAATATCACTCATTATCAGAGAAATATAAATCAAAACCACAATGAGGTTTTGAAAAAACATGATCTCTTTAACAGAAAAGACAATCTCTTTAAAAGTGGCGCTGGGAAAACTGGTTAATCACTTGTAAAAGAATGAAACTAAAACACTTTGTAACACCATACACAAAAATGAGCTCAAAATGGATTAAAGATCTAAACATAAGACCAGAAACTATAAAACTCCTAGAGGAAAACATAATAGAGAAACACTCATAGAGCAAAACGCTCTCTGACATAAATCACAGCAGGATCTTCTATGACCCACCTCCCAGTGTATTGAAAATAAAAGCAAAAATAAACAAATGGGACCTAATTAAATTTAAAAGCTTTTGCACAAAAAAGGAAACTATAAACAAAGTGAAAAGACAGCCTTCAGAATGGGAGAAAATAATAGCAAACGAAGCAACTGACAAAGAATTAATCTCAAAAATATACAAGCAACTCCTGCAGCTCAATTCCAGAAAAATAAATGACCCAATCAAAAAATGGACCTGAGAACTAAACAGACATTTCTCCAAAGAAGACATACAGATGGCTAACAAACACATGAAAAGATGCTCAACATCACTCATTATCAGAGGAATATAAATCAAAGCCACAATGAGGTACCATCTCACACCAGTCAGAATGGCTGCTATCAAAGTCTAGAAGCAATAATTGCCTGAGAGGGTCCGAGAAAAGGGAACCCTCTTACACTGTTGTTAGGAATGCAAACTAGTAGAGCCACTATGGAGAACAATGTGGACATTCCTTAAAAAACTGGAATTAGAACTATCATATGACCCAGCAATCCCACTGCTGGGCATACACACCATGGAAAAAAGAATTGAAAGAGACATGTGTATCCCAATGTGCATCAAAGCACTGTTTAAAATAGCTAGGAAATGGAAACATCCTATGCCGGGAGCCAGCATATTGCATATTGAGTGCATATTGCATACTGAGTGCAGCACTTTCACAGCATAATCTTTCAGGATCTGGAATAGCTTAACTGGAAGTCTATCACTGCCAGGAGCCAGCATGAGGAACTCCGCCCGTGGCAAATATCATGAGGAAGGAGGCTTGGCATACGCAAAGGCAGGATCGAGCCTCAGGAGTCCCCTGGAAATTCTCCAGCATCTACCCCCCAAACCAGAGTCTGCCTACTTTCTGCTTTGTGCTTTCACCTACACCTCTGACTTTACGGGGGGCTGTCCACCACTACCTCTGTCTGAAAAAAGAGTTAACTTACAGCTCCAGTTAATAATTCCTGGGTGTGACAGTGTTTCAACCTACAAACTCCTTTGGAAATCCTCTGGCCTGCCTGAATAGGTTTTTCCGACCACATGTGATTGTTCAGAGCCTCCCAACTGTGAGAGGCAAGAGATGTTCTAAACTGCCTAAACATAGATTCCTTTGAGTAGTTAAAAGATTGATTAGAAATTGTATTGGTGAAGGGTTTTTCACTTGTTGGGCCAATGTTTGCTGCTAAGTCTCCATATCCCTTACCTACTGTGTCCTTGGCAGTGTATTTATTGATATAATGGGTGTATAGAAATGTAAGTAGTAGCCTCAATGTTTGTAACCTTGGACCCTTGAGTTAATTCTTTTCTTGATTGAGCCCACCTCACCTTTGCCCTGTAGGAATGTGACTTTATCCAGTGCTTTTCGGAGGCTGGCGCCTGACTTTAGAATAATCACCTTTAGAGAAAAATAAGTTTCTTAAAATGTTAACAGGCCTCCTGGCCAGAAGATGATGTAAATCACCTAAACTTTTGCATATGATAAGTTTGAAAGCCTGGCTTCAATTAGGATCTGGAACTGCTGTCCTTGCATGACCCTACCCCTTTCCCCAGTATCCTCTATGCACAACTTAAGGTATAAAACTACTTTGGAAAATAAAGTACTCCCTTTTGTTCACCAAAATTTGGTCTCCCCATGTCGTTCGTTCTTTCACCTTCTGGCTGAACTTTTCCTCTGAGGCGGGGAAGCTCGTCAAGCCTACTAATTTTGCCTGGGCTTCTAAGATCTGACCGGGGAGGCCTTAGTGTCTCCTCTCCTTCGGGAGAATGGGAGGACGCCTGCGGCCTTCATAGGTGACGTAAATTCCCTGCTTTGGAATTTTATTCAGCCTCTTTTCTTCTCTGAATTTCTTCGCTGAGCTGTCCTTATTTCACCACTCTTTATATCCTTAATAAACGTTTAATTAAGCAGTTGTTTCCTGATCCTTGCTGACGCCGTCCCCGCTTCGAATTCCCTGGTTCCACCGGGGCTGGACCCCTGCAATCCTAGATGTCCACCATCAGATGAATGTATAAGAAAGCTGGGATACAGATATACAATGGAATATTACTCAGCTATTAAAAAGAATGCATTTGAATCAGTTCTAATGAGGTGGATGAAACTGGAGCCTATTATACACAGTGAAGTAAGTCAGAAAAATAAAAACACCAATACAATGTATTAATGCATATATATGGAATTTAGAAAGATGGTAATGATGATCTTATATGCGAGAAAGCAAGAGAGATGTAAAGAACAGACTTTTGGACTCTATGGGAGAAGGCGAGGGTGGGATGATTCGAGACAATAGCATTGAAACATGTATATTACCATATGTGAAATAGATCACCAGTCCAAGTTCGATGCATGAACAGACCACTCAAAACCAGTTCACTGGGACAACTCTGGGGAATGGGATGAAGAGGGAGGTGGGAGGGGCGCTGAGGATGGGGGAAACATGTACAGTTATGGTTGATTCATGTCAATGTATGGCAGAAACCACTACAATGTTGTAAAGTAATTAGCCTACAATTAAAATAAATTAATTAATTTTTAAAAAACACAAAAAGTTGTATTATAAAGTTGATTTTGAACTCTTTTAAGAAAAGAAGCATTTCTTCATTTGATGATAAAAGTTTCCAGGTCAGAACTTTAAATAATAATCATTTTTGTTCTGTTAGTAGATAGGTAAACACACATTTATTTTTAGTTGATGAATATTTAATGATCTAATTTGGGTTAAATAATTGGATATTGAGATGAGAGAAATTTTCCTTGTATCCAGATAAAGACATTTTTTTGTGATCAATGTTGAACTAATTTTTTTAAAAGAGAATTTTCTCATATAGAATAAACCCAGAACTTCCATCTCTAGTGTAGTATCTAAGTGGATGTTATTACTGATGTTTTGGCAGTATTAAACAATTATTCTATTAAAATAGCTTTCAAAGAGTTAAACTATGGTTTTAATTAAATATAAAAACCACATGTGTCAATAATGCTATTCAACATAGTAATTAATGAGGAAATCTGTGAGAAAATAAAGCTAGTTAGATAAGAATTTGAGGAAAGAGAAATTTATATATACAATCATAAAGTGCTGAAATAACATTGCTAATAGACACAACAGAAGTTTATTATTCTAGAGCCAAAACTTTATGGTTATCTTTTCTATCTATAGAGACCTACCAATTAATGGGGTTCCCTGGTGGCCCAGAGGATAAAGAATTTGCAAGGCAGGAGATCTGTTTTCAATCCCTGGATTGGGACTACCCTGTGGAGAACGGAATGGCTACCCACTCCAGTATTCTTGCCTGGAAAATTTCAAGGACAGAGGAGCCTGGCAGACTACAGTCCATGGGGGTCACAAAAAAATTGGACATGACTGAGTGACTAACACTAATGAACTAGAGATAGCTAAAATACATACACACAAATTCATACAATTATGTTTGTGAGGCAAATAATTTAAAAATCACAATTAAAATAAATAAATTTACATTAAAAAATAAAACTGAAAGATTTAAGTATTAAAACAAATCACAACAAAATGGCTTTCAGGAAAAGACCTACTCTTGCATTATTCTTAGTCTTGGTTTAAAAAAATAATTTGGCATACACCAGATTTGATATTTTAATTCCTTGGTAACTTAAGGATGGCTTGCATGAAATTTTTACTCTACCAATAACAGAGAAGGAAATAATAAATGTAAAAGGGCATTTCACAGATTATAATCATATACACTTCTTAGTTTATCATTAAAGTTATCCGGAATAACTTGATAAAAAGGAAATTATTCAGATATTTTATTTTTTAAAACTATTTTTATTTTAGGTAAAGCACTGAGAGATTTGAGGAAAGCTAGTAATCACACACAGTTCAGCTCAAGTGCGTAAATTGTTCATAGTCTACACAGCAGGAGTATTTTTGTATTCATAGCATCTAAAGGGAGAATAGTCCAGTTATTAGGAGTCTTACTTCATAAAGCCTTTTCAAAAATACAGTTTTGATCTGGACACTTAGATTGACTTCTACACACAGCCTGTACAAATGCCTCTTGTTTAAGGTTGCTCTCATTTTTGTAAAACTGCAACCACTTTTGGGATTTTGCTGAAAATCCATTTCACAGTACAGAATAGAGTTTTACAAACTTTTCTGCTAAAGAAAATAATTATATTTAGTTCCTGTGTTATTGTTTTGTTTTTTTCCCCCAAATACAAAATGCTTGTATGTGTTCATTTAACACATGCAAAAAGATAACAATAGGAAGAAAACATATTAACAAGAATTTATTGTTACTAATCCCTATACATAGGGATTAGTATAATAGCTATTTGCAAGTTAAAGCTTGACAATTACTGAGCTAAAAGTCAAATTCTTTCTGGAGACACATTCTATAGCTTAAAATTATAATCCTTAAAGTTTCAAAGATTATACATCATAATGAAATACTTTAAAAAGTCAACACAGTGAGGAAAAAGTGATTAGGGTGTTACATATATCTGTAATTATTTGTATGAGAAGGATATCAATAAAATTTACTGTGCCATTTGGTTGAATGGCACTCAATAAACTGTATCATATGTGTATAAAATAAATTGTGGTTGGTCAGTTGCTACGTCGTGTCCAGCTCTTTGAACCACATGAAATTCAGTATGCCAATCTTCCCTGTTTTTCACTATTACCCTGAGTTTGCCCAAACTCATGTCCATTGAGTCAGTGATGCCATCCAAAGATCTTATCCTCTACTGCCCTTTTCTTCTCTTGCCCTCAATCTTTCCCAGCATCAGGAAAGATTCCAGTGAGTCAACTCTTTGCATCAGGTGGCCAAAGTATCAGAGCTTCAGCACCAGTTCTTCCAAAGAATATCCAGGGTTGGTTTCCTTTAGAATTGACTAGTTTGATCTCTTTGCAGTCCAAGGGACTCTCAAGCGTCTTCTCCAGCACCACAATTTGAAAGCATCTGTTCTTTGGCACTCAGCCTTCTTTATGGTCCAACTCTCACATCCATATATGACGACTGGAAAAATCATAACTTTGATTACACAGACCTTTGTTGGCAAAGTGATGTCACTGCTTTTTAATACACTGTCTAGGTTTGTCATATATTTTCTTTGAAGGAGTAAACATCTTTTAATTTCATGGCTGCCATCATCATCTGCAGTGATTTTAGAGCCCAAGAAAAGAAAATCTCTCAACTGCTTCCACTTCTTTCCCTTCTATTTTCCATGAAGTGATAGGACTGGATTCCACTGCAGATATCTTTTCTTAAAAAAAAAAAAAAAAAGTTACAAAAGATTGTGTGTCAACAGAAGTTTGAGACTTTAATTAGTCTCTACTCTCTGTAACTAGAGACAATTCCTCTCTAGTTCCCTGGAACCGCACTACTCTCCTGGCATTTTTTATACCACATGTTTTCCAATACTATCCGATACACTAAACAATCAAATGACTCACAATTCCTTAGACTAGCTGTGAATTAAAGCTATTACTCTTCTTTGATTATGGTTTCTCAATACATAAGCAGCATTCTTTTTTTCCCACCAAAATCCTCCTCTACTATATTTATTCTAAATACTATGTCTTCTCATCTTCTCATTATAATCAATAATTTTTCCACATTTCAACACGGTCAGCATGTTATTTTGCCTCCTAATTCAAATGTGTGTATGTGTTAGTTGCTCAGTCATGTTTGATTCTTTACAACCCCATGGACTGTAGCCAACTAGGCTCCTCTGTCCATGGTATTCTCCAGGCAAGAATATCAGAGTGGGTAGCCATTCCCTTCTCCAGGGGATCTTTGCAACACAGGGATCAAACCCAGGTCTCCTGCATTGCAAGCAGATTCTTTTTTTTTTTTAAACCACTTGTTTTCTGGAGTAAATTATTTATGACCTTTATTTGTAATTGAAACTTATTTTTTTTTTTTTACATTTTAATGTCATAAAGTTTTTTTTTTGGCTGCAGATTCTTTACCATCTGAGCCACCAGGGAAGTCCAAACGCTTGCATATCCTCTCACAATAATTAGAATCTGTGTGGCTTGAGATATGTACCTACTGTTTTGTTTAAAAGAATGTTGGGTAAATCCAACATTCTATAAATTCTTATTGAATAATGACATGAAGAAATAAATGCTATGAAAAACTAATAAAGAAGGCCAGCAATGAATAAACAAATAGTGGATGAACACTTCAGAAATGTAGATAATTCAGAAATGATTGAAGCTCTGACCTAGATGATGCACTCCTTCTTGTCCCTTGGAATGTAATGCCTACTCTTCACAGAGTTGATCTGTTTAACGTTCCTTTATCCCTAAACATCTAGATAGAGACAGGTTTTCATTTTAAGTTTGACTTTTCTCTTGTGTGTACATGTTTGTGTGTTAGTTGCTCAGTTTTGTTGAACTCTGTGCAACCCCATGGACTGTAGCCCACCACCAAGTTACTCTGTCCATGGAATTCTCAAGGCAAGAATACTGGAGTACATTGCCATTGTATGCCAACACTGGATTCCATTGCCATCCAGGAGATCTTCCTAACCCAGGTATTGAACCCAGGTCTCTTGCATTGCAGGCAGACTGTTAACCATCTGAGCCACCAGGGCAGGTCATTTAAATATATGTTATTTTTTTTTAATAATAGAAAAAGCTACTTTAAACCAATAGGTACTGTATTAGTCAGTCTATACCAGATTAATACCTCTCACTTCTAAGTCTTACAAGAACCAAAGTCCATTATTCCTGCCAAACATCAGACTATTCTGTGCTGCCTTGAAATTATTATCACACATTATCATCCTCACTTCAGGGACCCTGATTGACAGAACATTATTACGACTATGGCAAAGGAAAAAAGATATGGAGAAGCACAGACTTGCTCTTGCAGACTACAATTGAAAGGCACAAATATCTCTTCTACTCATCCTTATACTCAGGCCCGAGAAGTCACATAGGTGCCCACTTCAATGGAGTGAGAAAGGGAATCAAATATTCTCAAAAGCTAACATAGGTAAATTTTTTTTTTTAAAACCTGCATGCTTTTTATTTTTAAAAAAGTAAACCAAATAAAGGATTTCCTCAAGAGGCTGTTTGCACATCAAAAACAAATAAATATAAATGCCTGTGTTAAAATGATACAACAGCTGGACCTCAAATTAAATTTTCTCAGTTCTTTTTCAGTTCAGTTCAATTCAGTCACTCAGTCATATCCAACTCTTTGCAACCCCATGAACCTTAGCA
>NW_011494590.1:110613-110834 GCF_000754665.1 Bison bison bison
TCAACGTCAGTCCTTCCAATGAACACCCAGGATTGATCTCCTTTAGGATGGACTGGTTGGATCTCCTTGCAGTCCAAGGGACTCTCAAGAGTCTTCTCCAACACCACAGTTCAAAAGTATTAATTCTCCAGCACTCAGCTTTCTTTATAGTCCAACTCTCATATCCATACATGACCACTGGAAAAACCAGAGCCTTGACTAGATGGACCTTTGTTGACAAA
>NW_011494590.1:110934-111396 GCF_000754665.1 Bison bison bison
AGATCCTGTTTCCCTCCACTTCATTTCAATGGAGTGAGAAAGGGAATCAAATATTCTCAAAAGCTAACATAGGTAAATTTTTTTTTTTAAAACCTGCATGCTTTTTATTTTTAAAAAAGTAAACCAAATAAAGGATTTCCTCAAGAGGCTGTTTGCACATCAAAAACAAATAAATATAAATGCCTGTGTTAAAATGATACAACAGCTGGACCTCAAATTAAATTTTCTCAGTTCTTTTTCAGTTCAGTTCAATTCAGTCACTCAGTCATATCCAACTCTTTGCAACCCCATGAACCTTAGCACGCCAGGCTTCCCTGTCCATCACTGACTCCCAGAGTCTAGCCAAACCATATCCATTGTGTCGGTGATGCCATCCAACCATCTCATCCTCTGTCATCCCCTTTTCCTCCTGCCCTCAATCTTTCCCAGCATCAGGGTATTTTCAAATGAGTCAGCACTTCC
>NW_011494590.1:111496-113950 GCF_000754665.1 Bison bison bison
AAGCAGCAGCAATAAACAGCCTTGACGTACTCCTTTTCCTATTTGGAACCAGGCTGTTGTTCCATGTCCAGTTCTAACTGTTGCTTCCTGACCTGCATACAGGTTTCTCAAGAGGCAGGTCAGGTGATCTGGTATTCCCATCTCTTTCAGAATTTTCCACAGTTTATTGTGATCTATGCAGTCAAAGGCTTTGGCATAGTCAATAAAGCAGAAATAGCAGGTAAGTGGAAAAATGTTAGTTATTTTTATTTTTGCAAATAGAATGGTGCTTTGGAAAATCACATTCAAATTATATAATAGATAGTTTCTGATAGAAAGCTCCTTTTTGCTATTAGGATGGGGAATGGAATGTAGAAAAATAAAGTTTTGCAGTGTAATCTAGTTTATTTGCCCTGTGTAGTGCCAAACCAATGTACAGAGTGGCATTTTACTTGCTTTTACATCTGATTAGTTGTAACAGCAAATCTCATCTAAGACACAGAACTGTTTCTGTTTGCCTATAAATTGCAAAACAAATGCATTTTAACCAATGGAAATATTAGTCACTAGACTTCAATGATTTTATGTTTTTTATTAAAGACCTTCTTAAATTTGTGACACATGAAAAAATGTCTATTGAAGAAAGTGGGACACAAATTTGAATATCAGAACCCAAGGCCATCTGAATTGCTACCTTCTTGCCTTATCTCTTGTACTTGTTTTTATTTCCTTCTTATTTACCCTTATGTGATACACAAGAAAAACTATTGCACACCATATTTGTTTAACAAATTAACAAATTATACTGGTTTTTTCATTCTGCCCAATCACAGAATTTCAATCCTGACTTCACTGTTCCCTGCCAACCACATGGTCTCTCCTACCTATTCACAGCCTTCCAATTCAGCTCTCATTAGATCTCAGTACAATTGTCTCTCAGCCAAATAGCATAGTTGGTGACCACTGCAAAACATTATCAGATTTTTGCTTTTTTTGCCCATGTTACCAGAATCATGTCCCTTGTAAGTCCATCAAGTTTCTTGAAATTTCTATCACCAGTCTTCTTTAGATTAAGAAAAGTAGTCTTTATCTACCAAGTTTTTAAATAAAGATACTGTGTGCTAATATGTGGACCTCTCAAGACTTACCAGTCATAAAAGAGGGGTTTATATTTATTTTATTTTTTATTTATTTATAAAAGCAAGCTCTTAGATAAAGGAGCCAAGATCCACCCCTGTCAATAAGATGAGTGATAATAAATGTCTTGAAAATAGCATGTTTCCAAAAAGAACTGATCAGATGGTACCTAAAGTTTCTGGTGAGGAAATGTAAAAGTTGGGATTATGTGTACCCCAACACTGCTTGAGTACAAAAACTGTGCCTTGATTATCTTTATATTCTCAATGCCTGTAACAAAACAAGTATATAATAAATGCTTGCCTAGGTTAACTATTTTATCTTTAGAAACTCAACTTTTTCATATGTGAGCATATTCTGTTCTTACAGACAAAATTTTAATACTCATTTTATGTTATTGTTATTAGAAGAAATGGGGGAAAATAGTGGAGAGATAAGGGAGTTAATAGCTAATACAATGAAATGGATCAACTCTAATGTATGTGTTTGTGTGCTCAGTTGTGTCTGAATCTGCAGCCCCATGGACCCACTAGGCTCCTCTGTCCATGGAATTTTTCAGGCAATAATACTAGAGTGAGTTGCAATTTCCTCCTCCAGGGAATCTTCCTGATGCAGGAATTGAACCCGTGTCTCTTCTGTCTCCTGCATTGGAGGGTGGATCCTTTACCACTGGCACCACTGTTGAAATGGATCAACTCTAACTGGGCAACAAATATTTATGTTAAATAGATGCATAGACTACACAATTGGAGGAATCTCAAAGTCTTGTTTTACAGTAGGAAAATGTCAGATCAAAACAATATTCCAGACAAATGGTGAAAGCCTTATATAAACATCTCTATTTAGAGAAGTTAGAAGTGCATAAGACTAATAAACTAAGCATGCATGCATTGGAAAATTCTTTTTTTCCCCCAAATAATTCATTCACATGTTAAAAATAGAATACTCTTTGTTTTAAAATGTAGATTTTATTTCTGTTTAGGCATGATGAGGTCAATTGGTCAAGGTAGGACTGCTAAACAAATAACAAACAAAAAATGTTTTATTTGTTACTCACAGCTACCAAGAAGAGAGCCACATATAGGCAAAGTCATGCAAGAGAACTCTTTGACAAGGGAGCTATAGGAATTAGGAAGTTATTATTGTGGTTTTCATAAACAGGCCAAGCAGGTTTAGAACTGGTTAGTTTGAACAATTTCAGTGAGTTCAATGTACAGGAGTTGCCCCTAGTTTTCTAGTGCAAGGCCCAAGGTGGTTTGGACATGAAATACTTTTCTGAATGGCAGAGTATCCCCCCACTTCCCATCCCCACCCCCCCACACCAAAAAAAAAAAAAAC
>NW_011494590.1:114050-114515 GCF_000754665.1 Bison bison bison
AAAAAAAAAAACGGCAGGTGTGGGAAATGGAGATCTTGGATAGATTAGCTTGCCTATCAAAGTCTCATGATCCCTGCAGAGGCAGAACATCCTTGGTCAGTAGGACCCCATATTTCAAACATCAGATTCAGAAACTAGAAAATGTGGTCAAAATGCTTCTACAAACATAAATTGAATATATAGCAACATTTTTACTCAATGTATTATTGAATGAGGGAACCAGTAGAATGGTAAAGTTGGTTCCAAAAACATTTATGCAATCTTCAAAGAAGGAATAAAAATAAGAATATGCAAATGAGTGTTCTAAGTTAGAAATAAAATTCGCCAGTGTTCTAAAAGCAATAAAGCAAAATTTTTAGAATTATTTATTCTAGGAAGAAATATACAAGTTATATAGATCAACATATCTAAACATATATATACATATATATATATATATAAAAATATTATACACACTGCTGCTGC
>NW_011494590.1:114615-128105 GCF_000754665.1 Bison bison bison
GCTCCCCTGTCCCTGGGATTCTCCAGGCAAGAACACTGGAGTGGGTTGCCATTTCCTTCTCTAATGCGTGCAAGTGAAAAGTGAAAGTGAAGTCGCTCAGTCCTGTCCAACCATCAGCGACCCCATGGACTGCAGCCTACCAGGCTCCTCCATCCATGGGATTTTCCAGGTAGGAGTACTGGAGTGGGGTGCGTGCTCAGTCGCTTCAGCCATATCTGACTCTTTGCAACCCTATGGACCATAGCCCACCAGGCTCCTCTGTCCATGGGATTTTCCAGGCAAGAATACTGGAGTGGGTTGCCGTTTCCTCCCCCAATTTATATATGGGCTTCCCAGGGGGCACTAGTGGTAAAGAACCAACCTGCTAATACAGGAGACATAAGAGACGCAGGCTCGATCCCTGGATCAGGAAGATCTAGTGCTTCCTGGGAAGCCCATATATATGGTAACCCACTCCAATATTCTTGCCTTCAGAATTCCATGGACATAGGAGTCTGACAGGCTGCAGTCCGTGGGGTTGTAAAGAGTCAGACACAACTGAGTGACTAAGCATATATCTAAACATAGATTTATAATTGTATAAATTATATATAGAACTTCTATATTTTATAATTAAATTTTATATATATATATAAAACTTTGTATTGACAAGTCAAAGACTAAATAGTAAAGTTCAACTCAGTTTTGTTCTTCTAGATAACTATTCTTAGGTGATTCTTAAAAAATGTCAAAGCTTTCCTTTAAAGGACACCACATTTTTCAAATTTTGAATGTTTTCTTAACATTCCATTTCTTTATTATCCTAGCGTGCTTATATAGGTTTTCAAGCTCCTCTGATGGCTCAGTGGTAAGGAATCCGTCTGCAATGCAAGAGACACAGGCAACACAGGTTCAATCCTTGGGTCAAGAAGATCCCCTGGAAGAAGGCATGTCAACCCACTCCAATATTCTTGTCTGAAAAAATCCCATGAACAGAGGAGCATGGTGGGCCAGAGTACAAAGTGTCGCAAAGAGTCAAATACGACTAACTGACGAAGCACACGTGTGTAGGCTTTACTGTATAAGGATAGAAATTTTAAAGTCTTTATTGATTCATTTACTTTCCTTCAATTTTATTTATTTATTTATTTTTATTACTATTATTATTTTTTTATTTTATAATATTGTATTGGTTTTGCCATACATCAACATGAATCTGCCACGGGTGTACACGTGCTCCCCATCCTGAACCCCTTCCCACCTCCCTCCCCGTACCATCCCTCCAGGTCATCCCAGTGCCCAGCCTCAAGCATCCTGTATCCTGCATCGAACCTTCAACTTTAAATATATCAGTAAATTCTCTTTCTCGTGTTCATTAGTTTAAGCATGGTTCTCATCCTTTTTGCTCTGCCATCAATGCCGTTATTCCATATCAGGCTGTTTCCATGTCAGGGTTTTATACTAAGTAGAATCCTTTTTTTTTTTGTATACTTCTTCTGTGTATTCCTGCCACCTCTTCTTAATATCTTCTGCTTCTGCTATGGTTTTTCCAGTGATCATGTATGGATATGAGAGTTGGACTGTGAAGAGAGCTGAGCGCTGAACAATTGATTCTTTTGAACTGTGGTGTTGGAGAAGAGACTCTTGAGAGTCCCTTGGACTTCAAGGATATCCAGCCAGTCCATTCTGAAGATCAGCCCTGGGATTTCTTTGGAAGGAATGATGCTAAAGCTGAAACTCCTATACTTTTGCCACCTCATGCGAAGAGTTGACTCATTGGAAAAGACTCTGATGCTGGGAGGGACTGGGGGCAGGAGGAGAAGGGGACGGCAGAGGATGAGATGGCTGGATGGCATAACTGACTCGATGGACGTGAGTCTGAGTGAATTCCGGGAGTTGGTGATAGACAAGGAGGCCTGGCGTGCTACAATTCATGGGGTTGCAAAGAGTCAGACTCGACTGAGCGACTGAAAGGAACTAAACTGAGAAAGCTACTTTGCTTGTTCTGTCCTCCCATTTTCTCTCATTTCTAGAATACCATGTGTGTTATTTTCTAACCAAGCTTTTCCCTTGAGATGGTACACTGATGGAGTATTAGCTGGAAATAAAAAATAATTTAAGACAGCTTTTTATTGTTAACCACTTCACACGCCACATTTTGTTTTACATTCTTAAATTCTCTATCACTTAACCATTCTTACTTAACAAAAGCATTTTTTTTCTTATCATCTGCCTTTGCTTTCAAGAATGGTGCTTCTTGGTAACTAGGAAGTTTTAGTCTATGGAATAAAACAAAAGAAATTTAAAAATTACAAAATGGTGACTTTTTTTTTAATTGGAGGAAAATCACTTTACAATGTTGTGGTTTCTGTCATACATCCAGGCATTGTTATACTTATGTCCCCTCCCTCTTGAACCTCCCTCCCTCCTCCCATCCCATTCGCCCCACTCTAGGATGTCACAGGGCATCTGATTTGAGCTCCTTGCCTCATACAGCAATTTTTCATAGGCTATTTTACATATGGTAATGTATGTTTCCATGTTAGTCTCTCAATTTGTCCCAACTTCTCCTGCCCCCAATGTGTCCATAAGTCTGTTCTCTGTGTCTGCATCTCCATTGCTGCCCAGCAAAATAGGTTCATCAATACCATTTTTCTAGATTCCATATATATGCATTAATACACAATATTTGTTTTTTTTTTTATTCTTTCTGACTTACTTCACTTTGTATAACAGGCATTAGTGTAATAATTTGCATAGTTAGACACATCTTTAGAGTCATGTGATATAGATTTACTATGCTTTTTGACACTCTTCCTGTTGAAACCTTGGGTTTAGGTCCTTTCCATCTTGAGTCTGGGAAAGGTTATAACTGCTTCAACAAACAGAATATGTCAGAAGAGAGGCTATACAACGTCTGAGACTAAATCAGAAGTCTTCTCTGCTTTGTTCCCCTAGAATGCTCACTCCCTTGAGACAGTCTGTCTTGAAACTCAGCCTCCTTATTTTATTTTTTTTAAATTGGAGTTTGATTGCTTTACAATGTTGTGTAAGTTTCTGTTGTACAGCAAGGTGAATCAGCTAATGTATACATATACCCACTCCATCTGGAGCCTCCCTTTCAACCACCCGCTAATCTCACCCTTCTAGGTCATCACAGAGCACTGAGCTGAGTTCTCTGTGCTATACAGTAGCTTCCCACTAGCTAGCTATTTTACATGTGGCAGTGTATATATGTCATAGCTACTCTCTGAATTATTCCCACCCTTCCCTTCTCCAGCTCCATGTGTTCACAAGTCCATTCTCTATGTCTGTGTCTCTATTCCTGCTCTGAAAATAAGTTCATCAGTATCATTTTTTCTAGATTCCATATATATCTATGTTAATATATGATATTTGATTTCCTCTTTCTGAATTAGTTTACTTTGTATGCCAGACTCTAGGCTCATCTGAATGTGGATGACCAGTCACTCATTCATGACTGACTTTTTGCAACCCTCTGGGCTGTAACCCTCCAGGCTCCTCTGTCCAGGGGATTCCCCAAGAAAGAATACTGGAGTGGGTTGCTATTCCCTTCTCCAATAGATTCATCCAACTCACAAAAATGACCCACTTTTGTTCCTTTTTATGGCTGAGTACCATTCCATTGTATATTTGTAGTACATGTTCTTTATCCATTCATCTGTCAATGGACATTTACTTCCATGCCCTGGCTATTGTAAATAGTGCTACAGTGCACATTGGGGTACACATATTTTGTTAAATTACAGTTTTCTCAGAGTATATGCCCAGTAGTGAGATTGCTGGATCATATGCACTGATAAGCACAAGCTATTGAGAATCCAAGTGCATTTGCTCAAGCAGGCAATGTCATGAGCCCAAATTATGTGTCATTCCAACTCAGATATCAAGCATATGAGTGGAGAAGCATCCAACTGATTCAAATGATTAGCCATTTTAGAAGCATTGTAGCCAGATGAGTTCTTGAACATTGAAGTACATAGTCCTTTTTGAATTCATGAATATAAATTATGGCATTTTTTTTTCACCAGAAATTTTAGAGTGATTTGTTTTATCACAACAGATCAATAGAAGTTCTGTGCTTAGATGTTCAGTCGGGTCCGATTCTTTATGATGTCATGGACTGCAGCTCTACAGGCTCCTCTGTCCATGGATTCTCCTGGCAAGAATACTGGAGTAGGTTGCCATGACCTCTTCCAGGGGATCTTCCCAACCCAGGAATTGAACCCAGGCCTCCTACATTGCAAGTGGATTCTTAGAAGTAGGTCATACTTATTGTGTGGCTGAGGCAGAACTACATCATATGAAAAAGGAGAAAGAAAGACAAAATTGGTAATCTGAGGGCATCATGAAACTGGAAGGAAAAAAGAGCCAATGATACTGGGTAATGAAGAAAGAAAGTACAAAGTAAATGGATCCTCCACTGGTGAAGGACACAGCTAGAGAATTTTGGAAGATAAGTCATTTTGAGGATGGTTCATATAGCTCTGTGCTTTAGAGCAAACATTGCAAAGCCAATTTTAGACTACTTACAAAATATTTTTCTTTTTTTCTGACAGAATGGGTCTTGTGAGTAGGAGAATAATTTGAGACAAATAGGCTTAAATGCTGGTCTCGAATAATGGTATCTCCTACTTCCTATAAAGGGCTTCCCAGGTGGCATTAGGGGTAAAGAAACTGCTTGCCAATGCAGGAGACCAGGAGACACAGGAGATATAGATTCAATTCCTGGATTGGGAAGATACCCTGGTGAAGGGAATAACAACCCACTCCAGTATTCTTGCCTGGAGAATCCCATGAACAGAGGAGCCTGGCTCCTCTGCAGTCCAAAGGATTGCAGAGTCTGACAGGACTGAGTGACTGAGCAAGCACATACTTCTGTCAAGACTTAAGGTTCCTAAGTAATTTTTACAGAACAAAGAGCTGCAATCTTTGGACCTAAGCTCTTTGTTAGTGTCTGAGAAAATTGTGATAAAACTGAAACATTAAGCCATCCTTTTCCAGGAACTGGAAACCACTGACTCATCTTTGAGTTGTCCTGCACTTCCTATTTCTGTTTTTCCTCCCCTGTGTCATGGACACCTTAAGAACCTAAGCCTCTGCTAACTACCAAAAAGCAGGGCCAGTCTCATTTTCAGACTAAACTTCCTGCCAGCAGTAGACAAAGTTATTTCCCCCACCACTCTTCAGGATTTTCTTGAGATCCTACTTTAGAATCAATGATATCTAACTATGAATCCACTTATCTCTCTGTCAGTCATGATACTCATGTTTTTCAAATGCTACAGAGTTCTAAACTCCCTGAATGTCAGTTAGTTGACTTTATAGGAAATATATGGAAATTTTTTTGCCTAAGTTTGTTACCTACCATCACAGTGGATAGACAAAGAATATAATTCATGCTTACCAAGGTACCTAAAACTATAGAAATTAATAGTCATGTTTTATCACAGATAAAACTCTCAGAAATCTAGGAAAGAAGTGATATTCCAGTCTTGGTGTTTATCATCTCTGGCTTTTGTGGATATTATGCCATCTGTCTCTTATTCCCACTTTAGTCTTCGGTGGCCTTTGCTACTTAAAAAAAAAAAAAACAGGGATTTCCCTTCCTATGACTTGCTGAAGTTCATTTGCTCATAGTCATGTCATGTTCCTTTGCCTCTTTGGCAACTGCCCGCATGAAAAAACTAGAGGGGGAGGGGTGGATTTGGTAATTGCTATATATTTCATTTAAGTCTTAAGAATTCCCATTGGATAACTTTATCAACTAAATAGAGAAAGAACAAAAGGCAAGATAGTATTTAACAAGCTCATTTGAGCTTTATTTCCCAAGTCATGATGCTGTTGCTAAAGACAGTCAAGAAACCCTCTAAGGATTTTAGTAAATACATGTGAGAAAACTTCTACTTCCCCATAAGGAAATGAGACATTTTGCTTGTAAAATCAGAATTATAATACTTTGTAATGAACTATTACAGATGCAATTCCTTACGACAACAAAATTATAATTATAGACAAACAGCTGGGTGCATTTTTACTTAGTTAATTGTTTTCATCTAAGAAAAGTTTTAAGGAATAAAGGGGAAAACAACAGGAAGTTCTTTTTCCTTTAGCATCATGCTGTGGCTTTTTTTTTTTTTTTAATCTCTTTATTGTATTTTATTTATTCTCATGTTCTTGTCTTTAGTTGCTAAGTCCTGTCTGTCTCTTTTGAGCCCCATGAACTGTACCCACCAGGCTCCTCTGTCCATGGGATTTCCCAGGCAAGAGTAGGTTGCCATTTCCTTCTCCAGGTGATCTTCTCAAAGGAGAGCTGGAACCCACATCTCCTGCATTGACAGGTGTGTTCTTTACCACTGAGCCACCAGGTAAACTATCTCTATATATTTTCTATATACTATATACTTTCAATTCTAAAATATTTGAAGAACATACCACAATGGACAGTTTTGCTAATAATAATAATAATAATTAAGCTAGAAAAACTACAAGCTTGACCAAATCAATTAGCAAAGAAAAAACCATAACTCATCACCTTATTTAAAGCCAAATTGTTAAACTTGTTAAATGCAGAAAGGAATATGAAGCTATATTTTATCAAATTATTTTTGAGGCAAAACAATTTAATTTGATTATCTAACATGGTTTTATGACTAAATGAAAATTCTGATTTTTATGAGTAACTTTGTTGGTTCCATTGATGGAATTTTGCCACTCCTGTCCCTCCCACTCCCCAGGGAGGGGGAAATCTATGTGATTTTGTAGCCCCTATCCCCCATGTGAACTTCTCAGGTGGTGCTAGTGGTGAAGAACATGCCTGCCAATGCAGGAGACATAAGAGATGTGGGTTTGATACCTGGGTCAGGCAGATCTCCTGGGAAAGGGAATGGCAACTCATTCTAGTATTCTTGCCTGGAGAACCCCATGGACAGAGGAATCTGCTGCGCTATAGTCCATAGGGTTGCAAAAAGTCTGACAGGGCTGAAACAACTTAGCATGCACCCTCCATTCCAGAGAATTGGCAGCCTGATAGCAGAAGAAAGAGATTTTTTTTTTTTTCCTCCCTAATGTGCATGCAACTGGGCTTCCCAGGTGGCTCAGTGGGTAAAGAAACTACCTTCATTGCATTAGATGCAAGAGATGCATGTTTGATCCCTTGGTCGGGAAAAATTCCCTGGAGGAGGGCGTGGAAACCTACTCCAGTATCCTTGTCTCTGTCCATAGTGGACAAAGGGCTACAGTGTATGGGGTCACAAAGTGTCGGACAGAACTGAAGCAACTGAGCATGCACACATGTGCATGTGACTAGGAAAGACCATATGAGGACACAGAAAACAACTGTCTGAAAGCCAGAAAACAAGCTCTCACCAGAATCCAACTATGCTGTCACTCTGATTGTGCACTTCTAGCCTCCAGGACTGTAAGAAAAGTGGTATCTATTTTTTAAACTATGCTGTCTGCAGTATTTTGTAATGGCAGCTTCAGCTGACTGGTACAATCAGATTAATCAAAGTTTATGGGATTATTGGAATACTTGACCTGTTTACATTTCATGTATGGTTGATGGATATGACCTCATTTCTTACCATTTCAAAGAAGATTATTGCTGGGGTCCAGCCCCGGTGGATCCAGGGAATTCAAAGAGGGGACGGCGTCAGCGAGGATCAGGAAACAATTGCTTAATTAAACTTTAATTAAGAATATAAAGAGTGGTTAAATAAGGATAGCTCAGTGAGGAAATTCAGTGGAAAAAAGAGGCTGAATAATTCATCCAGAAGGTGAGAGAAAGAACCACATGGGGAGGCCAAGCTTCAGTGAACAAGGCCCGCACTTTATTTTCCAAAGTAGTGTTTATACCTTAAGTTGTGCATAGAGGATAGTGGGGGAAGGGGTAGAATTAGCAGTAAGCCAGGCTTTCTTCCTGCAAACTTATTATATGCAAAAGTTTAGGTGAATTACATCATCTTCTGGCCAAGAGGCCTGTTAACATTTTAGGATCTTTTTTTCAGAAAACTTATTTTTCTCTAAAGGTGATTAGTCAGGCACCACCCTCCAAAAGCATTAGATAAAGTTGCATTCCTGTAGGGCAAAGGTGTGGTGGGCTACAACAAGAAAAAGAATTAACTCAAGGGTCCAAGGTTACAAACATTAAAGCTACTACTTATACCAATTATATTAATCAATACACTGCCAGGGACACAGCAGGTAGGGGATATGGAAACTTAGCAACAAACATTGGCCCAACAAGTGAAAAACCCTTCACCAATACAATTTCTAATCAATCTTTTAACTGCTCAAAAGAATCTGTATTTAGACAGTTTAGAACATCTCATGCCTCTCACAGTTGGGAGGCTCTGAGCAATCACATGTGGCTGGAGAAACCTATTCAGGCAGGCTAGAGAGCACTTCCAAAGGAGTTTGTAGGTTGAAACACTATCACACCCAGGAACTTTATTAACTGGAGCTGTAAGTTAACTCTTTTTTCAGAGAGAGGTAGTGGAGGACAGCCCCCCATAAAGTCAGAGGTGTAGATGAGAGCACAATGCAGAAAGTAGGCAGACTCTGTTCTTGGGGGTAGATGTGCGAGAATTTCCAGGGGGACTCCTGAGGCTCGATCCTGCCTTTGCGTACACCAAGCCTCCTTCCTCATGACCTTTGCCACGGGCAGATTTCCTCACGCTGGCTCCCAGAAGATTATGTCTCAGGACATACTCTTTTTCCAGGATAAAACTGTCTAAAAAGAAATTTTAGCAATAGCCCTTTTCCTACATTACAAAAACATGTCATACTGTTCTTCCCTGAAAAGTTTCACCATGATAATTTGCCTGAGAATTAAAACACACACACACACACACACACACACACACAAGGCTACCAAACACAGGAAAGCTTTTTTTTTTTTTTTACATTCAATGAGTTCATGACAATCAGAATTTATGTCCTGGGTTTCCCTACTTTATGCATATTCTGTTGGTGTTAAAGTAATCTGTGAATTTTTCAATCTGATCAGTTACAGACATGGGGGGTGGGGGGCAAGAAACAGCTAAGGGTACCCTTCTTATAGGTAGGCTTCCTAGAGAATTTTCTCAAATTTGAATGTGAATACAAACTACCTAGGGATCTTGTTAAAATAGAAATTCTGATCTAATAGATCTGACCTGAAATTTCATATTTTTATCAAGTTCCCAAAGGATATATATATATATATATATATATATATATATAGCTAGTCTATGGAGCAAACTTTGGACAAAATGAAATTAGGATGCTTTGTTTATCACAAGGAGCTAAACATAAGGCATATTTCCCTCTGGGAAACCAGAGAAAGTTGTTTTTGTTAAAAGTTACATGCTCCAAATCACCCAAAGTGGAAATGTAGACCAACTAGCTTCCTCAGATAATTAATAGTACTCTTTTGTTCTCTAATTTGGGTAAAGATTTGTTAAATGCTTAAAACTGCTTAGGAATCCTGAGTCATAAAATTAAGGTAAAACTGGAAAAGGGGATTGGCTTCTCTGGATCACTGGATAGCTAGGTAGATTAATCCCCATGATAGGTTTAGAAAGACCCAGTCATGACCTAGGAGTCATAGGAAAAACCTAGCTTCTACCCTCCCCTAGAAGGTGTCTGCTAATATCCAACTAGATTGGCTGTGTGCTATTCTAAGGGACAGCCAGAGTGTTTAAGCCTCTAGGTCAGGGCAGCAATGCCAGGATGTAGCTTTCACAATGCTCTGTGAGAATGTGGGCAAACAATGAATGTGGCTTGATTTGCAACATTTAACTTTTGAGACAAATACTATGTGATCCTCCACTTGAATTTTTGTTCTAACCCACTCAAATTTTAGCATCAGGTCTATTGGGAGTTTTCAGCTAGATACTTCCTAAAAGTATTGGAAAATCAAACCTAAGTTTGTTCGAATTACAGCAGCATGGGAAAGCCAACTTCAGGAGAGGACATTTATATGAAATTAGGGTGTAGTTGGGATGGGCTTCTCTGGTGGCTCAGAGGTTAAAGCATCTCCCTGCAATGCGGGAGACCTGGATTTGATCCCTGGGTTGGGAAGATCCCCTGGAGAAGGCAATGGCAACCCACTCCAGTATTCTTGCCTGGAGAATCCCATGGAGAGAGAAGTCTGGTAGGCTACAGTCCACGGGGTTGCAAAAAGTCGGACACGACTGAGCTGCTTCACTTTCACTTGGGGTGATTTTAAAGTAGATACTGGGACTTCCCTGGTGGTCTAATGGTTAAGAATCTGTCTTCCAGTGCAGGCGACATAACTTCAATGCTTGGTCAGGGAACTAAGATCACACATGCCAAAGTTCAAGTACACCCTGGCACTGCAGTTACTGAGCCCACTTGCTTTGGAACCAAAGTACCACAACTAGAGAGAATCCCATGCACCACAACAAACAGTCCACATGCCACAACAAAGATCCTGTGCCCCAAACAAGACATGACACAGACAAAAATAAATAAACATAAATACATAAATAAATATTTTAGAAAAATAAAGAAGCTCCTGAGAGCCAGGAGACTTGTTGAATTTGGTGGAGTTTATGACAATATATTGTCATCCTTCTCATTTAATTTATATGCAGAGTATATCAGGCAAAATGCCAGGCTGAATGAATTGGAAGCTGATATCAAGATTGCTGAGAGAAATATCAACAACTTTAGATATGCAGATGATAGCACTGTAAAGGCAACTAGTGAAGAGGAACTAAAGAGCCTCTTGATGAGGGTGAAAAGGGAGAGTTAAAAAGCTGGCCTAAAACTCAATACTAAAAAAAAAATTAAGATCATGGCAATGGGTCCTATTACTTCATGGCAAATAAAAGGGGAAAAAGTGGAAGCAGGGACATATTTTATTTTCTTGGGTTCCAAAATCACTACAGATGGTGACTGCAGTCAGGAAACTAGAAGATGATTGCTCCTTGGAAGGAAAACTATGACAAACCTAGGCTGCATATTAAAAAACAGAGACATCACTTTGCCAACAAAGGTTTGTATAGTCAAAGCTATGCTTTTTCAAGTAGTTATGTACAGATTAGAGAGCTGGACTGTAAAGAAGGCTGAGTGCCAAAGAATTGATATTTTCAAATCATGGTGCTAGAAAAACTCTTGAGAGTCCTAAGTACTGCAAGAAAATCAAACGTATCAATCCTAAAGAAATTCATCCCTGAATATTTATTGGAAGGACAGATGCTGAAGCTGAAGTTCCAATACTTTGGCTATCTGATGTGAAGAGTTAACTCATTGGAAAAGACCCTGATGCTGGGAAAGACTGAAGGCAGGAGGAGAAGGGGACAACAGAGGATGAGATGTTTGGATGGCAACATCAACTCGATAGACATGAGTTTGAGCAAGCTCAAAGGTCAATAGTGCTAAAGCAGAAAAAACATGTCCTATACTCTTGCCTGATTATTATACTTACTCTCAGAATTGTTCACCATGGAGACAGCATTTCAGTATTATTTAGCACAGAGAGTAGAAAATATATTAGTTTCAGTTCTGGGGTCCAGGTTATTAGAACATCATGTCAATGTTTTAATTTTGTTTTTTTGTTTGTTTGTTTTTGTTTTTTTGCTATCATGATTTGTTAAGTCATATGACAAAACAGCAATTTCACAGCAGAATTTAAGACTCTGCATATTACATGTATGAACTGTGCACCCCAGAGAAAAGCTAAGAAAGAAATTATAATCAAACTGTATAAGCTTAGAATTTGGAACTTAAAATCCTGGAGTCCCCAAATTAGACCAACAGAACTGTTAATGTCTTCAGTCTGAAGCACATATAGAACCAGAAATGAGGGTTTTAGTCAGAATCACCCTAATTTCCCTAGCTGTTTCTGTTGAGTCTTGCCCCAGGCAAAAGGTGCAAGGCTTTGCTCCATGGCCACAGAAGCAGAGCCCAGAACAAAGGTTCTGAAGCTGACTGAGTCCCTTTGTAACCTTGCCAAAAGTTCCTGATCATCACTAACAAGCGTCCTGAGTCCCAAGTAGGCAAAAATGCCCACTCCAGTAAATACCCTATAGTGTCCCAATCAATCACCTAATGACAAACTTCCAGCAGGAATATTCTTTGTCTTTAGGCTATAAAAATTGGCTACTAACACAAAAACTGTTGACTCTCCCTGGTCTGTCAGGAGTTGTCGGCCCGCTACACTCACAGCACCCACTTTATCTCTGCTCTTGGTTCTTAATAAACTCTCTCTCTTCTGAAATGCTCTGTGTCTGGAAATTATTTTGCATTCTGCACTCAGACTGCCTTAACCATTTCCTCTTTATTTCTATATTCATTTTTATAATATAAATGTTACCAGAGAGCTTTGTGGCTACATTTTTGTTCTAAGACAGCAAAAATCCATTATTGAGAGTCCAGCATTATATCTAAACAAGTCTACTTTTCTTTTAATTAAGAGTACTTTATATTGTCATGGAACTCAGGCAAGAAGTTCTAAGACCTTAGTTGCATGGTTTAATGTCCCTGCTCAACTAGATAGTAAAACAAGTAGTGAGTTACCCTACTTGAGTGTCTCATAATAGAGAGTGAAAGGGTTTGGGGTATGCTGTGTTCATAGATCTTGCATGCTCAGTCGCTTCAGTCATGTCTGACTCTTTGTGACCCCATGGACTGTAGCCCGCCAGGCTTCTCTATTCATGGGATTCCCCAGGCAAGAGTGGGTTGCCATGCCCTCCTCCAGGGGATCTTCCTGCCCCAGGGATTGAACCTGTGTCTTCTATGTCTCCTGAATAACAAACAGATTCTTTACCCACTGAGCCACTTGGGAAGCCTTTAGGGTAGCAGAAAACTTGAAAAATTCTACTTAAGTTGCTAAAGATTTTGAATACAAATTGAGACATGATTTTCTTCTTTTTAGAATTCACTTATCCAATGATCCAATAATATTTTTTCTCTGAGACAGGAAACTGATAAACAAGATAGATCTTAGAAATAACAGGGACTACAATGAATGCAGCCATACGTTTACTGAGAGAACACATCCCCACACAATTTGCTTGCAGTAGTAAATATAGACTATTGTACTTTAAAAACATAATAATAGATGTTATAAGTCACTCAGTGATCTTTTTTTCAGCTTTACTGAGATATAACTGACACACAACATTTTGTACCTTTAAGATGTTTAACATAATGATTTGATTCACATAAATATTGCAAACTGTTCACCACAATAAGGTTACTTAAAACATCCTTTATCTCATATAATCACCATTTTGATCTTGTTATGGTGAGGACATTAAAATTCTATCACAGAAGTTTTAAATTATGCAATACAGCACTGTAAACTCTACTCTGCTGCTGCTGCTGCTACGTTGCTTCAGTCGTGTCTGACTCTGTGCAACCCCATAGACAGCAGCCCACCAGGTGCCCCTGTCCCTGGGATTCTCCAAGCAAGAACACTGGAGTGGGTTGCCATTTCCTTCTTCAATACATGAAAGTGAAAAGTGAAAGTGAAGTTG
>NW_011494590.1:128205-128571 GCF_000754665.1 Bison bison bison
TTCCAACTCTTAGCGACCCCATGGACTGCAGCCCACCAGGCCCCTCTGTCCATGGGGTTTTCCAGGCAAGAGTGCTGGAGTGGGGTGTCATTGCCTTGTGTATTAGATTCCTAGAACTTATTATTTTTGTAACTGGAAGTTTGAACACTTTGACCAACATCCCATCATTTCCCCCAACCTTCAGCTCCTAGTGACCACCATTCCACTCTCTCTCTATGAGTTCTATGAGTTCAATGATTTTAGATTCCACATATAAGAGAGGTCATGCAATATTTATCTTCCTTTGTCTCACTTATTTCAAGTATCATAGTACCCCAAAGTTTCACTTATGCTGTTATAAATGGCAGGATAAGTGAAACTTTGGGG
>NW_011494590.1:128671-138965 GCF_000754665.1 Bison bison bison
TATGTTGTCATAAATGGCAAGATTTCTTTCTTTTTATGGCTAATAATAGTCCATCACATATGTAAAACATTTTCTTTGTCTAGTCATTAATAGACAGACATGTAAATGATTTCTACATCTTGGTTATTGTGAATAATGCTGGAGTAAACTATTTCTTTGAAAGAGTGATTTCATCTTCTTTAGATATATATCCTAAGGCGGGATTGCTGGATAATATGATAGTTCTATTTTTAACATTTCAAGGAACTGCCATAATGTTTTACAGTAGCTCTACCAATTTACATTTCCATCAACAGTGCACCAGGGACCCCTTTGCTCCATATTCTTGCCAGTGTTTGTATTTCCTTTTTGTTATCATCAGTCTTGTCTTTTAGATAAGGGCAATGCTAAGAGGTGTGAGATGATATTGTGGCTTTGATTTATATTTCTCTGATTAGTTCTGTTGAGCATCGTTGCAAGAACTTGTAGGTTGTGCAAGTGTTTAGAAAAGTATCTACTTAAATCCTTTCCTCTTCCAGAATTTTCCACAGTTTATTGTGATCCACACAGTCAAAGGCATTGGCATAGTCAATAAAGCAGAAACAGATGTCTTTCCGGAACTTTCTTGCTTTTTTGATGATCCAGCGGATGTTGGCAATTTGACCTCTGGTTCCTCTGCCCTTTCTAAAACCAGCTTGAACGTCTGGAAGTTCACGGTTCACATATTGCTGAAGCCTGGCTTGGAGAATTTTGAGCATTACTTTACTAGCGTGTGAGATAAGTGCAATTGTGCGGTAGTTTGAGCATTCTTTGGCATTGCCTCTCTTTGGGATTGGAATGAAAATGACCTTTTCCAGTCCTGTGGCCACTGCTGAGTTTTCCAAATTTGCTGGCATATTGAGTGCAGCACTTTCACAGCATCATCTTTCAGGATTTGGAATAGCTCAACTGGAATTCCATCACCTCCACTAGCTTTGTTTGTAGTGATGCTTTCTAAGGCCCACTTGACTTCATATTGCAGGATGTCTGGCTCTAGGTCAGTGATCACACCATCGTGATTATCTGGGTCGTGAAGATCTTTTTTGTACAGTTCTTCTGTGTCTTCTTGCCATCTCTTCTTAATGTCTTCTGCTTCTGTTAGGTCCATACCATTTCCGTATACATACCCATTATCAAATATATGGTTTGCAAATATTTTCTCCTGTTCCATAGATTCCCATTTAATTTTGTTGATTGTTTCCTTTTTGGTAGAATCCAGCAGTAAATCCATCAGGTCCAAGGTTTCTTTTTGTTGGGTGAGATTTCATTAATGATTCAATCTTCTTACTTTTTATTTGTCTGTTCTGAGTTTCTTTCTTATGTCTTGTACTTGTAAGGTTGTATATTCCTAAGAATTTATCCATTTCTTCTAGGTTGTACAACTTCTTTTTGTTTAATTATTTATAATAGGGTGTTATTACCCTTTGTATTTCTATGGTGTCAGTTCTAATGCTTTACTTTCATTTGTAATTGTGTTTCAGGAATTTATCTTTTTTTTTTTTTTTCCTTGAGAAGTCTGGCTAAAGCTTTGTCAATTTTGTTTCTTCTACAATTATACATTTATGTATATTCTTGACATAGTTTCACTGGTTTCTGAGACTCTGTCTACTTGTCTTTCTTATTTTTCCTCTCAATTATTTCAATTAATTACTTTTTTATTGGCCTCTCTTAAGAGTCTCTGTTAAGCTATGGGTTTCCCTTGTAGCTGTAGACTTTCTCTGTAGCTCAGCTGGTAAAGTATCCACCTACAATATGGGAGACCTGAGTTCCCTGGGTTGGGAAGATCTCCTGAAGAAGGGAAAGGCTACCCATTCCAGTGTTTGGCCTGGAGAATTCATCTTGCAAAGAGTTGGACACAACTGAGCAACTTTAACCACTTTTCCTCTTAAGAGTCATTGCTGCTTCATCAGATATGCTGTGTAAATATTCACTTAGTGAATATTTTATTCAGTCATTGTATGTGCTACCTCAAAAATCTAATTTTGTAGTTTCTATTTATGAAATAGAATCCCTTATTTGTTAAATAATTGCTATTAAATATTTGGACATCAAGCTTGGTAAGATTTTACTCTCTCTTGAAAGATCTGTGTGTTTGGTCTTGGGGGCACTTTCAAATCTTAGTCTACAAGTCTTCCTTGAATTTTACTTTCTGTGGGAATGACTTGTCTCCCCACTTGGCTAAACATATACTTTTCTTTTTCTGTCCCTACAGTTCTTTCTCTTCACAGTATCTGTGGTCCCTTTACCAAAATATTGTTTCTCTGATGTTTTAATAAATCAAAGTATTTAACCATTTTGGTGGTGGTGGTTTAGTCAATAAGTCCTATCCAACTCTTGTGACCCCATGGACTGTAGCTTGCCAGTCTCCTCTGTCCATATGATTCTCCAGGCAAGAATACTGGAGTGGGTTGCCATTTCCTTCTCCAGGGGATCTTCCCAACCCAGGAATCAAACCCATGTCTCCCACACTGCAAGCAGATTTTTTACCAACTGTAAAAGCCCATATTACTGTAAATTCATTAGTTTGGTAAATCTTATTCTGATTTGTTCTAAATCCTATTTAAAATGCTCAACAGTGAATTGACTATCTGTTGCAATGGACTGAATCATGCTCTGATTGAATATCCACCCAAAAAAATATATTCTATTCCTAACTTTCTGTACCTGTGATTGTAATTGAATTTGAGAATAGATTCTTTACAGATACAGTTATACCATATTTAAGATAAGAATAATAAAGGGCATGGAAAGACATGCACTCCAGGAGAAGAAGAGCATGTAAAACTGGGGTAAAATATTGGAGTAATGCATCTATAAGCCAAGGAATGCCAATGATTGATAGGAGCCACCAAAATCTAGGAAGAAGCAAAGGTCAGTCCTTTCCCAGAACCTTCAAAGAGAACAAGGCTCTGCTAGCATCTTGATTTAGGACTTCTTGCTTCAGAACTGTGAGAGAATAAATTTCTGTCTTAAATCACTCAGTTTGTTGTACTTTGCTTTGACAGTCCTAGTAAACTAATATATCTGTCAAGGAGACAGTCAAATTTCAGATTGTGCATTAAACCCAACTTTTCTGGTTCAAGATGATACGAAAAAAAAAAGAAAGAAAGTGAGAGCTATGATCAGATGGGGCTTCCCTGGTGGTTCAAATGGTAAAGAATCTGTCTGAAATGCAAGAGACCTGGGTTTGATCCCTAGATCAGGAAGATCCCCCAGAGAAAGGAATGGCAGCTCACTCCAGTATTCTTGCCTGGAGAATTCCATGAACAGAGGATGAGCTACAGTCCATGGGGTCACAAAGAGTTGCACACAACTTAGCAACTAATAATACATAATCAGGTTTGGTTTGCAATCTAATTTAGAATATTGTAGAAATGTTGTAACTGGACTACTCTGAAGTATCAAATATACCTAATTTTTCTTTAATGTCCACTAAATTAATTTCTAAGTTAAAATTTCCACCATCTTCACAGAAAACCCTTTGAAAATAGCAAGTCTTAAAAATATCTTGTATACCATTTAGCAGAGTGTTGCTATTATCTAAACATAAATTTTTATGGAGCAATTAAGGGTCTCTTAGGGTTTCTTCAGATACATTCTAATTTCTCTTTATCATCCATTTTTTTTTTTTAATATTATGCTTTAAAAAAGCACATGAGTTAGATTACAGTCATTATATGTAAGAAACTAGTTTGTCCTGAAAGATCATGGATACAGACTGAAAAGAAAACATGAATTGAATATCTAACAATGGTTCATCATTTGTGATCCTGACCACCTTTTCTGTTAGATCAGTCATTAAGTCATGCCCAAATCTTGTGACCCATGAACTGCAGCAACCAGGCATCCCTGTCCTTCATTGTCTCCCTGAGTTTACTCAAACTCATGTCCACTGAGTCAGTGATGCCATTGAACCATCTCATCCTCTGTCATCCCCTTCTACTCTTTCCCTCAATCTTTCCCAACATCAGGGTATTTTCCAATGAGTCATCTCTTTGCATCAGGTGCCCAAGTATTGGAGTTTCACCACCAGTCCTTCCAATGAAAATTCAGGACTGATTTCCTTTAGGATGAACTGGTTTGATCTCCTTGCAGTCCAAGGGACTCTCAAGAGTCTTATCCAACACCATAGTTCAAAAGCATCAATTCTTCAGCACTCAACTTTTTTTATAGTCCAACTCTTACATCCATACATGACTACTGGAAAAACCATAGCTTTACATGACTACTGGACTTAATAATTAGCCATCTCCTATTTGAATCCAACAAACTGAAATTCACAGAGACAAAAATTTGAGGAAATCTCCCTGGTTTATGTTCTCATGGACAGAACAAAAATTGCCTGTGAAAAATCTTAATTATCTTGCTTGGATGCTCAGTCACTTCAGTCATGTCCAACTGTTTTTTACCCCATGGACTGTAGCCTGCCAAGCTCCACTTGCCATGGGATTCTCCAGGCAAGAATACTGGAATGGATTCCAATGCCCTCCTCCAAGGGATCTTCCCAATCCAGGGATCAAACTGGCATGTTTTACCTCTCCTGCTTCAGCAACCAGATTCTTTACCACTAGTACCACCTGGAAGCCCCTTAATTATCTTAAGTGATACCAATAAAATACACTGTTCTGAGGAACCTTTGAAGTCATCAGCCACATTTTTGACATATTACCATCTTTTACCTAAAATCTTCTTCATTTGAAATTGCAACAAACAATAAGGGAAACAGATGTATAAAGATGTGTAAAATAAATTGCACTTTTTAAAGTAGCAGGCATGTTTCTATCTAACCAGATAATCAAAAATGATCCACAAAGGACTCATTATCCCTAAAAACCAAAATGAATGCAAAATTTAGGACTCAATGAGAAGTATTTGGAGAACAGATGTGATACAAAACAAAAGGGAGCTCCAAAGGCCTCAAGGAACAATGGAACACACAGTTGAAATTTAAGAACCTCAAGCTATGGCAAAGAGAGATCTTGACAGAATCTTAAGCTTGCTAGTCATTTTTCAATGTAAGTAGATTAAACTCTCCAGCCAAAAAGTAGAGATTGGCAGAATGGGTAAAAACAAAACAGAAAAAAAAAAAAAAAAAAGTCCTCACTTTAGATACAAAGAAAGTAATAAATTCATGCAGATAGTTACTACAAGTAGCTAAGTGTCAGATAAAGTAAACTTTAAATAGAAAAATTTATGAGGTAAGAAAGAACATTATATATTAATAAAAGGTTCAGTATCACAAGATGATATATCAATTATAAACATTTACTAGCTAATAACAGAAAACCAAAATATATAGAATAAAAATTGATGGAACTGAAGAAAGACAGAACTACAATAGTAGTCAGAGACCTTTATATCAGACTGTTAACAATAGATAGAACAAAGAAACATAAATTTAAAGAAAGATAAAAGAAAAAAGAAAATAGAGGACAAATAACATGATAAACTAACTAGATCTAATAGATTTGCATTCATGAAAATTTAAAAATATTGTATATCAAAAAACACTTAAGCTTCATCCCAGCTAAGGATCCCACAGATGTTAAGGGTTTTAGAAGTCTAAATATAATAAGAGACAGGATTTTCCTTGATCGTATTGGTGGTACACATCTGTTTTCCTGTGCAAAATGAGATATAGTCCTGATTAACCCCTCAAAACTCATCTCCCCTCAGTTCACAGGCCCCACTTGCAAAGCATTAAAAAAAAAAAAAAAAGAAAAGTCCTCAGTGGAGTGAAAAGGCAACCTGTGCTGTGGAAGAAAAAGGTTTCCAAATCATATATTTGATGAGGGATTAATACTGGGAATATACAGGAGACTCCTAAAACTTGACAAAAAATATCAAACAAATTGAATCTAAAATAGGAAAAGGTTTGAATAGATATCCAAAAAAGATATGCCCCAGTAAGCAAGAAGCACACAAAAGATGTTCAATATCACTAATCAATAAGGAAACTCAAATCAAAACTACAATGAGGTACCACCTCATACCAATTATCATGGCTACTATCAGAAAAAGAAAAAAAAAAAAAACATAAAAAAATAACAAGTGTTGGCAAGGATGTATAGAAATTGGAACTCTTTTGTACTACTGAGAGTGTAAAATGGGACAGATATTATGGAAAACAGTATGATTATTCCACACAAATTAAAAATGGAGTTGCCACATGTTCCAGCAATTCCAATTCTTGGTATATACCCGCAAAATTGAAAGCAAAGTCTTGAAGAAATATCTGTACAGCCATGTTATTAGACACATTATTGACAATAATATTATCTTCTTCTAGATGGTCTTCCCAGGTGGCAGAGTGGTAAAGAGTCCACCTGTCAATGCAGGAGACATCAATTCAATCACTAGTATGGGAAGATCCCCTGGATAAAGAAATGGCAACCCACTTCAGTATTTTTGCCAGGATAATCCCAAGTACAGAGGTTGGTATACTAATTTAGGAAGAGAAAGCCCTCCACTGTTAGAGTTCCCTCCCATGCTTTTCTGGCCAACCACTACCACTCCTATGACACATTCTGCTTTTCCAGCACAGGAATTTCCAGCTTATTGATTTCAAGGATATTTATTACAAACATTTACCCTTTATCATTAAAAGTACAATACACATGTTTAAAACAAACCAAAAAATCAGCTTGTGATATTCAACAAAGTGGTATTTTGCGTAAATTTTAACAGGTTGCAAATTGACAGTGAAAAATGAAGAACTAAATAGAGAATGAATTCCAGCCTTCAGATGGCTGTAATTCAGAGTAAAAGTTATTTCTGTTCCTCTCGCCATAAAAAGTCTTTTGCTCCTTGGCTTAATGACTAGGGTCAGATGACCTGCAGGATTCTTAGGTTAAGATTTGAGAAGATATGTGAAGAGTTGATTTATTGGAAAAGACCCTGATGCTGGGAGGGATTGGGGGCAGGAGGAGAAGGGGACGACAGAGGATGAGATGGCTGGATGGCATGACTGACTCGATGGACGTGAGTCTCAGTGAACTCCGGGAGTTGGTGATGGACAGGGAGGCCTGGTGTGCTGCGATTCATGGGGTCGCAAAGAGTTGGACACGACTGAGCGACTGATCTGATCTGATCTGAAAATGATTATAAACCCTATAGCAAATAAATCACTCAACAGTTTCCATGCCAGCATCGTCTATTCTATATGACCACAGAATTAGTTTTCTCAGACATAACATTTGGAATCTACAGTTTATAATCTTGAAAAGATTTAATCTCATAAGAAATTAAATCTTTAGATGATAACCTGAACCCAGACTGAAAGATAGGCCTTCCCAGGTGAAGCAGTGGTGAAGAGTCTGCCTACCAATGCAGAAGACACAAGAGTTGTGGGTTTGATCCCTAGGTAGGGAAGGTTCTCTGGAATAGGAAATAGCTACCCATTCCAGTATTCTTGCCTGTAAAATTCCATGGACTGAGGAGCCAGGCAAGCTACAGTCCATGGAATGGTAAAGAGTCGGATACAAGTGAGCACACACAGACCTGTGAGCTCAATGTGCCAGTGACAGTGCCATGCTCAAGAGAAATTCAATAAAAACTATTTGTTTAACTTTCCAGTTGCATTTATATTATATCATAGAAGGATACTGTTAGAAGGATACTCAGCAAGTATCCACTTGGACCAACTATCCTTTCTTCCATCAGGCAGGTTACAAATAAAAAAAGTAAGATTTATAGAAATGAACAATTGCAAACTTAGTTATCTTCTAAGTCCATTGTTTTTTTTCCCCCTTACCCTCAAACATACTATCTAGATTAACAACTAGGATTTATGGTAGTCTTCTGAATGACTAGCACTCTACAAGGTTTTCTGTGCAGAAGCTGCTGCTGCTGCTGCTAAGTCGCTTCAGTCGTGTCCGACTCTGTGCGACCCCATAGACGGCAGCCCACCAGACTCCCCCATCCCTGGGATTCTCCAGGCAAGAATACTGGAGTGAGTTTCCATTTCCTTCTCCAATGCATAAAAGTGAAAAGTGAAAGTGAAGTCGCTCAGTCATGTCCAACTCTTAGGGACCCCATGGACTGCAGCCTACCAGGCTCCTCTGTCCATGGGACTTTCCAGGCAAGAGTACTGGAGTGGGGTGCCATTTATTTCTCCGGTGCAGAAGCTACTCCCCCACAAAAAGCCATGTTACTTTCTCTCTAATAATTTTAAATAAAATAAATAAGAACAAGCTTTACTATTGAGATGGACAAAATGTTACAGAAAAACTCAAATAAAATTTGGACAACCCATAGTATGCAAGATGACAGACTTTAAGAATGGATAGTGCACTACATGGAACTTTGCTCAAAGTTATGTGGCAGCCTGGATGGGAAAGGAGTTCGGAGAGGATGGATACATGCATATATATGGCTGAGTCCCTTCACCATTCACCTGAAACTATCACAACATTGTTTTTGTTATTTGACTACACCCCAATATAGAATAAAATTTAGAAAACAAAAACACAAAGTAGTATTCCTTTTTATTAAAAAAGAGAAATTATATTGCACTCTTAATTACTATTAAAGAAGATAGTAAAAAAGAAAAAAAAAAAAAAAACCAGGACAGTAAGTCAGCAGATATGTTCTAGTAGAGTAAATGCTCATCCATGGCGGCCATGTAACCCTGCATGCGTTTAAGTAGGCCTTTAAGTAAAACTCAACCACAATCAGATTGAACCACTGCTGAACTACCTGTAAACCTCTATACAAAATGACAAGATAAGCAATTTTATGAGGAGGTTCTCAAAGTTTTTTAATTTGACTGCATATCTAATGGGGAGCTCCCATGAAGCATTTTATCATTCATCTCCCAGGATCTATTAAGGCCTGGATCTGTCCATCTCATCCCATACAGATACAGTTGTAGACTATAAAACTGTCCATAGTTCAGGGTTGTCTCCTCTGTCTGCCTTCACTCCCCCACCATATAGCTTATAGTCTTCAATCTCATTCCTTTGGTTCATTGTCATCCTATACGACTATTGTCACAAGATGGTAACACCACACTGATTTTTCTTGTCTGTGTGTGTAAGTAATAAACTGCCTGCATCCATTTGGGATCATTGTCTCCTTACTGCTTGAATCTATGGGAATGTTGCAAGCCAAACTAATGTGTCAGTAGTCATCTGCTTAGCAGTTGCTTGACCATTTGACAGTATATATGCCCTAACTGGACTTCCCTGGTGGCTCAGATGGTAAAGCTTCTGTCTACTATGTGGGAGACCCAGGTTCTATCCCTGGGTTGGGAAGATCCCCTGGAGAAGGAAATGGCAATCCACTCCAGGACTATTGCCTGGAAAATCCCATGGACAGAGGAGCCTGGTAGGCTACAGTCCACCGGGTCACAGAGAGTCGGACATGACTGAGCAACTTCACTTTCACTTTCATGCCCTAACTATTAACTACTTGGAAAAAAAAATGAAAGAGTAGTACAAGAAAATAATCAACCAATTACACAGTAAATGATAGAATTATGGGCCCTCTTTTGAGAGAGGTGTTTTTTTGTTTTTTTTTTTAAGAACTTACCTAGAAACAAACAAACAAAAAATAAAAGAAATGATTAGGGAAAGCTGAAAACTGAACAGGAATGGAAACAGAAAGAGTTTTAACACTATGGACTTTGGAGGATGGAAATTCTCTGGCATTATCTAAATTAGATACATACAAAGCATATCTTTCATTGAAGGGAATGAACACTGTAAAAGAGGGTGGAAAGTACAGGATGGGTGTTGGAAGAGTCAGGCTTGGGTTGAATGTAAGGAGAGCTGACAAGCATACTGTGGACAATATGTCAGGACCAGAACATCAACCCGAGAAGTTTAGGTAAACCACCTGATCTTCAAATACCGATGTAGTTTTTCATGGTAAACTTTTCCCAGGAGTTCTATTCAAATATATTGGGAAAGAAGTATTGAAGAAATTGATATTAGTACAAATAATGGAGGTATCAAAATAAAAATTAACCTGTCATTCTTTCCCTTGATTTGTATATGCATTTTTATTCTGATTCTATCAATAGTTTTAAAGTGTTTAAAATGGAAATTTGCATGCAGGATTTTTTTATTGTTTTACATTTAATTACATTGAAGTATTTTACTTAAAAACACCTTATATCAAGGTTAAATGTAGTCCTTATGTGTGACAATTAATTGTATAGATCTCCTACAATGCGGGAGACCCAGGTTCAATCCCTGAGTCGGGAAGATCCCCTGGAGAAGGAAATGGCAACCCACTCCAGTATTCTTGCCTGGAAAATCTCATGGATGGAGGA
>NW_011494590.1:139129-144699 GCF_000754665.1 Bison bison bison
TTAATTAAGTTATTTAAACCAGTATTATGTTATCACTGCAAATAAAAAATACAGTAATACAGTAACAGTAAATTCAAAAAATTAAATCATCCCAAATCACACAATTATAAATTCATTATTAGAGTTGAATATTCATGTATCTCTAACATTATTCCTTGATTGTTTCTTAAATTTATATGAACACATCATTTTTTATTAAGACACATTTCTAGTGGTTATTTAAGTTATTTTTAAAATTATTGCTATTTCAAACTGTTGTACAGATTACATCTATCCAAAGTTTACATGATTTCAAATCTTTCAAATATTTGCTGTTTCTATTTGTAATCTAAGAACCACCTATGTTAGTTCAAGATTCTCCAGAGAAACACAATTAAAAGGAGGTATAAGTGTAAGTATGTGTTTGTGTGTGTGTATATGCATACATAGATTCATGTGAAACTGGTAAATTCTAAATCTGCAGGATAACCAGAATACTGGAGACCCAGGAAGAGGCAATGCTTCATCAAAAGTCCCAAAACTGCTGATAGAACCCTCTCTTGCTTGGCGGAAATCAGCCTTTTGTTCTGCTCAAGCCTTCATTTGATTGGATGAAGTTCACTCACATTAAGGATGTGATGGTGAAGGACAGAAAAGCCTGGCATGCTGCAGTCCATGGGGTCACAAAGAGTCAGACACAAGTGAGCAACTGAACAACAACACATTATGGAAGGTAACCTACAATAGTTTGTTCAAGGTCCATTAATTTAAAAGTCAACCTTGTCCAAAAACACTGTCACAGAAAGATTCAGAATGTCTGACAACACATTTGGGAACCATGTCCCAGCCAAGTTGATACATTAAATTAATCTTGAGACAAGTCCACACCTTGTCAGCTTAGGACTCATATATATATATATATCATAAACTATAAAGGACAAAATCACATAATTTGCACCCATTAAGATTATAAAGAATATAGTTATGGTATAACAAGTTAATTAAAAATACCACATTACATCTAGATATTCTGCCCACATGGATGCGATACCTTTATGCTTCTTGTATTTAAGCCTACGTTCTCTAAAATAACTTTATTGATAACACCAGTTTCTTTTAGAAAGTCTGCCTGTGAATTTTGTTGCCGTTGTTTGTTTGTTTGTTTGTTTTTTAAAGAATGATTATGCTTACAGCTAAGGGCCTGATGATCTCCACCTCATTTTCAGTCTCAAGGAGAAAAATGATGAAATGAAACTTCAGCATATGATATGTTTTTCATAAGATAAGATTGGAACACTTAATATTGCCAGTGCCAACCCAGATATCCTGCAGGGTATAAGCTATTTAAGCCCTTTGAAGGATGTTGGCTTGGATTGTCTTCATTGTCAATAAATGGACATCTGTAGGAAGCCATTGTAGAGTTTGTCAATTTTATTGACAGAGCCAACTGCATCCATTAAAGAGTTACAAAGGTTTTAATCACACCATAGAAAACTGCAACTGATCTATCCAGCTTGTTAAAAATTAATTTTAGTCTTGCTGAACTGTTAAAACCCATGTAAAACATAACTCTTATTTTCTTTAAATTTGATTAAAACCAAATGTGATATCAGTAATTCTTTTTTAAATTTAGAATTATGGTTTAGATTGAGTATCCTGTATTCATTTCTTCCATCCTTAAGAGTCAACACACATTTTATAGTCTGGATAACATACTACATGTTGATTCTTAAGATATAACATCACAAAATCAGATCTGCTGATGGAGTACGAATGAGTTTTGTTTTAAGACTCCTGGATGAGAATGGATTCTAAGATTCCATACAAATTCCTCACCTGATTGCAGACTATCTGAAATCTTTCTAACCAGTTCAGTTTCTAGTTTCTCACTCAAGGATAGGTAATACTTGGGTGTGACATACGTGGACAGAATGACTATAAAAACTTAATCTTTATGTCAAGTCTGTATCTTTCACTGAATGTATGAGTTATTTTACAGTCTAGATGGTGTCAATATTTTCGTAATGAATGACATCACACTTCACTTATTTTAACCTTTCATTTGTCATTCAGAAAGACCCCATAAGGTGGATAGATGTCTTGTTCAATATGCAGGCATTCTCCAAAATGACTAGAGAAAGAAAAGTTTTAAGACAGATACATTTTTTGGGGAGGGAGTAAATATAAAAGACATTTTTGTTCACTGGTAGAATATAATTATTTAATTGCAAAGAGAATAACAATTTATTATGGATTTATAAGAATCGTAGAACTTAAATCTATAATTACAATAGCACTAAAGGACAGAATAGAAGTACATTTTTGTAAAGCCATCATGTTAAAAATTTAGCAGTATACTATTTCCTTAAGATAGCCTGTGAGGGGCTAAATATTGATAGTATTAACTCTAAAGCAACCACTAGGAAGTCAGTTGGAGAAGGCAATGGCACCCCACTCCAGTACTCTTGCCTGGCAAATCCCATAGACAGAGGAGCCTGGTGAGCTGCAGGCCATGGGGTCGCTAAGAGTCAGACACGGCTGAGCGACTTCACTTTCACTTTTCACTTTCATGCATTGGAGAAGGAACTGGCAACTCACTTCAGTGTTCTTGCCCGGAGAATCCCAGGGATGGGGGAGCCTTATGGGCTTCCGTCTATGGGGTCGCACAGAGTCGGACATGACTGAAGTGACTTAGCAGCAGCAGCAGCAGGAAGTCAGTAGTGGAGATGAAATGGAATGCTAAAAATAATCATAAAGAAATCAGGAAAAGAATAAAAAGGGAATAACAAATAAATGAGAAATGCATAAAACAAAAGCAATATGGTCAATTTAATTCCATAATTACAGCAAACACTAATGATCTAAACATTCTATTAGAAGGATAGAAACTATCAAACTACATTAAAAAAGCAAGGCCTGGTGTAATAAAGAGCGTGACTCATTTTTGATATTTGACTAAGGCAGAAGAAATATGGCAAATCTTACTCAAACTGATGCTTAAGTACAATTTAAAAATTCTGCAAACTATCATTATATCCTATCTACCTCAGCCTCATGTCCATCCTCTTCTGAACATCCTCACTGGTTCCACTGGATTACTGTAGCAGTAGATAGATTTTATGCTCATGACCCAGTTCTGAGTGCTCCAGTGCAGTATGAATTCCGCATATTAGACATCACTTTCTCGACTTGCAAAGTCTACCAAATTTCCAAACCTCTCGTATGGTTCATAATGAAGGTTTTCATAATTAATCTCCAAGGATTTCAGCAAATTAGTCTCACAAGTCTTTGGATTAGTTGAGTCTAAAGGCCTCATAGTTTCTTCTGAAGGCCAATTCAGCTTTTATTCTCTTGTCTCATACTATTCAGTCAGAAAACTGAGCTACTTAAAACTCTGGCTTTTGATCCTGCTTTGCAACTTAGACTCGGGTACATGGAGATAATAAATACTCCAAATTTATTATGTGTTATCCAAGAAGTCAATTTGGGTAATACATAATCTGTCCTCTAATGCAAATCCTGCCTATCTTCCCTACAGTGATAATTGAGGAACTTTCTGCTGTAGTTTCAATCCTGTCTCTTCCCCTCTGGTATCTCCTTTTCTCTAACTACATTTTGGCACTATTTACTAATGTAGAGTGACTGAGCTATTGTAGATCCATGTGTTGGGTTCCAATCTCTATTTTATAAGTATCCTTGAATCTCTAACAAGACTCGAATCTTTTGTTAATTTTCTTCACATGTCCTCTTGTGTTACAAACTTTAAAACTGTGGGGTTGGAAAAACTTTTAAGAGTTCCTTGGACAGTAAGGAGATCAAACCAGTTAATCCTAAAGGAAGTCAACCTGGAATATTCATTGGAAATACCAATGCTGAAGCTAAAGCTCCAATACTTTGGCCACCTGAGGTAAAGAGCTGACTCATAGGAAAAGACCCTGATGCTGGGAATGATTGAAAACAAGAGGAGAAAGGGACAACAGGGAACGAGATGGTTGGATGGCATCACCAACTCAATGGACATTCATTTGAGCAAACTCTGGGAGATGGTTTAAGACAGGGAAGCCTGGTGTGCTGTAGTTCATGGATAGCAAAGAGTTGGACACAACGTAGTGACTGAACAACAACAGTGGAGACTTAAGGTTAATTTCACACTCATATTAACTTGCCTAAGTTAGAATTTTCAACTCCTAATATAGATTCTATGTCCTACTATGGAAACTTAACTTGAAACTTTACAATACCTAGCTGTTTAGTCTTGCTATCCTTGGACTGCTCCAACCCTCTTTGTTTTCCCAAATCCACCTCACATAAATGCATGTTTCTTATTCAGTCTTAATAAATCTCTCTAAGTTGTTTTTAAGGAGCTCAGTCAGTATATTTAGAACAATTAGCAAGGTTGCAGTCATAAAAGTAATCTCAATTTTCCACTATTAGAAAATTGTGACAGTGCAAGATGTATTATAAATTCAAATCATTAGATTTAAAGTCCTTAATTACTCATGTCCTTATCAAACCTCTTTGAATTCTCACATCACTTAATAATTAAACCACTCTTTTGAAGTAGTATATACAATTTTGCATGCTTATTCATTGCTACTTATGTCATAGCTAGAAGTTACTAACTTGTTCCATACTTATGTTATGATGCCCATACTTATATATGACCCCTTGCATCTTGCTAGATTCATTGAATCTGTTCAGTAGATGTATATTTAATGAGCACTAGTTCTTTTACTTCGGAGAAGGCAATGGCAACCCACTCCAGTACTCTTGCCTGGAAAATCCCATGCACAGAGGAGCCTGATAGACTGCAGTCCATGGGGTCACTAAGAGTCGGACACGACTGAGTGACTTCACTTTCACCTTTCACTTTCATGCATTGGAGAAGGAAATGGAAACCTACTCCAGTGTTCTTGCCTGGAGAATCCCAGGGATGGCAGAGCCTGGTGGGCTGCCGTCTGTGGGGTTGCACAGAGTCGGACACGACTGAAGCAACTTAGCAGCAGCAGCAGCAGCAGTTCTTTTACCTACTAAATAGTGTAAAGGAACTGGAAAAACCAGATAGCTTCTTATTTATATCAGACTGAGTTTCAAGAGTTATTTTAGATTATTAAAATAGGTTCCATCACTTCATGGGAAATAGATGGGGAAACAGTGTCAGACTTTATATTTTTGGGCTTCAAAATCACTGCAGATAGTGATTGCAGCCATGAAATTAAAAGATGTTTACCCCTTGGAAGGAAAGTTATGACCAAACTAGATAGCATATTCAAAAGCAGAGACATTACTTTGCCAACAAAGGTCCATCTAGTCAAGGCTATGGTTTTTCCTGTGGTTATGTATGGATGTGAGAGTTGGACTGTGAAGAAGGCTGAGTGCTGAAGAATTGATGCTTTTGAACTGTGGTGTTGGAGAAGACTCTTGAGAGTCCTTTGGACTGAAAGGAGATCCAACCAGTCCATCCTAAAGGAGATCAGCCCTGGGATTTCTTTGGAGGTAATGATGCTGAAGCTGAAACTCCAGTACTTTGGCCACTCATGTGAAGAGCTGACTCATTGGAAGATTCTGATGCTGGAAGGGATTGGGGTCAG
>NW_011494590.1:146122-148602 GCF_000754665.1 Bison bison bison
CGACCCCATGAATTGCAGCATGCCAGGCCTCCCTGTCTATCACCAACTCACAGAGTTCACTCAAACTCATGTCTATCGAGTCAGTGATGCCATCCAGCCATCTCTCCTCTGTCATCCCCTTCTCCTCCTGCCCTCAATCCCTCCTAGCATCAGTCTTTTCCAATGAGTCAACTCTTCACGTGAGGTGGCCAAAGTACTGGAGTTTCAGCTTTAGCATCATTCCTTCCAAAGAACACCCAGGACCGATCTCCTTTAGAATGGACTGGTTGGATCTCCATGCAGTCCAAGGGACTCTTGAGAGTCTTCTCCAACATCATAGTTCAAAAGCATCAATTCTTTGGTGCTCAGCTTTCTTCACAGTCCAACTCTCACATCCATACATGACCACAGGAAAAACCATAGCCTTGACTAGATGAACCTTTGTTGGCAAAGTAATGTCTCTGCTTTTGAATATGCTATCTAGGTTGGTCATAACTTTCCTTCTTACCCCTTAAAAGGAGTAAGCATCTTTTAATTTCATGGCTGCAATCACCATCTGCAGTGATTTTGGAGCCCCAAAAAATAAAGGCTGACACTGTTTCCACTGTTTCCCCTCACTTCACAGCAAATAGATGGGGAAACAATCAAAACAGTGACAGACTATTTTCTAGGGCTCTAAAAATCACTGAAGATGGTGACTGCAGCCACGATATTAAAAGACACTTGCTCTTTGGCAGAAAAGCTATGACCAACATAGACAGCATATTAAAAAGCAGAGACATTACTTTGCTGACAAAGGTCCAACTAGTCAAAGCTATGGTTTTTCCAGTAGTCATGTATGGGTGTGAAAGTTGTATTATAAAGAAAGCTGTGGGCTGAAGAACTGATGCTTTTGAAGTGTGGTGTTGGAGAAGACTCTTAAGAGTCCCTTGGACTGCAAGATCCAACCAGTCAGTCCTAAAGGAAATCAGTCCATGGACTGATGCTGAAGCTGAAACTGCAATACTTTGGCCACCTATGGGAAGAACTGACTCATTGGTAAAGACCCTGATGCTGGGAAAGACTGAAGGTGGGAGAAGAAGGGGCTGATAGAGGATGAGATGGTTGGATGGCATCACCGACTCAATGGACATGAGTTTGAGTAAGCTACAGAAGTTGGTAATGGACAGGGAAGCCTGGAGTCCATGGCGTCGCAAAGATTCAGACATGACTGAGCAACTGAACTGAACTAAGGATCTTGAAACTGTCAGTAACTTTACTCTAGAATTTGTGTTTTTTGAGTGAAGTCCAATGGCACAATGGAGCATGTGCATAGAACAGGGATGTGCAATGTACCTTTAGCTTATCAGTAGTGGTGGCTTAGGCACTAAGTTGTATCTGATTCTTGTGACACATCATGGTTACAGTCAAGAGTCGGACATGACTTAATGACTAAACCAGTTAAAGAACTTGCCTGACAATGCAGGAGATATAAGAGACATGAGTTTGATACCTGGGTGGGAAAGATTCCCTGGAGAAGGAAATGGCTACCAATTCTAGTATTCTTGCCTAGAGAATACCATGGGCAGAGGAGCTTGGCCAACTTTGAACCCAACTCCACAGGGTTTCAGAGTCAGACCCGACTGAAGCAACTTAGCACGTGCAATATACATGCCTATTAGTCTTTGTCATCAAATCCCATTGTGGGACAGCTTTATTTGTTTAAAATACAGTTTGCTGCTGCTGCTGCTGCTAACTCTTTTCAGTCGTGTCTGACTCTATGTGACCCCACAGACGGCAGCCCACCAGGCTCCTCTGGCCCTGAGATTCTCCAGGCAAGAACACTGGAGTGGGTTGCCATTTCCTTCTCCAATGCATGAATGTGAAAAGTGAAAGTGAAGTCACTCAGTCGTGTTCAATTCCTAGCGACCCCATGTACTGCAGCTCACCAGGCTCCTCCATCCATGGGATTTGCCAGGCAAGAGTACTGAAGTGGGTTGCCATTGCCTTCTCCGAAAATACAGTTTAAAGGTGGCCAAAGAAAGTAGTTTCAAAAATTATAGTAATTAAATTCATTAGTATACAAAAGAGTAGTTAAATTAATTCAAACACTAACTGGCAACAGAGAACCTGGAAATGGGAGAGGTCTCATGCCCTTTGAAAAGTAATAGCCAAAGAACAAAAAAGATTTTGATGTGGAAAATGATTGCCTGCAGCAATGTTTTGTGAGCAACACTTTCACACTAGTACCACCAGATTCACTAAGGAAAGATGTTGAATAACAAACGTTGAAAATTTTCATTTTTAAAATATGTTTATATATTGAAGTAGAACTTACTAATACCAAAGGATACATTATAAAATGAAATGTTTCCATGTTATAAAATTATTAAGACTCTTTGGATGTGTTATCTGCTCAAGTGTATTAATGAGTGGGGATATAATCCAGATTTCATGCAATGGAGATATACAGCTTTTGTGGAATGATTTTAGTGTCAGGAACTTGAGTTTTCAGGGAAAAA
>NW_011494590.1:151157-166460 GCF_000754665.1 Bison bison bison
ATGAAATTAAAAGACGCTTACTCCTTGGAAGGAAAGTTATGACCAACATAGATCATGTTCAAAACCAGAGACATTACTTTGCCAACAAAGGTCCGTCTAGTTGAGGCTATGGTTTTTCTAGTAGTCATGCATGGATGTAAGAGTTGGACTGTGAAGAAAGCTGAGCGCCGAAGAATTGATGCTTTTGAACTGTGATGTTGGAGAAGACTCTTGAGAGTCCCTTGTACTGCAAGGAGACCGAACCAGTCCATTCTAAAGGAGATTATTCCTGGGGTTTTTGGAAGGACTGAAGCTAAAGTTGAAACTCCAGTACTTTGGCCATCTCATGCTAAGAGTTGACTCATTGGAAAAAACTCTAATGTGCTGGGAGGGATTGGGGGCAGGAGGAGAAGGGGATGACAGAGGATAAGATGGCTGGAATGCATCACCGACTCAATGGACATGAGTTTGAGTGAACTCCGGAAGTTGGTGATAGACAGGGAGGCCTGGCGTGCTGCAATTCATGGGATCCCAAAGAGTCAGACATGACTGAGTGACTGAACTGAACTTAACTGAAAGAAGTGTTAAAATTCTAAAAACTTTGTTCATTTGAGAAAAGCAGTCCTTTTTGCTTAATAATATGGACATTTTTAAAATGATGACACCAAAAGCTTAATCATTTTCATAATGTTTTTTCTTAATTTTACCTGGTAATTTTAGGCAGCATTGCTCTCATGGTTACTAAACAGTAATCTGAGTTTTACTAACTATTCCATGTTCCTTTTTAAAAAACGTGATGCCCTTTCTTACAAAATTATTTTTAAATTTTATTTATTTATTAACATAGCATGAGCCATTGTGTGATTTCTGAAATGGTGTTCAACAATATGCTTACATACACAGTGGTGTACTGGAGCTGGATTATACAAACTGAAATAAACTAATTGCTAAATTTTGAGAAATTTTGTAAGCTGGTTGTTAAACTATTGAGTTTTTAAAATTTGCCATGCTGGGAGTATTGCCATCACAGAAATGGAAAAACACTCTAAAATAAAGCATTTTTTATTTTTTCCTTCCAGACAACCAATTTGCTGAGACACCATTAAACAAGATGCTACTTCTTTGAACATGTTTCTTCTGACTGCCTATTTAGTCAACAAACATACATCATGATGATCAAGTAGGAAAGGTATTTTTAAAAGAGCAAATAAAAACTACATTTCTAAAATTTGTGAAAAAATTTTCCTCATAGGTCCCATCCACTGCAATTGACTATCTTTAAGAGGAGAAGGGGATGACAGAGGATGAGATGGTTGGATGGCATCACAGACTCTATGGATGTGAGTTTGAGTGAACTCGGGGAGTTGGTGATGGACAGAGAGGTCTGGCATGCTATGATCCATGGGGTCGCAAAGAGTTGGACACAACTGAGTGACTGAACTGAATTAAACTGAACTGAAAGGTTGAACAAAGCAAGGTTCTTCCCTCACACAAATGATAGCAATTTCATAGCTTGGAAGAATGTCATCCACTTACTTAAACAATTTTTCAAAAGTTTTATTTATTTTAATTGGAAGATAATTGCTTTACAATATTGTGATGCCTTTGATCCCCATACTGTCTGGAAAAAAAGAAAACAATTTCAAAAATTTAGAAAATGCAAGTAAAATGTGAATTTCAATAAGTTCTTCATCTCTAGGTTACACTTGAAAAAAGAAAAGAAAAAGACCTTTAATGTGTTAGAGGAAATACATATGTTGGTTGTGGGGAGGAATTTACCTTAACTCTTGGGATGCCTGATTTATTTAAAGATATGTATGTGTGTGTATGTGTATGTGTATGCTTTAGAGGTCATGCCCAAATCTTTCTGGGATCTCATGGACTGTAGCCTCCCAGGCTTCTCTGTCCATGGGATTTTTCAGGCAAGAATACTGGAGTGGGTTGCCATTTCCTTCTGCAGGGTATCTTCTCCACCCAGAGATCAAATGCACATCTCCTACATTGCAGGCAGATTCTTTACTGCTGAGCCATCAGGGAAGCATTAAAAAAACAAACAAACAAACAAAAAACTGTAACACTAGTGCATATGTTATGCATTCTTCTGCTTTATCTAGACCATTCTTTCATGTTTTAACTTATCTTCATTAATTGCAGCAAAATTCTCTAGCATTGTTTCTCTTTATCTGTTTCTCTATTTTTCAATTCAAATTCCTCCCTGACATTTTAAAATTAATCTATTGGTTCTAGTATTTATGGAGTGTGAACTTATAAGTTTTGTGCATTGAGCTGTCTAAAGTCATTTGCTCTTCTTTTGTTATCAGTTCTTTATAAATGGTTTCATTCACCAAAAAGAGCTACTTGTTTTGTTCCAGTCAATACATATTTTCTCTGAATGACTTTCAAGTTAAATTAAATCCCATATTGATTTAATAATGTATTCAATATTTGTGGCCAAAAAAACAAAATTTAGGATTAACTGACTCATTGATTTATACCCTACTAAACTCACAAAGTATATTGGATGGCTTATGAGAAGAGTTTCCCATATTACTCCATTCTGGATTTTTAGCTGACAAACTTCAACTTGCAAGTATCATCAATAAGTGTTTGCAGGGAAAATATTAACATATCATGCTAATCCTACACAAACAACAGGTCAGAGCAGCATCAAACTATATTTACTTTATGATCACAGTTTATGACCTGTCCTATCCCCTCCCAAACATCCAATCTCTCTCCTGAAGAAAATGCCATACAGCTAAGATTGAGCTATTCTCTCTAGTCAATGGGAAGATACTATAGAAAGGAGTTTCTTCTGAGCAATGACTTGTTACACCTCTAGGCATTGCCAGCCTTGAAAAATATACTTGTTGGTAGATTTCACCTTCCACCAGAAATAGCCATCATGAGTAAACAGTGTGTCCTCCCTTAATCTTCTGGCTTCCTTGTTCTTGGTCTTTGGAATTTCTTGGCTCTACTTCACCATTATTATTGTGGTGAAGACCCAGGTAAAATGGCAGGGCTGCTGTTTGAACAGGAGTGTTTAAAGATATCCTTGAAAACATGTACAGGTTGGTGTCTATATCTCACTGCATCATACTTTGTTACTTGGGAAGGTAAGCAGTGCCACTTGTGTACTTGGTTCTCAGGGTCATTCACAAATAGAGACCTTTTGCCTTCTATCTGAAGTTCCTCTTACTGTGAAATTCAAATACCACCCATAATAACAGGTTAGACATGTACTACTCTGCCCACCCACTTTCCCATCCCTGCATATTCCTCTCTGTCTTCAATAATCTCAAACCATCTATTCATACAAACAAGACTACAGGATATGAATGCCTGATGTTGCCTGCATGGCCCCCTCACTAAATATCCTTGTCAGACATATACTAACTATAGTCTTAATTTAGACCACTATTTGGCATCTATTTGGCACTTTAGTAGGTCATAATGACTAAGGTACTTATTCACCATTCTGTTGTAATCTTTTCCTTTTCTACTCTGGGTTTGCATCAGACTTACTACCTATCTTGTTATCAGATTCTCTTGTAGGGGGAGTATCACTGTTCTCTTAACCATCAGTTTGTCCTGGGCTTCACTAGTAGGCCATATCTTCATGCCCAAACCTACAACTTCACTTCCCAGGCACCCACCTACCCCACTAACCCTTAATTGACATCTAGACTATTGCACTGCTGGACAGTTTTGAGGACTTTCTTTTCTGTTGTTGATATTGTTGCTGTTTTGTTGATAAGTCTTGTCCAACTCTTTTTGTGACCCTATGGACTTGAGCCTGCCAAACTCCTCTGTCCATGGATTTCCCAGGCAAGAATACTGGAGTGAGTTGCCATTTCCTTTTCCAGGGCATCGATCTTCCTGACCCAGGGATTGAACCCACAACACTTGCACCAAAAAGCAGGTTCTTTAGCACTGAGCCACCAGGGAAGCCCAGCTTTCTTTTCTACCTATCTGCAAGTTTTTAGAACTATAACATTCTCAGACTGGGGCATAAGATCACAGGGAAAACTGCTCAGAAAACAGGAGACAAGTCTTAAAGAGAAAAAAGACTGCTGAATTTGGAATTGGAATTTTCAAGGGGATTTTTCAAGAGCTTGGAGGCTAGACTTAGAACAAAAACAGCTTGTGTTCCAGGCCTACAGATTGCTCTCTGGGCCTCAGCAGGAAACAGTTGTAGTATATTCTGAAGCTTTTAGAGATAAACATTTTAACAACTTGGAAATACCAAATCCAGTTCTATTACTGACAGAAAGCAAGAATGCAAATCAAAGCTATGGTAAGGATCATTTTTCTGCACTCACAGGAGAAACAACTATGAATAGGAAATATTTTCTGAATCTGATTCTCTGTTTACTTGGAAAGTAAAATACTAGTCTCTGGCAAAGAATATTCCACATTGGACTCAAAAGTTTTATAAATGGGAATCAACCATACATGAGAAATTGATTTTTTTTTTCATGCAGTTGCTGGGTGAGACATACTTTATGAAAGCAAATGAAATTCTGTCTCAAGATAATGAGACTACAGTTGCCAAGAGAAGTTGTGAAATGTTCCCTATAGATCATTTTTCCCACTTGATACTACATTATGTAATTATTTTTGGAACACTTTCAAAGTGGTGTTGATTTCAATGTCATAAAATGAATAAAGGTAAGGGCAACCATTCCCAATTAAGATTGGAAAAGCAATAAGAGTACAAAGAATATGAGGACCCCTGCCAGCTCTGTATTATATTTTGAGAGGCAAATACTGAGACTTTTTTTTTTCTTTCAAATGCCAGTAATTATCTACAGCTCCAACATGTAGTTGCCTTTTAAAATCTTAAAATAGAAATTTATTTAATACATGTGCAATGGACAAAGATAAAGTAGGCTATCCTTCACATGGCTGCCCACATCCCTTTTTTACAAAAGTATGCCCCAAGATATTCTTATAGTCTGATAGTCTTTTCTCTGAATGCATACATCTAGTACATATTATGAGAGTGATTTGCTTTTGAAGACTGAAGCATGGATGCTATTGGCTCTGGTTTTCTTGGGTTTTGCTGTGTGTTTTTGTATGTTACACTTAATGTTTTTCAGAGTAGCTTTAGATTCTCAACAAAACTGAGGGAAAGGTATACAGATTTCTCATATATTCTCCTTTAGCTGTTTTTCAGTTTTTAATATTCTTTTTTTCTTTTTCACTTTTGATCTACTTGGTTTAGAACTTTCTATATGTGTAATATAAGGTACTTATTTTTTCTTAACTTTTCCCTCCTTCTCTCTTCCTTATTACAGCAGTATGCACCTTCACATTTACCTTTCTGACCACATCTCATGTCTTTTACTAACTCCTATTCTGTGTCTCACTTCTTAGATATGAAAATGTTCAAAAGTTTAGTCCTTAATTCTCTACTGCCTTATTTCATGGTCATTATCTTCTCTCAATACATCACAAATTCTCTGTGTGTTTGGATCCTGAAACTTCTTAAATAACTCAACTTATTTGAATTTCTCTTTGATTTCATTACTTCCTTCAGGTTTATTGCTAGTAAAAATATTTCTTTCTAAAAGAGCTTTCCTGATTCCTCCTGATGTAAAGGAATGATTTTAAGAAGCATTTTATAGCATAGTCACAATATATTACAAGCATTTATTGCAAATCCTTGAATATGAAAAAGGTGCATAAATGGGAAGTAGTTTGTCATCTCAGATCTGCTAACTGACCACTCACATGTGTACAAAAAGGGGAAAACTCACCTTTAGATGCTCATCATATTCCAAGTTCAGAAAGAGTATATGTTTAGATAATCTAATTTTGGTACAATGTGATTCAAGCTTACAAAATAGATAGAAAACAGAAATGCAAAGACCTCAAAATTTAATTGCAATAGCTAAATACAACTTCAAGAAATGAAAATTTTTTCTTCATTAACTAATCAGGCCTTCTTTTTTGTTACAGAATAATGCAGTTGGAAGGTCAAATTCTAATCATAATTCTAATTAGTTAGTATATAATTTCTACATTAAAATATGTATGAATGCCTCTGTACATTAAGATCTCCTCCAATACCCAGGTTTTTAATTTACTTGTTTATATTTTCCTACCTGAATAGCATATTTTTTTTTTCCTATATTTACTGATGCCTTAAATAAGATTAATGTCAAATATTATCCTGGGATGTATCTTGCCTTGAAAAGAGTTTTGAATATGGATGGTATGCTCTTTCTAACAGCCATTTAATAGGTTAAAATTTGAAGGAACATTTTATTGTCTTATTTTGAGATGCAGCCAGAAGAGATTGCAGGAAGGGAGGAAATGGATTTTATCTTATATGCTAGGTGTTCTTGATCATTTGGTATAATATCCCAGAAGAAACAGTGTAAAATCAGAAAATACGATTGGAAAAAAATAATAAAGAAAATGAAGACTTGAATGAATTGCTTCTTTTTCTGTTAAACATGAACCCTGAGGAATTGCAGTTATGGGAAATTACTAGAAAATTTTCTAATGACCTGTATTATAGTTCCACTTCTTCCTCTCTATAGAGATAGACATGTTAACATTATGTATTTGAAAATTGGGAATTGTTTTCTTATGATTTGTATTTATGTTTGGTTGTTCTGGGCCTTCATTGCTTCTCACGGGCTTTCTCTAGTCTTGGGGCATGAGCTTCTCACTGCAGCAGCTTCTCTTGTTGTGCAGCATGGGCTTTAGGGTGCTCAGGCTTCAGAAGTTGCAGCTTGTAGACCATTCATTGTGCCACGGCATGTGGAATCCTCCATGACCAAAGATCAAACCCGTGTCCCCTGCATGGGTTCTTAACCACTGGACCACCAGGCTTGAAGTCCTGTTATGATTTTTTTTATGCTCACATAAGAAGTGAAACAGAAGACCTGTAACCTAGGGATGAGTTTGTTTGAAAGAAATTTTTGTAGGGGGAGTGAGAGAAATACTCTAAATATTTTATTTTTAACCCAGAATTTCAATAAATAGAACTGATTTCAGCAGGGGGAAAGTTCTACAATTTTGTCTACTTTGTGTATTGCATTCTTTTCTCTTCTTTTTTAAGTATTTATGTATTTGGCTGTGCTGGGTTGTAGTTGTGGCATATGTGATCTTTAGTTGTGGCATTTGAACTCTTAGTTTCAGCAAGCAAATTCTTATTTGTGGCATGTGGGATCTAGTTTCCTGACCAGGGATCAAACTCAGGCCTCTACATTGGGTGCAAGGACCCTTAGTCACTGAACTACCAGGGAAGTCCCTCTGTATTGTATTCTTAAGCTTCATTTAAGGGGGAACAATAATGAAAGTATGGAGTAGGAAACTTGATTTTATATTGTTCTTTCCTGAGCCCATAAGTGTTGATAGGATTTCAGAGAGTGAACAAATCCTAGCGAAACTCAGAAACACTGCCAAGACTGTATTATAGTGTTGCCTGTGAGAGCAGTTTGTTTAGGTCTTATTTCAGTATCATAGGTCATTCAGGCATTCACATAACTGAATATCTTATTTTGAGCATCTCTTTGGTCCAGGAACTATTTAGTAGTAGTTTCTAAATTTAAGCATCTCTGTGATATCATTGGATTTCCCTGGTAGCTAAGTCAGTAAATAATCCACCTAAAATGCATGAGACCACCTGCAATGCAGGAGACTGGGATTTGATCCCTGGGTCAGGAAGATCCCTTGGAGAAAGAAATGGCAACACTTTAGCCTTGCCTGGGAAATCCCATGGACAGAGGAGCCAGCCAGGCTACAGTCCATAAACTTATGTTCACACCACAAAACACATATATTGTCATAACTGGCACTCGTTCAGAGGTAAGCCATTGATGGTAAACATACATTATTTTAGCTGGTAATGTTCTCACTTCTTTGCATTGACCTAAACAAAGGCACAACACACAGTATAACTTCTGTATGTCCATGAGAGATTTGACATTTTGATTATTTTGTGCAATTCATTCTTCTTTTTTTTAATTATTATTTATTTATTTATTTTTACTTTACAATATTGTATTGGTTTTGCCATACATCAACCTGACCTCCCACCATATTAAAAAAATGAGGCAGATTCATGTTGATGTATGGCAAAACCAATACAATATTGTAAAGTAATTAACCTCTAATTAAAATAAATATATTAAAAAAAAGTTTGCTTGAAACCATTTATTTAATGTCCTATACCAGTTGGTATTAACACCTTGTCCTTGGATCAGCAACATCAGTATTACCTCTTGACTTATTACAAGGCAAATTCTCAGGACCCATTTCAGACCTGCTGATTAGAAAGTTGGGTAGGATCCAGCTATGTGTGTTTAAACAAGAGGTTTAAATGATTATAATCGGTGAAAAAGTTTGAGAATCACTGCTCTAATATTGTTACAAGAAGCTGAACAACCCTCTAGCAATGTATAAACACTTGATGACATAGTACTATTGTACATATGTTATCAATTGGCAATTTCCAACTATTAGTAAATCTAAAAACTTAGATCTGCAGAGATGAGAAAGTCCAGTATTTGAGTAAATTCAAGTAATTGCCAACCAGTAAAAGGTGAAATAAGTTCATACTAGACTTCATTTTTTAGCCAGGATGACATTCGATACTATGAAAAAAAAAACAATAAAAGTTGGATCTAATTTTTAAGTGTTGGGAATCTACCTAACATAAGCTTCAAAAGCAAAGTAAAATCAGACATGACATGCATTTAAAAGACAGTCGTGGGGAATTTGAAATTGAGTTCCTACATTCAGAATCTGCTTCAGTTGCTTAAGAATTGGGTGCCCTTTCGACAAGCTAAAGGATTTACAAGGTTGTGTCGAAGTGGCACCAGATAACCTCTGGAAGTTTCTAACAGAGATCCTGGAACAGAATAAGTATTCAGTGTGTACCTCCAAAGCCTATGTATTCCAAATAAGTACCCGATATGTACTCTGAAAACTAGATTCTGGAAGTTTTCTTCCCTTTGCGTGCATGAACCTCGATTAATGTCTGAAACCTCATTACCCCAGCTCTCTACTTCAATCTGCATGGAATCCACAGTCATTTTATCAAAGCAGCAAAACAATTCTCTCTTGAATATTTACACTTATATTCTCAAGAGATTTATGCAAATGTACAAGATGCCCTTGAGGATTTTGCATTTGGATCTGTGACTGAGATAAAATAAAACAAGCACATTTTGCTTGGCAGTACTCTTGTGGCAAAACATCTAAAGGAACTCAAGAGTCATCACTGTTGTTATTTTCCTGGACACTGGCACTGCATTTCTTTGCCTAAAGAGCCTTAAAAATTATCTGCTGCAGATAAAAGTATGTAAATAAATTCTCATTACTTGTACAACTGTATTATTGAGCTTTCTAGAAGAATAAGGTGAAGGAGATCTGAAGTTCAGAAAGGACACAGTCTTAGTGTCTCACTACGTGTGTACAGTGAAAGTGTTAATTGTTCAGTCGTGTCTGACTCTTTGTGACCCCACCAGGCTCCTCTGTCCACAGAATTCTCCAAGCAAGAATACTGGAATGGGTAGCCATTCCCTTCTCCAGGGGATCTTCCCGATCCAGGGATCAAACTTGGATCTCTCACATTGCAGGCAGATTTCTTTACTGTCTGAGACACCTGGAAAGCCTAAATAGCTTTAAAATACACTCAATTATTTTGAGATTTACTGGGTAAATGGTCTTTGTTATCTCTTCAAAAACAGCAACAAGATCTTTGTTTTTCTGCTTATTTTACAAGTAATAGCCTGAACAGATTTTTTTTTTTTTTTTAGCTCTATGTAAGTTTGCATGTCTTAGAAGTGACGCTGAGGTCTTGTCACGGCAAATCTATCCAGCTAAGAAAAAGAGATAAAGGAATTCTTACAGAGATATGAAACGCCGATGTCACAGCAGTGATATACACCAGAGAGAATGAACCTCTGAAATGTTTTTTCCAGTAAGAGTTTTAAAGAGCATCAATAAAATGCTAATGAAAACCCATCAGTTACACTGTGTTTCATGTAAAAGGTTTGGCACACATAACGTGTTTTTTATGAGACTACTCCTTAAAAACTAATCAAAGGTAGTATATTTCCTTTCAGGTTCAAAGTGTGGGGAGAAGGAGATCATTGTAACTGAAGGTCACTTGGCAGCTAGACTGCATATCTCCCTAGGAAGCTGCCTTGTTCTATTCCATTCCCATTCTTGCATTGTCTTCAGGCTCTCCACCTCAGGTCTGTAGCCATACAACTCAATCATTTTCAATAGTGCTGACTGTGCCCACATTATTGGGCAGGCATCTAACCATTCACTGCAGAGGAAAGAAACAGGAAAAAGCAAAAGTCAATTGGCCACAAAGATTGCCTTCAAAGATCTTATACTTACTTTGAGAGGCAAGATAAGATCAGTATGTGAGTCTTTGGGAATAGAAAAATTAAAAGAAGAGATGATATTTTTGTGGGAAGAGACTAGAAAAATCAGGTTATATGTAGGCAGAATTTTTAAACATAAATATAATTTAGATTTCAAGATAGCGATTTTGATAGGTCAGCGGATTTAATGAATCCCTCCCTACTTTTGACCTCATGGAAATCCTAAAAATAATAGCTTTAACTGAGCTCTGAAGGATTTATCCAGGCATTGCTTCTTTAGCGTTGCTTACTTTCTTCTCATTTTCCTTTTCTAATAAATAAATTCATCTACCTGTTAATTGGAATTCCAGTCTATACTGAGCTAATTTGGGTAACTAGTTGAATGGTCTGCTTTGTGTTATTTATTGTTTAATTCAATTAATATTAATTACATGCAATGGGAAGAATTTCACTGTAATAGGGACTAAGACAAGAGACAAAAGAAAGAGTCCCTTTTCTCATGGAGATTGTATCTTCTGACATCCAATGATGTTGAAGATCATCTTTTGTTTTCATGTCTATTCATATTATTAACTCTAAAATTCTTAAATTATCTCCATATTCAACACAACCTATCTACAATTTGGTCAGTTTCCTACATGAAGCCCAGATAGGTAATGTGTTGAAATATAGCTTGCATGGGGAAAGGATTTATAAATATGAAATGCAGCCATGATAGAACAGAATACTGAGCAGGCAGGAAAGCACAGAGTGGATGCCACCCACTCAGAAATGAATTATCTGGAGTACTTGAATAGTAAAAAAACATTTAGGACCCAGATCACTGATTACTATAACACAATACCAGGTTAAGTGATTAAGGAAAAGCCTTAAATTCTTCAGGCTGTTAGAAAAGAACAGATGGACAAGATTTCAAGTAAAGTAAGAAATATTTCATGAGACTATTTGCAAGAAGACTTGGACTGTCAAGGGCAAAGAATGCATGTTTTTCAAGTGAATCATTCTAAGGGGATTCTCAGCATAGTGATAATATTAGGCCAAGATGCTCTTGAAAGCCAAGTGACTCTGCAGTCAAGGCTTCTCTAATAGTTCTAGAATCATAAATAAATCATTGACCTTTATGTCCTATCCAATTAGCTGAAATTTCATCAAATAACTGAGCTGTGGAGCCACTTTTGTACGTGAAGCCAGATGTCAATGTATGACAATTTGAAAGAGGAGGAGAGCTTTCCAAAGAGAATTAGGGAGTAGAGATCTGCAGGTATCAGGCAGGAAACAGTGTGTTCTTTGTATATATACATATATATATATATATGTATATGTACAAAAGTCTTTTATAATATATATAAAATTACTTTAAGTCTTTATTGAATTTGTTACAATGTTGCTTCTGTTTTATGTTTTTGTTTTTTGGCCAGGAGGCATGCAGTATCTTGGTGCCCAACCAGGGGTTGAAGCTGTGCCCTCTGCATTGGAAGGTGGAGTATTAACCACTGCACAGCCACGGAAGTCCTGAAACAATGTGTTCTTAAAATAAGATGACTTGAGTTTGGAGAGAGAGACTTCTAGCATCATGGAAGTTTCAGAACTCATTCTATCTTCATGTGTTCAGATTAATAAATTTCCATTTCAAATGTTGCTTTCTTTCACTATGACTTTAATAACTAAATTAAACTAGTTTTTCATTTATATTGCATCATTTTGCACTTCATTTTTCTACATAAATGTCTATATCTTTCTCTCAAATATCCCATTGCATAAGTGGGGACAACTTGATCCATAATCCTCTAAGCATTTAGAACAAAGCAAAGCTCCAAATATGAAATAGGTTCAGATTTAATGTTTCATAGATCTGTGATCAGTGACATAGCTAACTCTCAGAAAGTCTATTGTGCCGGGACCCACAGATGAGTAGAACCCACAGCAGGAGCAGAACTGGAGCCAGTGGCCCACAGAGCTGAGAGGCCAGCAATGGTGGGCTATGGCAGCTGCCACAAGATTACAAACTGCGATGCTGGTCTGGAATCAATTAGAAAAAGATGTTAGTCAAGGAGAAATGTGTTTTCTCCATTCTTTCTTGAACACCTGCACCTCCTAATTTAACATGATTTATTCAACAGAGTGGGCCACTTAGCAGGCCACAAAACCATGGCCAGCATCCAATATCCATGACCCTATTAAACCCTAATCAAGTGGGAGGAAATGGGAAGAAAGGGGGACGGTGTCATCTTTTTCTTTTTTTCTTTCTAGACTCTTAGAGGCCAAAGAAAGTACATATTTGGAAACAACACAGATATAGGTCAAATTATGTGTGTACAAATTAAACACATAATTTTGTGTTTAATTGACAAAATTAACACATGACAACCTATCTAATTTTATGTCAAATTTCTGGCAACCTCAGAGCTCTGGAAGAGGACCAACTATATGAAAGGGTAAAAAAGACAAACCTGACATGTTTACAGTTTATGTAGCTTATGAAAAACTCATATACACTGTTTTCCTTGAGAGTCACAATAGTGACATAAAGCTTTTAGATTATCAACACATGCATTTTCCTCAAAAGGAGGCTAAGGCAAATACAGTCATAGGAATAATAATAGTAACTCTCATTTAGCAAATTCTATAGAAATTCTATCAAACCTCACAAATGATGAGGTTATAATTCAAATCATCGAAGTTCACTCTGTGCATGTAAGCCTTCTCAGTCGTGTCTGACTCTGCTATCCCAAAGACTATAGCTTGCCAGGCTTCTCTGTCTGTGGGATTTCCCAAGCAAAAATACTGGAGTAGGTTGCCTTTTCCTCCTCCAGGAAATCCTCCTTACCCAGGGATCGAACCCGCATCCCCTACACCTCCTGCATTGGCAGACAGGTTCTTTACCACCACACTGCCCAAGAAGCCCTATCTTTCACTCTGGGCTCAGGTTATCTTCTAAGGATTCAATCTCTTATAGTGCTCAAGATTATAATGCTCAAATGTATGCTTCTGAGAAAGCTAATTATGTGGTCATATAGAACAGAAAAGGATAGCATAGACATTGTTGAATGGTTTATTTACTCTTGCATTTATAAACATTTTACTTCTCAAACCTTAAAATCTTAAAATAATTAAAAGACAAGGGGGTTGGTACAAGCAAGACACTAGTAGCAATAAAAAGTCACAGTTAAGAATGAAGAAGGTGAAATTAAGAAATCATACACTTTTGTACACATACATAAATATAAATACTACAAAGAGAAAATCATGTGTCTTTTTAGTTGTAAACAAGCTGCTTCACATAGTGTAATAATATATACACCTTGTCTTACCTCACATTGAAATAACTCATTCAAAATGATGACCCCAAGGCACTGATAAACATAGAAACTGAGTTTGGAGTATTCCAGCTAAATAATCAAGTAATTGTGTTATAGAATTGAGATTTTCACTAAAAGAGTTCAGTTCAGTTCAGCTCAGTTCAGAAGCTCAGTTGTGTTCAACTCTTTGCAACCCCATGAACCACAGCATGCCAGGCCTCCCTGTCCATCTACAATAACAACAACAACAAAATAATTATGCTTTTGATGGGCCGAGCTCTAGGTCTTTGGTAAAAGCACTAACATGACATGTAAATAACATGCATTTCATTTCAAAGTAAGATTTTAAGAGCCAGTAAAATTAACTACAAAAATAAGAGTATATTAAAACAATTAACAAGCAAGTTTATTAATGTCTCTTAAAAATAATGAAGATTAAGAATGTAACAAAGATGCCAAGATTGATGATGGAGTGGAAGGAACAGTTTATGAACTTTCCATTGATAACTACACAGTTTGACAGCTCCTTAGGCAGTCCAGCTGGAAGAGGAAACCACTTCCATGCCAGTTTATAACCATCCAGTGAACCTCTCTGTTGTGGTCTTTTTCAAGAATAAGGGCACCCATTTCTTTGTTTGTGATTGATTTTTCATATCCCTCCTGAATTGGTGGGTCCAAAGCATGTGTTGTTCATTTATTCAGACACATTTCAAGTGACTCATGTATCCTGGGGAATATGAAAGTTCAGCGGGATAAAAAGATAAATAAGATTTTAACCTAGCTTTCTAGGTATGTCTTCTTCATACAATGAAAATATATTCTTTTAAATCTACTGAAACCACCCGCACTATTAACAGGTTTGTAATATTTGCAAAAGGGTGGCATTATTTTATGTTATGAACTTCCTTAAATAAAATAAAAATATTAATAATGACAAAAGCAAAGCATCTGTATATAGAATCTTCAGTGTTTTATGTGTTTTTTTTTTTTTTAATAATTATATAACAGGATGTGAAAGGGCAGGGGCAACAGGGTTTTCTGGCCAGAAGGGGAAGGATGAGAAGAGCAAGAAATGAAAATGCTGGCCTATGAGGCATACAGTTAGCAAACAAAGAGGAGCAGAGGGCACTAAAGATGCACTTCATTGGCTTCATTTTTTTTAAAGACTCTGGAATAATGTACAACTGAGATTTAATTGCTTTTCACTTGCAATGCCAAGAAACTCTGAAAATGGGGGCACTGCCTTTCCATGTACATACCAACTTAAAAACTTCATGGAATATTAAAAGGAACTCAAGAGATAAACCTGAAATTCAACCTTAGTTGCTGTACTTTCTAAACTTGTAAACTTGGGCAAAATACATAATGTTTTTTCAAATTTCAAAAATTAGTTACACCATGCTAATAACACTCTACTATTCATGGAGACTTATGACACATAGACACTGTTCTAAGCATTGTAACTATATCAGTTTATTTTTTCTTGCAGTATCCCAGTCCAGGATTGATGCACGATACTGGATGCTTGGGGTTGGTGCACTGGGACAACCCAGAGGGATGGTATGGGGAGGGAGGAGGGAGGAGGGGTCAGGATGGGGAACACATGTATACCTGTGGTGGATTCATTTCGATATTTGGCAAAACCAATACAATATTGTAAAGTTTAA
>NW_011494590.1:166560-217108 GCF_000754665.1 Bison bison bison
GAGGGTTCACGATGGGGAACACATGTATACCTGTGGTGGATTCATTTCGATATTTGGCAAAACCAATACAATATTGTAAAGTTTAAAAACAAAATAAAAATTTTTAAAAAGTATTACTATTATTAATGCTATTTTACAAAAAAAAAGAAACTGAGTCACAATGTTCTTAAAGAAATCACCTAAGGTCACAAAACTAGGAATTATCACAGACAAAATGAAATATCAAGACCTCTGGCTTCATTTTGTTCTAGATAAAACATGATAACTTTGCAATTAATTTAAAGACAACTGGTAATCATCAAATTAACAATAGTTATTTTCAAAATTATTATACAGGCTGAGCTGTCATTTCTCACGATTGATCAGATAACTTGAGTCACAGATATTTTCCACATAAGATGCATCATATAAATCAGACTTGGTTTATTATCAGCATTTATAAAACTAGATTTAGATGAGAACTAGGTCTGTGGACATGTGTATGGTCTTCATATAGAAAATGTTTAGCCTTCCCTAATTATTAAAATATCAAAACAGTGAGAATATCCACAGGCTGGCTCCTTTAAAACTCACTCTGACCACTTCAGTGGTTGAAAATGATACTCCAGCAAAAATGAGATACCATTGTTCACATATCGGAATGACTAAAACCCAAAATACTAACAAAACCAAATTCTGACAAAGATGTTGAGCAACAGGAACTCTCATTGACTACTAGGGCAGAGGTAAAATGATACAGCCACTATGGAAGATGGCTGGCTACCTTCTTACAATGTGAAGCACAGGCTTGCTACAGAATCCAGCAATCATACTCCAAGTGAATGAAAAACTTATCTTCACATAAATCTCTCTAAATGAATACTCATATTAGCTTTAATCATAATTGCCAAAGATTGGAGCAATTAAAATTTCCTTCAGTAAGTGGATCAAGAAACAAATTGTAGCTCCTTCATTTAATGAAATTATTACATGATAAAAAGGAAATTAGCTATGAAACCACTAATAAACATGGAAGAAGTTATATGTTTGTTGTTGAGTTATTCAGTCACTCAGTCACATCTGACTCTGTGACCCTGTGGACTGCAGCACACTAGGCTTCCCTGTCTTTCACTATCTCCTGATGTTTTCTCAAATGTATATGTGCATTGAGTCGATGATGCCATCTAACCATTTTGTTGAGAAGATTGTCCATCTATTCCACCATATTGTTGAGTAGAAGTCAATCTGAAAAGGGCTATATATTGTATGATTCCAACTTTGTGATATATTGAAAAATGAAAAATTACAGAGCAAATAGAAAAATCAAAGTTTCCCTGGGGCTTGAGGGGATGGGAAGAGAGATGAATTGGCAGGACATATAACGTTTTTAGCTTGGGAAGATTATTTTGTATGATCGTGTGATGATGGATAAATGCCATTATGCATGTGTCAGAACCAATAAAAAGTACAACAAAAAAATGCTAACTCTAATGTAAATTATAGACTTTAGTTGATATAAATCTATTCATCAAGATGTAACAAATGTACCACACTAATGGACATGGAACAACAGAATGGTTTCAAATAGGACAAGGAGTATGTCAAGGTTATATATTGTCACCCTACTTATTTAACTTATATGCAGAGTACATCATGAGAAACGCTGGACTGGAGGAAGCACAAGCTGGAATCAAGATTGCCGGGAGAAATGTCAATAACCTCAGATATGCAGATGACACTACCCTTATGGCAAAAAGTGAAGAAGAACTAAAGAGCCTCTTGATGAAAGTGAAAGAGGAGAGTGAAAAAGTTGGCTTAAAGCTCAACATTCAGAAAACCAAGATCACAGCATCCGGTCCCATCACTTCATGGCAAATAGATGGGGAAACAGTGGAAACAGTGGCTGACTTTATTTTGGGGGGTTCCAAAATCACTGTAGATGGTGATTGCAGCCATGAAATTAAAAGACACTTACTTCTTGAAAGGAATGTTATGTCCAACCTAGATAGCATATTAAAAAACAGAGATATTACTTTGTCAACAAAGGTCCATCTAGTTAAGGCTATGGTCTTTCCAGTGGTAGTATATGGATGTGAGAGTTGGACTATAAAGAAAACTGAGCGCAGAAGAATTGATGCTTTCGAAGTGTGGTGTTGAAGACTCTTGAGAGTCCCTTGGACTGCAAGGAGATCCAACCAGTCCATCCCAAAGGAGGTCAGTCCTGGGTGTTCATTGGTAGGACTGATATTAAAGCTGAAACTCCAATACTTTGGCCACCTAATGTGAAGAGCTGACTCATTTGAAAAGACCCTGAGACCCTGATGCTGGGAAAGATTGAGGGCAGGAGGAGAAGGGAACCACAGAGGAGAGATGGTTGTGTGGCATCACTGACTCAATGAGCATAGGTTTGGGTGAACTTCAGGAGTTGGTGATGAACAAGGAGGCCTGGCATGCTGTGGTTCATGGGCTTGTAAAGAGTTGGACATGACTGAGCAACTGAACTGAACTGAACTGAATGCAAATTGTTAATAATAGGAGGAAATTTAGGGATAAGGTAGAAATGAAATCTATGTGAACTCTGCACTTATTGTACAATTTTTCTATAAAGCTAAGACTGCTGAAATATAAAATTAATTTTATATTTAATTTGTTTATTAATATTTAATTATAGAAAGTCTACACTTTAGTGTTTTGAGGAGTAAATGAAATAAAGTTGTGTAAGATACTGAATCCAATTCCTTGTAAAAACTTCAAGGAAGGAGGTCTACAGAGATTACTACACATTTTTATAATTACCATCAAAGATAATCTCAAACTTTGAAAATATTTCCAAAACACACAGCTTCCCAGGGCCTAACAATTCCTGAAGCTGTGTTTCTTCTACTCCTAAAAGAAAATTAAAGGAATCCCCTCAGGGCATTCTCATCATTAAGTGGTAAAGCACACTTCAAATAATGAAAGTTCAAACTTTTTTCTCTTCTTGCCAAATTTATCTTCATGATGCACTTTTACTAATTGCTTCTTTAACAGTCCAACTGTGTTTACCTGAAATCTCTGGATGGTAAACTTTTCTAGAGCTAACCGTACTTTATATAAAATAGAAGTTTATTTTCCACTTAGCATGATCTTAGTCCCAACAATAGTGCAATTCTTTAAAGAAAAGCTTTCAAGAGAGTCATCAAATGAATTTCCCTCTTTTCAAATATGATTGTATGTAAATTGAATACAAACATTGTCAATCAAATCTTTTTAGTATTATGATGGTCACTGAAAGAGTCCATTTTCAGGACTTTGTGGAACTGGCAAGATGTGTTCAAAGGATAATGAAATTAGACTCTTTAGTAAACAAACATAATTCAATTATGTATATACTCAATAAAACCATTTAAAAATATAGGACTATAATAATTTCTCACCAAAACTTTAAAACTATATATTTCATGTTTAGGATTAGCATTTTTTTAAAGCAAGGAAGAGAAAGAAAGGCAAACTGTTTTCTAAATGCTGAATTCTTTCTAAAGAGTTTAGTGAAGAAAACTGGAAGATTTAAAATTGTGCTTGATTTTTGTCTCCTCTATGAAAAGATTGCTGTTTAATAAATATTGTTTTCTCCTCACCAGATTTGGGATGCTAAGTACAGGAATAATCCAATGTTACAGGTAAAATTAGCTAATCTAGGAGCCTTATTCGGAGAAGGCGATGGCACCCCACTCCAGTACTCTTGCCTGGAAAATCCCATGGATGGAGGAGCCTGGTAGGCTGCAGTCCATGGGGTCGTGAAGAGTCGGACACAACTAAGCGACTTCACTTTCACTTTTCACTTTTATGCATTGGAGAAGGAAGTGGCAACCCTCTCCAGTGTTCTTGCCTGGAGAATCCCAGGGACGGGGGAGACTGGTGGGCTGCCATCTCTGAGGTCGCACAGAGTCAGACACGACTGAAGCGACTAAGCAGCAGCAGCAGCAGCAGGAGCCTTAGAACCAGTTATATCATTAGCAGGGAGTTTCAGCTCATACAGTCATGAGTAGAAGGAACTTCAAACATGATTACTGAACACCAAAATGACCTCACCATCATCAGTCTTTCTCATCTGTCAACTCCAATCTTATACTCCAACTTTATAACTGGTGATGAGCTCTGTTCTTGCAGGGAGTCCTCTCTGGATGTTCAAACTACAACAAAAGTGATCACTTGTAAAATTCAAAATATCCTAAAAGAATAAGCAAATCACATTCACAGAAGAAGTAAGACAGCACAATTCTTAACATTCAGAATAAAGAAAACGTTTCCACAAGGATTCCAATGTGAAAATCATCATTGACGAACAAGACAAAAAAAAAAAAAGAAATCATAGAGCTGCTTCTTTATGGCATCAGGCCAAGAAACATTCAATTTAAGCAGTTATACATGGAACCAGAATTACATGATCCTGGTGCAATTTTCTGATAGTCTAACTCAATCCACACTTTACAATTAAGAGTATCTCAAATGGCAATCCCCTTTTTTCTTTTTTTTATTGTTTTTTGGGGTTTTTATTTTGGGGGTGGGGATATGTGTTTGTGAGGTAGATGGACAACATGGGTAATGGGGGATTTGGGAAATTTTAGAATTTAACAGAAAGTTTGGATCCTATGCTTTTTAACATGCTGTCTAGGTTTGTCATAGCTTTGCTTCCAAGGAGCAAGCATCTTTAATTTCATGGCTGCAGTTATCATCAGCAGCCCAAGAAAATAGTCTGTCACTGTTTCCTCTTTTCACCACCTATTTGCAATGAAAAAAAACTCCTCCAAAAGCTTAGTGATAGATTTCCATCCTGCACACAGTAAAGTCAAGTTGTCATTCTGTATGTATGCTGGGACAGACTATTATTTCTCTTCAGTCTCCTTAGGCTTTGGTCTAAGGATAAATTTTTCTGTGTGATAATTTGGAAACTATTCAAGGACATTCTAAAAAACCCATCAGGTTAAAATTACCTGAAAAGCTTTTAAAAATGGGTCCTGTTTCCAGAGGGTCTAATATGGTTAGTCTGGATGAGGTTGTAGGCATAAGGTTTAGTAGAATTTTTGAGGGGCTTAACTATCCTGAGCAATCACCTCTGTTGTCTTAAATACATATTCATTCAAGGGGGCATGGAAAACCCCAAGGCCAGACTCATCAGTATCAACTGTATCAGCTTTGTTAGCAGTTAGAGGAAAATTTTAGTCTAAAATATGGTTTCTGTAGTTGGCACAAGATTTATAATGCATTTCCAGAACCAAGATCCTAGAGTTAAAGAAAAACTTTGTGATATGCAAACATATTTGAGAGAATAAAAGATTTCTATATCCTAAGGTTTATCATCAATGCAAGAGCATTTGCTTAATTTTTAGAATCAACATAGGAAAGAGTACAAAAAGAGCTGCTATTTACTAATTTGAATATATTAGCAAGCATTTTTTCTTGTATTGAGCATAGTGATCCAATGTTATTCATAAGAATTGCTTTCATTTAACATTTTCGGCATATTTTCAGGCTTCCCTCAAGGCTCAGTGGTGAAGAATCCACCTGCCAATGCAGGAGACACAGGTTTGATCCGTGGTGGGGAAAAAATCCCACATACTTCAGAGCATCTAAGCCCCTGTGCCACAACTATTGAGCCTGTGCTCTAGAGCCTGGGAGTTGCAACTACTGAATTCCATGAGCCCTAGAGCCTGTGCTACACAAGAGAAGCCATAGCAATAAGAAGCCCATGCACCACATCTAGAGAATAGACGCTGCTCTCTGCACCTAGAGAAAAGTCTACACAGCAACGAAGACCCAGAGCAGCCAAAAATAAATAAATAAGTAAAATTATAAAATTATCAGGATATTTTGTATAACCATATTAACAATTACTGAGTAAAATGTTTTACTCAACATGAAGCTGATTTTCAGCATCTGAGATTCCTAGTACTTTTTTGCTTCTACACACGGGTCAGCAAGCTGACCCAGTAACCAGTAACTAACTTAGTTACTATCCCAGTAACCTATGTGACACATCAGGCCTACCCTCTATTTTGGTATGGGCCATATGCTGTGATTTTTACATTTTTCAAATAGTTGAAAACAACTCAAAGGAAGAATAATATTTCATGACATATGAAAATTATGTGAAATTGAAATCTCAGTACTCATAAATAAAGCTTTATCAGGACTCAGTCATGCTTATATAATATCTATGCTACTTTTACACTACATGATACTTATAATACAGAACATATAGCCTTCAAAGTCTAAATATTTATTATCTAGGATTCTACACACACACACAGTTTGCAGATCCTTATTCTATACCTGGGGCTTTCCAGGTGGCGCCAGTATTAAAAAACCCACTTGCTAATACAGGACACTTAAGAGACTTGAGTTCAATCATTGGGTCAGGAGGATCCCCTAAAGGAGGAAACGGAGCCTCACTCCAATATTCTCCTCAGGAGGAGTCTATGGGCAGAGGAGCTTGGCAGGCTACAGTCCATGGGAGAACAAAGAGTTGAACATGACTGAAAGTCTCAGAACATACACACATGTTATGTATTAAATATTCTAAAATTATATTGAAGCATTGAAGGTAATGTATCTAACCAAGTGCCAGAGATTATCATACTAAGTGAATGGAGTAGGATAGAGAAACATAAATATCACTTATATGTGGAATCGAGAAAAATTTATACAAATGAATTATTTCCAAAACTGAAAGAAATTCACAAGTATAGGAAATAAACTTGCGGTTACCAAAGGAGGATGAGAAGAGAGGTAAATTAGGAGATTGAGATTAACATATACACACTATTACATATAAAAGAGAAAACCAAAGTAAGACCTATTGTATAGCCCAGGGAACTGTACTTAATATTTTACAATAACCTCTCCCAAGTGGCTCAGTGGTAAAGAATCCTCCTGCAATGCTGAAAATGCAGGTTCAATCCCTGAATACGGAAAATCCCCTGGAGGAAGGCATGGCAATCCCCTCAAGAATTCTTGCTGGGAGAATCCCAAGAACAGAGGAGCCTGGCAGGCTACAGTCCATAGGGCTGTAAAGACTCTATCTGTGGTAGTCCATTTATCTTTGCCTGAAATTTTTTTCTTTGGCCATGTTCCCCAAATCTATTCTATTCTAGAATTATTTCTATATTTTCCCTCATCTTCTTTGCTCATTCCTTTTTTCTTCTTCTTCTCTCTTCTGGTTTCCTTGGGGGCAGAGGTGAGTATCTCAGAGGTTGAAGGATCTGATAATCAAATTATTCAACAGATAATCATGCTAAAGTGCTTGCTGTGTATCCTTCGTATGTGTTCTTGCAAAATCTATATTGCTTTGACTGTATTTTTTATATTTATATAAGTGATAATGTATGATAATGTTTTCACATGGTAGTTTGCTTTTACTGCTAACATCTAGAAGATCATTGCTCTTAATTTCTTCACATTTTTCTCATATTAGGCTTTTTTATATATTCCTTTTTTTTTTCTGTGCACTCTCACACTGATGGACACTAACCTGGACTGCTTCCAGCTCCCAGACACAAATAGCACTGCAAATAACATCCTTCTATGTGCTCTTTATGAATTCAAGTGAAAATTTATTTGACTTACATCCTCAAAACAAAAATTCTATTATCATAAACATACTTATACTAAATTTGTTCAGATACCATCAAGTCTGTCTCAACAATAACTACATTGATATGCATTCCCAACAGCGGAGTATAAATATCTCAAGAACTCAAGGATTTACTTTCTAGAGTAAACATGAAGCACCAGTTACATGGTTTTATGCTGAGGTATAACTGTAATGCTTGCTAATCTCTCAATTTCTAATTTTCATGAATTACAACTTGTATTTTAATATTACTACATCTTTAGTGTGTGGCACATATTATATTTATTAAAGCAATGAATTATCTAAATCAACCTTTTTTAATATATAAAATGAAATTATATTTTATTACTTACCAAAGAGTTTTAACTTTAATAAACAATGTGGTACACAGAATAATGCCCCAAGATATCTGTATACTAATCCTAGGAACCTATAAATATGTTATAATATGTTATGTAAAAAATGAGAATTAAGTTTTCAGAAAGAATTAAGGTTGTTAGTTAGCTCCTCTTAAATATGGATAGCACTGTAGAATATCTGAGTGGGTCCAAAGTAATCATAACGGTCCTTAAGTGTGGAAGATGAAAGCAGAAAAGTCAGTTAGATTCAAATATAATGATGGCTTTAGTGTCAGCATGATACACTGTAGGAAGGATTTCACTGATTATTGCTGATTTTGAAAATTAATCAAGACTGCCATGAGCCAAGGAATAAAATCAGCCTTTAGAAGCCTAGAAGGACAAGAAAACTACACTCCCTATCATAGGATGGATAGTGATTTCCTCAAATTTATTGTTGTTGTTTAGTCACTAAGCTGTTATCTGACTCTTGTGTGATGCTGTAAAAGAGTCAGACACAATTTAACCTACCAGGCTTCTCTGTCCATGAGATTTCTGTAGCCCACCAGGCTCCTTTGTCCATGGGATTTCTCAGGCAAGAATACTGGAGTGGGTTGCCATTTCCTTCTCCAGTGCATCTTCCTGATCCAGGGGTCAAACCCGAGTCTCATGAATTGCAAGCAAATTCTTTACAACTGAGCCACCAGGGAAGCCATTTTCCTCAGATATTCACATCTTAATTATGAAACCTGTGAATATGTTAACTTCCATGATAAAAAGGGACTCTGCAGATGTTATTAGAGTAAGAATGTTGAGTTTAGTTAATCTGTGATTATCTCTTTGGGCCCAATGTAATCACCACTTTAGTTCACTCGCTCAGGTGTGTCCAACTATTTGTGACTTCATGGACTGCAGCACTCCAGGATTCCCTGCAGTCCATCACTAACTCCTGTTTAATCAAACACATGCCCATCGAGTTGGTGATGGACTCTGTCCATCTCATCCTCTGTCATCCCACTTCTCCTTTTGCCTTCAGTCTTTCCCAGTATCAGGGCCTTTACCAAATATTCAGTTCTTTACATCAGGTGGCCAAAGTATTGGAGCTTCAGCTTCAGCATCAGTCCTTCCAGAGAATATTAAGGACTGATTTTCCTTAGGATTGACTGGATTGGTCTCCTTGCAGTCCAAGAGATTCTTAACAGTTTTTCCAACACCACAGTTCAAAAGCATCAATTCTTTGGCACTCAGCTTTCTTTACTGTCCAAATCTCACATCCATACATGACTACCAGAAAAACTATAGCTTTGACTAGATGGACCTTTGTCAGAAAAATAATGTCTCTGTTTTTGAATATGCTGTCTAGGTTTGTTTCTCCTTCCAAGGAGAAAGCGTCTTTTAATTTCATGGCTGTGGTCACCATCTGCAGTAACTTTGGAGCCCAAGAAAATAAAGTCTGTCACTGTTTATATTGTCTCCCCATCTATTTGCCATAAAGACATGTGATCAGATGTCATGATCTTTGTTTTTTGATTGTTGAGTTTTAAGCCAGCTTTTTCTCTCTCCTCTTTCACTTTCATCATGAGGCTCTTCAGTTCATCTTCCCTTTCTGCCATAAGAATGAAGTCATCTGTGTATCTGAAGTTATTGATATTTCTCCCTGCAATCTTGATTCCAGCTTTTGTTTTATCCAGCCCAGCATTTCACATGATGTACTCTGCATATACATTAAATAAGCAGGGTGACAATATACAGTCTTGATGTACTCCTTTCCCAATTTGGAACCAGTATATTGTTCCATGTCCAGTTCTAACTATTTCTTCCTGACCTGCATACAGATTTCTCAGGAAGCAGGTAGGGTGGTGTGGTATCCTCATCTCTTGAAGAATTTTCCACAGTTTGTTGTGATCCACACAAAGGTTTTAGCGTAATCAATGAAGTAGAAGATGTTTTTCTGGAACTCTCTTGCTTTTTCTATGATCCAATGGATGCTGTCAATTTAAACTCTGATTCCTCTGCCTTCTCTAAATCCAGAGAATTTAGAATTTGAATATCTGGCTGTTCTTGGTTCCTATACTGTTGAAGCCTCAGTTGGAGAATTTTGAGCATTACTTTGTTAATGTTTGAGATTTGTGCAATTGTGCTATAGTTTGAACATTCTTTGACATTGCCTTTCTTTGGGATTGGAATGAAAACAGAAACTTTTCCAGTCCTGTGGCCACTGCTGAGTTTTCCAAATTTTCTGGCATGTTGAGTGCAGCACTTTCATAGTATCATCTTTTAGGAATTGAAATAGTCAGCTGGAATCCCATCACCTCCACTAGCTTTGTTCATAGTAATGCTTCTTAAGGCCCATTTGACTTTGAATTCCACAATGTCTGGTTCTAAGTGAGGGATCACACCATTGCAGTTTTCTGGGTCATTAAGAGCTTTTTTGTATAGTTCTGTATGTTCTTACCACCTTTTCTTATTATCTTCTGCTTCTGTTAGGTCCATACCATTTCTGAAACACAATGGAGTTTATCCTGTTGAATTTTAAAACTGCTTAGAACTAATGCTTCCCTTTTCCTCTCATTTTCTCCCTTTTGAATAGGAATGTCTAAAATTCATATCCAGTGTCAATTACATTTTAATTTTTAGTATTGATAATTTATTTTCTAGTTTCATAGGTTCAAAAACACATAGGAATTTTGCCCCAGGATGTTTCCTCTATACTCTTGTGATGAGATGCGGGTCTTTTGAGCTGATGACATCAAAATGAGATTTCTGATTTGGAAGTGTTGCTACAGTGGGATAAGACTTTGGGGTGTGGCAAGTGTATTTTTTTCATGTGTGATAACCATGGATCTTTGTGGGACAGATGACAGGCGGCAGTAAGGTTGAATTGCCTTATTCTCACCCCAGAAATGGAATATATAACATGGCACCCCACTCCAGTACTCTTGCCTGGAAAATCCCATGGATGGAGGAGCCTGGCAGGCTGCAGTCCAGGGGGTCGGTAAGAGTCGGACACGACTGAGTGACTTCACTTTCACTTTAGTGAACATTAAAGATATGCTTAAAAATCTTGAAATTAGTCTTACCCTGGATTAACTGGGTGAGCTCAATATAAATGAAAGAGTCTTTACAAGAGGATGACAGGAGGATCAGAGCAGTAATAAATGTGATGATAGAAGCAAGATGTTGGAGTAATATTAGGATGGGATGATGATCCAAGGAATGTAAATGACCTTTAAAAACTGAAAAAAAGTCAAGTAAATGGATTCTCCTCTAAGTGAACTGAAAGTCTCTCAGTCATGTCCTACTCTTTGCGACCCCATGAACTATAAAGTCCGTGGGATTCTCCAGGCCAAAATACTGGAGTGGGTAGCCAGTCCCTTCTCCAGGGGATCCTCCCAACCCAGGGATCAACCCAGCTCTTCTGCATTGCAGGCAGATTCTTTACCAGCTGAGCCATGAGGGAAGACCATTCTTCTCTAAAGTCCTCCAGAAAGGATTACAACCCTGCTGACATATTGATTTAAGTCCAGTGAGCCCTATTTTGGACTTATAACTTACAAAAGTATAAGATGATAAATTTGTGATATTTTAGTTCACTAACTTGATGGTAATTTGTTACAGTAGCAATAGAAAACTAACATAAACAATGACAGTTTTGATGTTGGAAAGACCTTTGGATTTCCCAGAATCTTTGAATGAACAGCTTAAAATGGGTGATTATTTTGGGATATTTTTATTTATATATTGAGTTTCAGAGCAGGATCACATCCAAGTTCAGCTATTATGAAGCTTGTCTGAGTTGATATATGTTTGCAACAGAGTGCTTTGAAAGTAAGTGAAAGCTGGCAGAGATACCTTAGCATCTGGGAAATGCTACAAATTGTGATAATCTGATAAAATAGATAGATGGTAAATTTCTGAAGAAATGCAAGCATAATCTTATAATAGTAAGATTCCAGCAACTGAAACAGTTCCTGGCATCTGGTGGTCAAAAAATATTTATCAAATAAATGTCATCAAATCACCTGCTCTTCCCAGAGATATTGTGTTGTTTCTTATCTTCAAGTGCTTCTCTTTCTGTTATCCTCTGTCAGAGATGGCCTCCATTCCCTTCTCAACTCCTGAATCTCCACCTTTCAGATATCTTTTGTATCATATCAGATGTATTTTCCCTGCAATCTTTTGCTGTTGCTCTTTGTATAATCATAGTAGTTTGTGTGTATTTTTATAATAATAATTGTTTTATTAATATTACAGATTCCTGTGTTTGTCTCCTACAACACAAGGTGATTTTTTTTTTTTTTTGGTGAGCAATCTTTTGTATTTATTTCTATATTCCATGCATTTCTTCACAATGGGAAGAACTCAGAGCTTATGAATGCAAATAAGAAACTAACAAATTATTATGTAAATGAAAGTGCAAAAGGATAAGCCCAAATACTTGTATATATGAGGGAAGATAATTTCCAGGTCCTTCCCCTATTTTTTTCCCATGTATTGTCATAGCTACTTAAAAGATTCCAATGACCTAATTCCTTTTCTTCAAATGAGATATGATGGCATATAACATTGCATAAGTTTAAGGTGTACAGTATGTTGACTTGGCACATTTGCACACTGCAATACAATTGCCACCATAGCATTGGCTAACATCTCAAATTTTCATCATGCCACCTAATTGTCACATAACTATCACTTCTTTTTTTGAGGCAGGAATATTAAAGATCTAGTTTCTTAATGACTCTGAGGTATATAATAGAGCTGCTCAGAAGTAAATACAGTTTCCCCCTTATAGCTGTTATTATTGTAAAATAATTAGAAGATTTTAAAAATATGCATAGACTGTCTAAACACATGAGATTCTTTAGGTGAGTAGTTGGTGATGCCATGCTCTTCAGACTAACAGGAGTTGATTTCAGAAGCAAACCTTGGACTCAAAAGTCATCTATGGAAGCTATGCACTGATCACTGCTTCAAAGTTGATATTTCCCAAGCTATCCATAAAATAGCCCTGTCTTAGTTTTTTTGGTCTGTTGTAACAGAATCACATAGACAGGGTGATTCAGAAGCAACAGGAGTTTATTTTTAATATTCTGGAGATTGAGAAGTCCAAGACCAGGTCACCAGCAGATTCAGTGTCTGATGAAGACCCACTTCTTCCTTCAGAGTTGGCCATCTTCTCATTGTCATGTCAGAGGAAAGTGTTCTTCTATTTTACAATAGAAGGTCTATTTTACAAGGTCACTCTCCAATACTTTGGCCACCTGAAACAAAGAGCTGACTTATTAGAAAATGATCCTGATGCTGGGAAGGATTGAGGACAGGAAGAGAAGGGGGTTACAGAAGATGAGATGGTTGGATGGCATCATCTATTCAATGGACATCAACTTGGGCAGACTCTGGGAGATGGTGAGGAACCGGAAGGCCTGGTGTGCTGCAGTTCATGTGGCTGCATAGATTCAGATATGACTTGGCAACTGAACAATAACATCATTTTCATTCATTTCAACCCTCCCTCATAACATAATCACCTTCTAAATTCTTCACTTTCCAATTTCATCACATTAAAGATTAGATTCTAATATAAAATTTGGTGGAGAGGGGAGTGACACATAAAACTTCAGTCTATATCAAGCCCCCTTACTTTGTTCTGATTTTATTCTCTGAACTCTTAAGTTGATAGAATCAGGATTTAGAAGTAAAAGTTTGTGCATAAAGTTGGAAAGATCAAAATAATCAATGATGGCTGGAGAGAAAAGAATTCCTGAAGTTAAAAAGGACAATAGAAATCAGAAGCATGAATCTTGGAGCCATTAACACAAACAAATAATCTTATTTTAATAATTTCCCCAAATAGTATAGCAATTAAGAAAGTTACAATAACTACTATAAATAAGATAACAACATACAGTTAAACTGCCTGTTTATAAAAGTTTTAAGTAAAAATCTTACCAATAAAAACTAAACAGTTAAGCAGCACATACTTTTAATTTGATAAGAAATATTGTTTAATAGCACCACTAAAGCATTATTTCTCAATAAATAGGCAATAATTAATATGACATATTAACTTACAGATTTTTTTTTCAGAGGTATAAATTTTCTCTACCTTGTTAAATACAATATAATAACCCTAAATAGCATTATTGTTTTCCCCATGAGACATTGACAAGTTTTAATATACATTAGCAACCTTTCTAACATTATCTACACAATTGCTAACATTTCAAATGTCCTTTGAATCAGCTTTCTTATCTTACCGTCCCCCTCAAATAGTGAATGTAATAAAATATTTAATATATATTTATTTTATGGGTCATTTTTAATCTTTTAAAAAAAGCATACTTTACCAAAATGTGTTATAGTGTGTCCTACATTAAGATATTTATTTACTTATTTATTTTTACCAGAACAATTCGGTAGTTGATTTGAATTTATCATGGCTCCAAAACCTTGAAAAGATATTTCACTTCTGTGGTTCTAGTCTTTCATTTTATAGAAGGAAGTGGCTACTCTAGATTAGTGGGTGTCACCTGTAACTTTAACATCCCATGATTCAGTTTGGCCTTTAACCAGAGAATATTCCATCTTATTAAAGAAAACCCAATATAAAGAAAAATCTCTCAGTTCAGACCAATGAGGGTCTGAGGAAAGAGCATCCAATCTCCTGCCTCATCCTTAACACTCAAGGTTATTTAATTATAAACATAGATGGTCAAGCTCATCAGTGCTTGCTAGTTACTGGTGCTACCCTTTCTACATTAAACACTGACACTCTCGCTCAGGTACCTTTGCTAAACCTCATACTCTGACTAAATATACCACAGAGATTATCCCTATCTCCCATCTTTTAAATGTACTCTTTCTGCCCTTGCTGGAAAAATATAAAAATAAAGAACACAATCCTTTCTGCCTGTGATACCACCTCTGTGAATTTAATAAGGAGAGATTTGCTTACAAATGGAATAATAATATTAGATGTCCATTAGATGGACTATTTATTGAGGTTCCGGAGGATGTCTCTATTTCTAATCAAATTGTATCTTCTCTGGATGTACCTTTGCCTTATTTACTATATTTGATGAAAACCTGATAAAGCTTTTGACACCAGAGCTGATACTCTATAGTTCAGAAATTCTTCTGACATGGTAATGACAGTTGAACCAAAGAATGTCAAATATACTTTCAAAAACCATCCACATAAAAGGACAAGATCCTCCAATTGGAGCATACTTTCCCTTTTTTTTTATTATAAAATTTTAACATTCCCCTGCCTACCTCCAAATCTGTCAAATGCAAATGATATTGACTAATGTGAATAAATAGTTTCTATTTGTTCTCATGGGGCTTCCCAGGTGGCACAGTGGTAAAGAATCAGCTTGCCAATCCAGGAGACATAGGAGATGTGGGTTTAGTCTCTGAGTCAGGAAAATCCCTTCGAGTAGGTAATGGCAACCTATCCCAGTGTTCTTGCCTGGAAAATCCCGTGGACAGTGGAGCTTGGTGGGCTACATTCCTTGGAGTTGCAAAAGTCAGACACGACTGAGTGACTGAGCATGCACACAATGCATGCACACATTTTTTCTCATTTGGATCATTTTTATTTATTTATGGGAAATAGATGGGGAAACAGTGTCAGATTTTATTTTTCTGGGCTCCAAAATCACTACAGATTGTGACTGCAGCCATGAAATTAAAAGACGCTTACTCCTTGGAAGGAAAGTTATGACCAACCTAGATAGCATATTCAAAAGCAGAGACATTACTTTGCCAACAAAGGTCCATCTAGTCAAGGCTATGGTTTTTCCTGTGGTCATGTATGGATGTGAGAGTTGGACTGTGAAGAAGGCTGAGCACTGAAGAATTGATGCTTTTGAACTGTGGTGTTGGAGAAGACTCTTGAGAGTCCCTTGGACTGCAAGGAGATCCAACCAGTCCGTTCTGAAGGAGATCAGCCCTGGGTATTCTTTGGAAGGAATGATGCTAAAGCTGAAACTCCAGTACTTGGCCACCTCATGCGAAGAGTTGACTCATTGGAAAAGACTCTGATGCTGGGAGGGATTGGGGGCAGGAGGAGAAGGGGATGACAGAGGATGAGATGGCTGGATGGCATCACTGACTCAATGGACGTGAGTCTCAGTGAACTCTGGGAGTTGGTGATGGACAGGAAGGCCTGGCGTGCTGCAGTTCATGAGGTCGCAAAGAGTCGGACATGACTGAGCGACTGATCTGATCTGAAAGGTGACTTATATGTAAAGGCATCTTCAATCAGAAGCTATAAGTAGAAAATTTATTTCAAAGCTTTTGAAAGGAGAGCTAAGAGAAAGAAACTCTCTGTCTGCTGGATTGGGTGTTTGAACAGAAGTATTGTGTAAACAATTAATTTTATGTTACTAAAGATGGTGGAGTAGAAAGATGTACACTCATCTTCTGCAAGAACACCACAATTGCAACCAACTGCTGAACAACCATCAACAGGAGAATGTTGGATCCCACAAAGAAAAGAAAACCCACATCCAAGGGCAAAGGAGAAGCCCCAGGAAGATGGTAGAAAGGGTGAAATCAAATTTAGAATCAAACCCCATATTGTAGAGACACCCAGAGGGCTCAAACAAAACCTTATGAGCACCTGGACCCAGGGATCCCACAAGAGACTGAGCCAGACCTGCTTTTGAGTTTCAAGTGTCTCCTGTGGAGGCACAGGTCAGCAGTGGCCTGCTATGGGGACAAGGGCTCTGGCTGAAGCAGACCTGGAAGAAGCCAAGTGTGAGCCCCACCACAGAGCCACCAAGCAGATGACCTACAAACTGGAGAACAACTATACCAAAGAAGCTTTCATACTGTGAAAAAGTTCTAGGGCCCACAGCAGATTTCCCAACCTGAAGATCCTGCAAAGGGACTGAGAACCCCCAGGGAATATGACTTTGAATGCCAGTGGAATTTGATTACAGAACTTCCACAGGACTGGGGAAACAGACTCTTGGAGGGCAAAAACAAAACCTTGTGCACACCAGGACCCAAGATAAAGGAGTAGTGATCCTACAAGAGACTAAATCAGACTTGCCTATGAGTGCCCAGAAGTCTCCATTGGCAGAGTGGGTTGATAGTGGCCTGCTGTGGGGTCAGGGGCTCTGAATACAACAGTCCTGGGAGCTGTGATGTGCTGGCATAAGTACTTTTGAAGGAGGTCACCATTACTGCCATTAACCTTACCATAGTTTGGCTTCAGGCCAAACTACAGGGAGGGTACACAGCCACAACCACCAACAGAAAATTGGATTAAAAATTTACTGAGCATGGCCATCAGAGCAAGACCCAGATTCCCCCACAGCCAGTCCCTTCCATTGGGAAGCTTCCAAGAGCCTCTTAATCCTTATCCATCAGAAGGCAGACAAATAAAAACCATGGAGGCATAAAACTAACCAAACTGGTCACATGGATCACAGGCTTGTCAAACTCAATGAAATTATGAGTCATGCCATGTAGGGCCACCCAAGATGAACAGGTCATGGTGGAGAGTTCTGACAGAATGTAAACCACTTCAGTATTCTTGCCTTGAGAACCCCATGACCAGTATGAAGAGGAAAAAAAAGATATGACATGGAAAGATGAACTCCTGAGGTCAGAAGGTGCCCAATATGCTACTAGAGAAGAGTGGAGAAATACACCAGAAAGAATGAAGAGGCTGAGTCAAAGCGAAATAAATGCCCAGTTTTGGATATGACTGATGATGTAAGTCAAGTCCGATACTATAAAGAACAATATTGATTAGGAACATGGAATGTTAGTTTCATGAATCAAGGTAAATTGGAAGTGGTCAAACAGGAGATGGCAAGAGTGAACATCAACATTTTAGGAATCAGTGAACTAAAATGGGCTGGAATGGGCAAATTTAATTCAGATGATCTTTCTATCTACTACTGGGGGCAAGAATCCCTTAGAAAAAATGGAGTATCCTGCATAGTCAACGAAAGAGTCCAAAATGCAGTACTTGGTTACAATTTCAAAAATGAAAGAATGATCTCAGCTCATTTCCGAGGCAAATGATTCAATTTCACAGTAATCCCAGTCTAGCCCCAATCCCTAATGCCAAAGAAGCTGAATTTGACCTGTTCTATGAATCTCTATAGACCATCTAGAACTAACATCAATAAAAAGATGCCCCTTTCATCATAGGAGACTGGAATGCAAAAGTAGGAAGTCAAAAGCTACCTGGAGTAACAGGCAAGTTTGACCTTGGAGTAAAAAATGAAGCAAGGTGAAGGCTAACAGAGTTTTGCCAAGAGAACACAATGGTCATAGCAAACGCAATACAAGACATGACTCTACACATCGACATCATCAGATGGTCAATACTGAAATCAGATTGATTATATTCTTTATATCTGAATATGAAGAAGATCTATACAGTCAGGAAAAAAAATAAAAGACCAGAGGCTGTCTGAGGCTCAGATCATGAACCCCTTATTGCCAAATTCAGACTGAAATTGAAGAAAGTAGTGAAAACCATTAGAACATTCAGATATGACCTAAATTAAATCCCTTAGGATTATACAGTGGAAGAAACAAATAGATTCAAGGGATTAGGTCTGAAAGACAGCCTGAAGAACTATGGACAGGCGTCTGTAACATTGTACAGAAGGTGGTGATCAAAACCATCCCCAAGAAAAAGAAATGCAGAAAGGCAAAATGGTTGCCTGAAGAGGGATTACGAATTGCTAAGAAAAGAAGACAAGCAAAAATCAAAGGCGAAAAAGAAATATATATCCATCTGAATGCAGAGTTCCAAAAAATATCAAGGAGAAATAAGAAAGCCTTCCTAAGTGATCAACACAAAGAAATAGGGGGGAAAACAGAATGAGAAATATTAGAGATCTCTTCAACAAAATTGGAAATATCAAAGGAACATCTCATGCAAAGATGGGCACAATAAAGTGCAGAAATGGTATGGATCTAACAGAAGCAGAAGATATTAAAAGAAAGTGGCAAGAATACACAGAAAAACTACACAAAAAAGATCTTAATGACTCAGATAAGCACAGTAGTGTGATCACTCACCTAGAGCCAGACATCATGCAGTATGAAGTCAAGTGTGCCTTAAGAAGCATCATTACAAATATAGCTAGTGGAGGTGATGGAATTCCAGATGAGCTATTTCAAATCCTAAAAGATGATGCTGTAAAAGTGCATCACAGCACTCAATATGCCAGCAAATTTGGAAAGTCCGTAGTAACCACGAGACAGGAAAAGGTAAGTTTTCATTCCAATCCCAAAGAAAGGTAATGCCAAAGAAAGTTCAAACTACAGCACAATTGCATTAATCTCACATGTTAGCAAAGTAATTCTCAAAATTCTCCAAGTTAGGCTTCAGTAGTATGTGAACTGAGAACTTCCAGATGTTCAAGCTGGATAAAGAAAAGTTAGAGGAACCAGAGATCAATTTGCCAACATCTGTTGGACTGTAGAAAAAGTAAGAGAATTCCAGAAAAACATCTGCTTCTGCTTAATTAACTATGCTAAAGCCTTGACTGTGTGGATCACAACAAACTGTGGAACATTCTTCAAGAGATGGGAATAACAAGACCACTTACCTGTCTCCTGAGAAATCTATATGCAGGTCAAGAAACAATAGTTAGAACCAGACATTGAACAATGGACTGCTTCCAAATTGGTAAAAGAATGAATCAAGGCTGTATAGTGTCCCCTTGCTTATTTAACTTACATGCATAGTACATAATGCAAAATGTTGGACTGGATGAAGCACACCTGGAATCAAGATTTCAGGGAGAAATATCAGTAATCTCTGATATGCAGATGACATCACCCTTATGGCAGAAAGTGAAGAAGAACTAAAGAGCCTCTTGATGGAAGTGAAAGAGGAGAGTGAAAAACCTGGCTTAAAACTCAACATTCAAGAACCAAAGATCATGGCCTCTGGGTCCATCACTTCATGAAAATGGTTGGGGAAACCATAGAAACAGTGACAGACTTTATTTAATGAGCTCCAAAATTACTTCAGATGGTGACTGCAGCCATGAAATTAAAAGACACTTGATCCTTAGAAGAAAAGCTATGCCAAACCTAGACAGCATACTCAAAAGCAGAGGCATTTATTTGATGACTAATGCCCATCTAGTCAAAGCTATAGCTTTTCTGGTAGTCATGTATGGATGTGAGATTTGGACTATAAAGAAAGCTAAGTCTAAAGAATTGATGCTTTTGAACTGTGGTCTTGGAGAAGACTCTTCAGAGTCCCTTGGACTGCAAGGAAATCAAACCAGTTAATCCTAAAGGAAATCAGTCCTGAATATTCATTGGAAGGGCAGGTGCTAAAGCTGAAGCTCCAATACTTTGGCGACCTGATGTGAAGAACTGACTCACTGAAAAAAATGCTGTTCTGGGAAAGATTGAAGGCAGGAGGAGAAGGGGATGAAAGAGTATGAGATGTTTGGATAGCTTCACCAACTAGATAGACATGAGTTTGAGCAAGCTCTGGGAGTTTATTTTTGGACAGAGAAGTGTGATGTGCTGCAGTCAATGGGATTGCAAACAGTTGGAGAGGACTGAGTGACTGAACTGAACTGACTGAAACAACCCATGAGAGTGAAAGTGTTAGTCACTCAGTAGTATCCGACTCTTTGCAACCCCATGGGTGGTAGCCCACAGGCTCCTCTGTTTATGGAATTCTCCAGGCAGGAATACTGTAGTGGGTTGTCATTTCCTTCACCACAGGATCTTCCCAACCCAAGGATTGAACCTGGGTCTCCTGCATTGCAAGCAGATTCTTTACCTTCTGAGCTACCAGGGAAGCTCCAAATAACCCATACTATGGGAATTGCAAGTATTTTCTGTAGAAGAACTTGCGCTGGTGTAAAGAATGCTCAGGAGAAAATGAAAGGAAAGCTACTTTCAAATCCATGACAATCAATTTAGTAAACATCTAAAATGATGCAGTTTTGTTTAAACAGCTTATGCAACTTTAAGAATGCCAGAATTATACAGACAAAAAGGAGGTTGCTCCCTATCCTGAAGGTAGATATCAGAAGCATACTACATACAACATAGGGAATAAGTTCTAGAATTTGCAGAATAAGTTTCATTTCTCATAATTTCTATGGTTTTAAACAGTCACATCTCTTTTCTGGACTCAGATTTCTGATTTGTAAAATGAGGAGGTTTAATTCAATTTCTGTGAATACTTTCTCCATATGTAAATATACTAGTAAGAGCCCTTAGTGTCTTCATCAGCATAATATGTGATGAGGTATAAGAATTTCTGTAGACATTGTTCTTTCAAAAATATTTTTATGACCTTTGGGCAAATCAGTTTGAGACAACCCTATTTTGCTTCACATTAATTCATATAACAGATATAAAAAAGGGAAGATTTTACATTGTTCCTGTTCTAACTCAGAAAGAAAAGTAATTGGCAGTCCAATTATTTTAATATTGAAAGTTTGAGTTGGCATACCAAACTCTCACTAGAATTCTAAATTTGTTGGAGCTCAACTTCATTTTCCAATCCCCATTCCTTAGCTTAGAGATGGGTTTTCATTTTTTTCCTCTCTAAATTCTCTATTCAAATGTTAAGTACAGCAATCAAAAGAGATAAAGCACTGAGAATACCATCTTACAGAATTCAGAATTCCCTAAATACAAAGCTATGTACTGATAATGCTGCCTGAAGTATAATATAGGAAGCATAAATTTGCTAGATACATTTACTATTTTCAAACATATATCATATTGAGAGCTCTTTAGTGTAGGATTTTGTGTATTTGAATCCTTCCTTTACAAGATCATTCTGAATAAAATGCCAATTTCTTCAGTTCCATATGGAAATATTACACAATAGATTTAGAATGGTGTGGCTTGCTTATTTTTTATTAGCAACATGTCGTAAAACTGATGATCTTTAATTTGGAATGTAGGATTCTTTTCTATCCAAATTCAGGACAATAGGACATGAACTGTTTTTCTAGCTGCAATGAAAACATTTAATTTCTCTGAAAGTTAATGTGCAGCCCTGGACTTCCTAATTTGATTTTATTTCTTAGCTCTTCTCTTTTACTTCCCTCAGGCTCAGTTTTAAAATTGTTTACCAACTGCTGCTTACAATTAAAACCACTGTATATTTTGATAATATAATGAAGAAACAAAATAGACATTTTCCAAGGTCTGGGTTTATGTCAGAATGTGTCAGAAGGGTCACATTTCACTGAGATTCAGTGAAAGAATTCAGTTGAAGGATTCAGTTCCTTAAAGTGTTTTCTGTTCTCTTTCCTCTTCTTCTTTTTTTTTTTTTTAATTTTATTTTATTTTTAAACTTTACAATATTGTATTAGTTTTGCCCAACATCGAAATGAATCCGCCACAGGTATACCTGTGTTCCCCATCCTGAACCCTCCTCCATCCTCCCTCCCCATACCCTCCCTCTGGGCTGTCCCAGTGCACCAGCCCCAAGCATCCAGCATCGTGCATCGAACCTGGACTGGCGACTCATCTCATACCTGATATTATACATGTTTTAATGCCATTATCCCAAATCTCCCCACCCTCTCCCTCTCCCACAGAGTCCACAAGACTGATCTTTCCTCTTCTCTATGTTAGCCATGATTTTGAGCAAACTCCTGAAGATGGTGAAGGACAGGGAAGCCTGATTTGCTGCAGTCCATGGATTCGCAGAGTCTGTCACAACTGAGCAACTGAACAACAACAAACAGGCCCTGAATTAGACTATGAGCATGCTCCATAGCTTCAGTCAAGCAGGCTCTTTGAGATCCCATGGACTGTAGTCTGCCAGGCACCTCTGTCCGTGGAATTCTTCAGGAAAGAATACTAGAGTGAGTTGCCATGCTCTCCTCCAGGGAATTTTCCTGACCCAGGTATCGAACACACATCTCCTGCATTGCAGATGGATTCTTTACCACTGAGCCATCAGGGAAGCCCCCTGAATCAGATTAATGAATGTCATGCAAAAATGTGCCTAGATTCTTGGGTGGAGTTTCAGGGCATGAGGAAATTATACCTCATTAGGCTACAGGAAACCAAAGGAATAAAGTGACTTGGTCAAAATCAAATCCAGCTCAATTTTCTTTTGTTAAATAAACTGTTGTCATTGTTTAGTCACTGAGTCGTGTCCAACTCTTTGAGATCCCATGGACTGTAGTCTGCCAGGATCCTCTGTCCATGGGATTTTCCAGACAAGAACCCTAAAATAGATTGCCATTTCTCTCTCCGGGGAATCTTCCCGCCCCAGGGATTGAACCCGTGTCTCCTGCATTGGCAGGAGAATTCTTTACCACTGAGCCACCTGGGTATCGTTATGTAAATATTCATTGCCAAATACACATGTCCAAGTGGTAAGCAACACTAACTTCTATCATCTATTAGATCTCTGTCTTTAGGAAGTTTAGAGTGTAGTGGAGGAAACAGACCTTTTCATTCTAGTCCATCACCATTGTATTAAATCTGTTCCAATTTAGAGCAAAATTGTGTGGAAGTATATAATACCAAATGCAAAGTTGTTTTTTTTTTTTTTTTCTCTCATTTTTACCTTAATCAACTTATTAGCAGAATTTGACCAACTTTTTAATTCCTCTTACTTTCAATAGGTAAAGTTACTCACAACATAAGCAGTGTGTTATGACAAAAGAATATCGTCACCAACAAATACTCTTTATCCTACCTTTTCTGAAGGAATTTCTAAGAAACATGGTACCGGGTAACTTTAACTGAATACGTATTCATTATAATTGATTGTCTTCTGTTCTAGAACTCTGTTTAAGATGCATCCTGTTGATGTGAGCATGGGAGAAAATAAATTTTAAGGACTTCCTATTAGTTTTTTTCTTTGAAATCTAGAGGCAACAGTGCTTAGGTTCTCATTCCTTGTCTTATTTCACACCTTTAACTCTCTAGAAGGCAAAACAACACCCTTCCCCCCCCCCAAAAAAAAAAAAACCTGCACAAATAAAAGATTCATCCAACTTTATGACTTCAGACCTCAAAGAGAGAAGGTAAGAGAATAAAGAGAAAGGAGAATTCTCTATTTTTCCACCCCTCTCAAAATTTGATTCTATGTTGACTCTTGTAGGTGTTTCCCAGGTGGTGCTAGAAAAGAATCCTCCTACCAATACAGGAAACTCAGAAGACATGGTTTCAATCCCTGAGTCGGTAAGATACCCTGTAGGAAGTGACAACCACTCCAGTATCCTTGCCTAGAAAATTCCATGGACAGGGGAGCCTGGCATGCTACAGTCTGTGGGATGCGACTGAGCACACATGACTCTTGTATGCTATTGATGGTTAGAATAATACAACCTTGAATATTGGCATGAGAGACAAAGTGAGCTGCATATGCATCAGAGAAGTTGTCTGATTCTTTGCTTTTAAATGCAAAAGCAAAAGATGTTGGAAATAGAATTTCTCATAGAAGGATTTGCTTAGTTTCCCTAATCTAAGCTTGTGTACAGTTAATGGATCTCTTGTGCTGAAAACAAGTGCATCATATTTGAAAACATTGTATGTTCATTGCCAATACTTTCCAACTTCATAGGAAAGCATTCTATGCATTTATAATTCTAACTATAAATGTGGTTATAACTACAAGTATAACTATAACCCATGATTGGACAAATTGAATCTGTTTGTTTAAATTGAAAAAATAACATGTTTAAAAAGCAAGTGGATTGCTAATCTGCACTTACTCTTAATAAAATTATCCTGTAGGTAGGTCTGTTTTGTGGTTTTCATTGTAGACTATGAGAAGATTTCCCAGAATCTAACAAATCATTAAGCTTTAAAGTTGGAAAAATCTTAACAACCATCCAATCCAACTACCGAAATGCTGGTGTTGAAGATGTTATACTATTTTCCTAAGTACATTTTTTCACAATGTGATTAATCTGTGGATTGTATGCCTGAAAGTTACATCAAGAAAGAAGGACAAAGAGACACCACACATTCACTATCTAACGATTACTTTCAAAATTAGTGATTGCATAATTTTTATCTTCTGTTTTATATTTAAATATTTTAAGATATGGAAAATATTATTTATGCCAAACAATTTCAGAGCTCCCAATCTGATAGCTTTTGATGGTTCTCCTTAATTTTTTTAAGTTGTGATAGGTGAGGAAAGAAAAGAACTGAAATTAATAAAACTGATTGAATCTATACTTCACAATAAATTCACATACAGAGGATTTTCACAATGCAGGAAATGCCAAATCCAGTAGAAAGTTGTTGACTTTTATTTACTGTCTTTACTTCAGGAAAGGTTTTGTTTGTTTCTTTCTTTTTTCCTTTAATAGAAAGAACATATTCCCCAGTCTGTTCATTTTGGCATAATAATTTTGCTTACTTTTTAACCTCCTATTTAAATATTAAAGCTATTCTTCTAGTAAGCAGGAACATCTAATTAAGGCCTACAAATGTTTTACAGTTTTATGATTCAAGAAATCAACTGGGGCATGAATAATAGGTTATATGCAACCTGGGATTTTAGTTTAATGGAAACATATGTAAGACAGTGACATGGGAAATGCAGATCATTCAGTTAGACTCAACAGCAGTTAGCATGAACATATGTCTAAAGCTGAGTTGTCTCCTAATTTCACTGTTACTTAAACATTAAATTATTTAAACACTTACTACCAAAAATTTATTTGGGCCAAATCTGGTTTCAAAGATCTAAATTTAATAACTTTTGGCAGTTTCCTTAAATGTTTTCAAGCAGTCTAAGATGAAGCTATAGAAGTACTTCAATCAAAGGGCCAGTTAAATTTGATGTTTAAAATGAGTTCTCAGAGTCCTTATCAAGAGTAGAAATGTTTGGTAAGTGTGCACTATTATGGAAAGGGCTTCCCAGGTTGCTCAGTGGTAAAGAATATGCCTGCCAATGCAGGAGATGCAGGAAATGTGGGTTCAATCCCTGGGAAAGGAAGATCCCTTAGAGAAGGAAATGGCAACCCATTCCAGTATTCTTGCCTGGAAAATTCCATGGACGTGGAGCCTGGTGGGCTACAGTCCATAGGTCTCAAAGAGTGGGACACGACTGAGCATGCACACACATGCACATAATGGAAGATTCAGGTACACTTTATTCTAAGGTTTATTGCTGAAGAGTGTATTTTTTTTAAAGAAGAGGATACTCTTCTTTAATGTTGATATTCTGGATACTCTGAATAGTGAACTTGATAAATATAACACTAATTTCTGGTAATAATGTAAGAGATTATTTTTTAAAAACTTAAAATATGTTTTAGAATCCACCATATATTGTAAAAAGATCTTTTTTGCTGTTCAGTTGCCCAGTAATGTCCCGTTCTTTGCAACCCAATGAACAGCAGCACACCAGACTTCCCTGTCCTTCACCATCTCCAGAAGTTTGCTCAAACTCATGTGCATTGAGTCAGTGATGCCATCCAATCTCTCATCCTCTGTTTCCCCTTTATCCTTCTGCCCACAATCTTTCCCAGTATCAGGGTCTTTTCCAATGAGTCAACTCTTTGCATCAGGTAGCCAAAGTATTGGAGCTTCAGTTTCAGGATCAGTCCTTTCAATGTATATTCTGGGTTGATTTCCTCTAAGATTGACTGGTTTGATCTCCTTTCTGTCTCTGAAGGGACTCTCAAGAGTCTTTTCCAGCACCATAGTTTGAGAAAATTCATCCAGATCATGAAAATTGCATTGAAATAGGATATAGTAAATATTAATTTCTATATGAGCCAAAATATGTGTTATCTAGTCCAAAATATGGAGAATGATCTGAAAATATGCCAGCATGCCCTACACTTTAGTAAACAGTCCACCTTACATTTTCAGAATTGGGCAGAAGACAAATTGCCCTTGGGAAGAAAGCCTATGAATCTAAATGAATTTATAAAATGCAGAGAATAAAAATATTCTTTTGATCATAGAATTAAAGTAAAAATAGCAAAACGGGCAATATGTAAATATAACAATTATACTTTATTCTACATTATGGTTGACCTTTGCCTCCTAAATAGAAAATAAGTGTCTCTTGGACAAGTTTCAATTTTCTTTCTTTATGTTTGGAACATTTCTCTTCTTTACTGACAATTTTTCAAATGTTCAGGTTAGAAATATTGACTTTCATTGGTGGAGTGTTAATCATTATCCATTTCTGGAGTAAATCCAAAGCTGTAAATTAGAACAGGATATCAGTTATTGTTGGCTTGTAATGCTGAGCTGGGAGTTTAAAAACCCATATGCAAAAATAGCCTTGAATATATTGGATAGGAAGTAAACCTGGAAACCAAATAAAGTGGCCTCAAAGTGTAAAGCCTGATTAAGAAAGTGATAAAGACATGGCTAATGAAAAGGAAGCAAAGAGCTTGTTTAAAAAATTCTGAAAAGCAATTGCATAATATTGTTACTTTTGCATTTATTGTTTAAATATTTATTATATGATCTGGGCAATATATGCATATATTTGTTGTTGTTTAGTTGCTAAGTTGTGTCTGACTCTTTTGTGACTATATGGACTGTAGCCCACCAGGCTCTGTCCATGGGATTTTCCAGGCAAGAATACTGGAGCGGGTTGCCATTTCATTCTCCAGGGGATCTTCCCCACATAGGGATCAAATCTGTGTCTCCTGCATTAGCAGGCAGATTCTGTATCACTGAGCTACCTGGGAAGCACCATATACTTACATACATAAACATTAAAATATTGCCTTTTTCTTTAAAAAAATGGAAATTGGGAGGGAAACACATACATAAGAAAAGCTTACAATGAAATGGACTAATTGCTATGTATTAGATAAGAGCAAGCTGATACTGAAAGTAATAGGACGTGATTAAATCAGCTATGGTTTTACAGAGGATGAGGAACCAGAAAGAGATATTAAAAGGGTGTGTCATATAGAAAGCAGAGATGAAATCACTTCAGAGTGTGGTAAGAGCATATGAAAATGTTTCGAGTATGCCAGTTAGCAATTCTTCTATTACCAGGATAAAAGATACTTGCAGAAAGTGAAGTCTTGGCAGGTCAAGTGGTTTGGAGCATGATTTGGAACAATGTTAGGGGTAATGACAAGTGCATTGCAAGTAAAGAAACAATTAAGGAAAAGTAAAATAAATCAGGATGTTTGGGGACACTTCTAAAGGACAGAATAGTAGAATGCCTTGATTAAAATCCTATCTAGTTTTTTCTAGATGCAGTTACGTTTCCTTTAAATACATAAATCTACTGATAAATAAATTAAAAAACCTAGCAAAGCATGGAGAAAAGGAATAGATATTAATGGTTTCAAGTGTCAAAAATAGAAACATAATCCACAACTTAAAAGTGAGACTTCTATAACCATGATAGCAAAACAGAAAGAAGATAGTAAAATAAAAGTTAAATAAAGGCTAATTTCACTAATACAAAGTCACACATGCACAAATTCTATGAAAATATTATTAATTTTATCTAGAAATACAGTAAAAAAAACATGGCAAAGTAAGTTAAACTTAGAAATATAAAGATATTAGGAAATAGGAGTTACTCATATTTACAAATAAATATAATTACCATATTTTTAAAATGTAAAGGCAGATAGAATTTTATGGAAAAGATAACCAGAAAAATGGAACATGACACTGAACTCAGAAACATTCACACACATATTTGGAAACTGCTTTGTAGAGAATTTTGCCCAAATCCATAAAGCTGTATGTGCATTTACTCTACCACATTTCAATTATATATCAGGTTAAATAGTAATTTGTGTAAACCTCTATCACATACCAAGTTTCTTCTTTACACTATTGCTTGTTGTTTAGTTGCCAAGTCATATCTGACTCTTTGCAACTCCATGAACTGTGTAGCCTGCCAGGCTCCTCCGTCCATGGGTTTTCCAGGCCAGAATACTGGAGTGGATTGCCATCTCTTCCTCCAGGGGATCCTCTCACCCCAGGGATCAAACCCACTTCTATTATATCTTCTGCATTGGGAGTAACAATAAAGAATAACAGAATTTTCTGTCCATATAGGAAAATAAAAGTACAATGTGATATTTCACATTGTGGAGGATCTTAGAGCAATTAAAAACAGAGAACTTGAAATACATTGATTCACTTCAAAAATGCAACTGCCAAGTAAAAATTAAAGTTGTAAATTTATGTATATAGTATTTTACCTTGAAAAACTTTTTAATTCCCAAGACCATAATATATTTACAGTGGTGTCATACATGCATTAAATATGTCATCATATAAATTAGAACTATAGGAAAAATATTTATACATGTCCTTTTTGTAAGGCATATGGAAAAAACATTGGAAAGACATAAAAAGGAATTCAATATTAATCACAATTATTTATTTACAAAAATGCAAATACAGTAAGACAATCTAATTTGTATGATGAGTGCATAACTTTTCACTCTATTTTTCTCTATATATTTTGTGACTTAATTTTCCTAAAGTTAAAATGTAAAAAAAAAAAATTCAATGTGAAGTACAGTTAATAATGGATGGAAGGACATCTATGTTGTAGGTTGTAAGGATGTTTTAGGTGAAGACTTGAACTAACCAAGTAGTCTGGGATTTGTAAGTAGGGGAATGACTTGAAAACACTTTGTCAGTACAAATAAAAGGGTGCAGTGATGGATGAGATGTAGAAGTTTGGGGGAATAAGGCAATTGGATAGACAATTGGTGAGAAAATTAAAGAAGTGAAAGTCCTACTATGAACATGAAGGTCAAATGTTATCTTTAAAGCCAAATTACAGTATTCCAAAGTCTTAGAACAGAGAGGAACTTTATTTTATTTTTTTAATTTAATTTTATTTTTTAACTTTACAATATTGTATTGGCTTTGCCATATATCAACATGAATCCGCCACAGGTATACACATGTTCCCCATCCTGAACCCTCCTCCCTCCTCCCTCCCCATACCATCCCTCTGGGTCAAGAGACCTACCTCAAGTCCTGTAGAGTAATAGACAAATAAATTAACATAATTATCATAAACAGCGAAAAGAAGAAGGGGACAGCAAAGAACGAGATGATTAGATAGCATCACTGATTCAATGGCCATGAGTTTGAGCAAACTCCAGGAGATAGTGAAGGACGAGGAAGCCTGGTGTGCTGCTGTCCATGAGGTCACAAAGAGTCAGATATGATTTAGCAACTGAAAAACAACAAACTAACATAGTGAGCAGAAAGAGGAACCACAGATACATGGATGAAAACCATGCATCTAATGTATTAAAAGTCAAATGTGTGTGCATGTGCAAAGTGCATATGTATCTAGTATTCTTTTATTTCAGTGAAATTCACGTAACACAAAACTAAACAAATTAAAGTGTAAAAACCATTTACTACATTCACAATGCTATACAGCCAGCACCTCTATCAAGTTCCAAAAATATTTTCATTACCCCTAAAGAAATCTGCATGCCCATTAAACAATATCTCTTTCTTCTGTACTCTCCATCCTTACAAATTGCCAATCTGCTGTTTGTATGGATACACCTAATCTAGATACTTCATATAAATGGAATTATATGATATGTGACTTTACATGTCTGGCTTCTCTCACTTAGCACAATGCTTTCAAATTTCACCCAATTTGATGCATGCCTCAGTATTTCATGGACTTCCCAGGTGGTACAGTGATAAAGAATCCACCAGCCAATGCAAGAGACCTAGGAGACACGGGTTTGATTCCTGGCTCAGAAGCAACTCCTGTAGAAAGAAGTGTCAACCTGTTCCAGTATTCTTGCTGGGGAATCCCATGGACAGTGGAGCCTGGTGGTCCATGGGATCACAAAAGAGTTGGACATGACTGACAGCAACTGAGCCCACATGCACATCAGTACTTCATCATTTTATATGGTTGAATAGCATTCAATTATATGCTTATGCTAAATTTTGTTTATCTAATCTTCAGCTGATCGACATGTGGATTGTTTCCATTTTTTGGCTAGTGTAAACAGTGCTGCTACAAACTTTTGTATACAAGGTTTGAACACCTGTTTTTCATTTTTCTGAGTGTATATCTAGAAAAGAAGGCAGGTGGCCTGTTCTTATCTCCTTACTTCTTGGGAAATAAGTTAATGCTCTCTGTTAAGAGAAACACAGCTTATCTACTGCATTTCTTTATCACCATGTCTCTACCTAAAGTATTACTTAGAGTAAATTAACCCAGAATCTATAAATGCTTCTTGAATCTGAAGCTTTTTCTTCACGCTGCTGCTGCTGCTGCTAAGTCGCTTCAGTCGTGTCCGACTCTGTGTAACCCCATAGACGGCAGCCCACCAGGCTCTCCTGTCCCTGGGATTCTCCAGGCAAGAACACTGGAGTGGGTGGCCATTTCCTTCTCCAATGCATGAGAGTGAAAAGTGAAAGTGAAGTCGCTCAGTCGTGTCTGACTCTTAGCGACCCCATGGACTGCAGCCCATCAGGTTCCTCCGTCCATGGGATTTTCCAGGCAAGAGTACTGGAGTGGGGTGCCATCACCTTCTCTGATTGTTCTCCATAGTGTCTGTAGCAATTTATATTAAGAGGGTTCTTTTTTATGAATATATTATAAATGCTCAAAATTCTCTAAGCCACGTTCCAACAGTGCATGAACCATGAACTTCTAGATGTTCAAGCTGGATTTAGAAAGGGCAGAGGAACCAGAGATCAAATTGCTAACATCTGCTGTACCAACAAAAAAGCAAGAGAGTTCCAGAAAAAAAAAATCTATTTCTGCTTTATTGACTATGCCAAAGCCTTTGACTGTGTGGATCACAATAAACTGTGGAAAATTCTGAAAGAGATGGGAATATCAGACCACCTGACCTGCCTCTTGAGAAATCGGTATGTAGGTCAGGAGGTAACAGTTAGAACTGGACATGGAACAACAGACTGGTTCCAAATAGGAAAAGGAGTACCTCAAAGCTGTATATTGTCACCTTGCTTATTTAACTTATAAGAAGAACACCATGAGAAATGCTGGGCTGGATGAAGCACAAGCTGGAATCAAGATTTCTGGGAGAAATATCAATAACTTCAGATATGCAGATGACACAACCCTTATGGCAGAAAGTGAAGAAGAACTGAACAGCCTCTTGGTGAAAGTAAAAGAGGAGAGTGAAAAAGTTGGCTTAAAGCTCAACATTCAGAAAACTAAGATCATGGCATCTGGTCCCATCACTTCATGGCAAAAAGACAAACAAACAGTGGAAACAGTGTCAGACTTTATTTTTGGGAGCTCCAAAATCACTGCAGATGGTGACTGCAGCCAAGAAATTAAAAGACTCTATTCCTTGGAAGAAAAGTTATGTCCAATCTAGACAGCATATTAACAAGCAGAGACATTACTTTGCCAACAAAAGTCCATCAAGTCAAGGCTATGGTTTTTCCAGTAGTCGTGTATGGATGTGAAAGTTGGACTATAAAGAAAGCTGAGCAGTGAAGAGTTGATGCTTTTGAGCTGTGGTGTTGGAGAGGACTCTCGAAAGTCCTTTGGACTGCAAGGATATCCAACCAGTCCATCCTAAAGGAGATCAGTTCTGAATATTCATTGGAATGACTGATGTTGACCCTAAACTCTAATACTTTGGCCACCTAATGCAAAGAAGAATCATTGGAAAAGACCCTGATGCTGGGAAAGATTGAAGGCAGGAGGAGAAGAAGACGACAGAGGATGAGATGGTTGGATGGCATCACCGATTCAATGGACATGAGTTTGAGTAGGCTCTGGGAGTTGGTGATGGACAGGGAGGCCTGGAATGCTGCAGTCTATGGGATTGCAAAGAGTTGGACATGACTGAGCAACTGAACTAAACTGAGAAAAGGCAGAAGAATCAGAGATCAAATTGCGAACATCTCTTGGATCATCAAAAAAGCAAGAGAGTTCCAGAAAAACATCTACTTCTTCTTCATTGACTATGCCACAGCTTTGGCTGTGTGAATGACAATAAACTCTGGAAAATTCTTAAAGAGATGGGAACACCAGACCACCTGAGAAATCTGTATGCAGGTCAAGAAGCAGCAGTTAGAACTGTACGTGGAATAACAGACTGGTTCCAAATCAAAAGGAATACGTCAAGGCTGTATATTGTCACCATGCTTATTTAACTTATATGCAGAGTACATCATGCAAAATGCTGAGCCAGATGAAGAACAAACTGGAATGAAGTTTCAGTTCAGTTCAGTTTAGTTCAGTCACTCTTTCATGTCCTACTCTTTGTGAGCCCATGAACTGCAGCATGCCAGTCTTCCCTATCCATCACCACTTCCTGGAGCATACTCAAACTCATGTCCATTGAATCGATGATCCCATCCAACCATCTCAGCTACTGTCATCCCCTTCTCCTCCTGCCTTCAATCATTCCCAGCATCAGGGTCTTCTCAATGAGTTAGTTCTTTGCATCTGGTGGCCAAAATATTGGAGTTTCAGCATCAGTTCTTCCAATGAATATTCAGGACTGATTTCCTTTAGGAAAGAGTTGTTGAATCTCCTTGCTGTCCAAGGGACTCTCATGATACTGGATGCTTGGGGCTAGTGCACTAGGACGACCCAGAGGGATGGTATGGGGAGGGAGGTGGGAGGAGGGTTCAGGATGGGGAGCACATGTATACCTGTGATGGATTCATTTTGATATTTGGCAAAACTAATACAATTATGTAAAGTTTAAAAATAAAATAAAATTTTAAAAAAAAGAGTCTTCTCCACACAGTTCAACACCACAGTTCAAAAGCATCAATTCTTCAGCGCTCAGCTTTTTTTATAGTCCAACTCTCACATCCATAAATGACTCCTGGAAAAACCAAAGCTTTGACTAGATGGACCTTTGTTGGCAAAGTAATGTCTCTGTTTTTTAATATGCTGTCCAGGTTGAGTTTTAAGCCAATTTTTTTTACTCTATTTAAAGTCTCTCCAATGGCACAATCACTTTCTTATAACTTCATCTATATTCTATTTAAATTTCACTTCAAGTTATCCCTGTTTTTTGCTGACTTTCATTTTTGATGGCCACTTCTCTTCTTTAATTATTTAATTTTTGTAAATTGTCATGAGAGTTTGTAACCGAGACAAATATATAACACAAGTATAGCATTTATTGTTAGTACATGAATTGAATGACAGATGAGCAGTGACTAGTTACCAACAGAGTTTGAAACAGGTGATGTGATTAGTCACTATGACATGCCTCTGTATTTTACATGGGGGTCTGTGCACTGAAGAGGAAGCAACAAAATTGGTACTTTATGCAATTATTCATAATTAATGTACCATGGGATTTAACTCAGATGATATTATATCTACAAGTGTGGGCAAGAATCCCTTAGAAGAAATGGAGTAGCCAACATAGTCAAAAAAAGAATCCAAAATGCAGAACTTGGATGCAATCTCAAAAACAACAGAATGATTTCTGCTTGTTTCCAAGGTAAACCATTCAATATCAGGGTAATCCAAGTCTATGCTCCGACCAGTAATGCTGAAGAAGCTGAAGTTGAACAGTTCTGTGAAGATGTACAAGACCTTCTAGAACTAACACCCCAAAAAATCTGTCCTCTTCATTATAGGGGACTGGAATGCAAAAGTAGGAAGTTAAAAGATACCTGGAGTAACAGGCAAATTTGGCCTTGGAGTACAAAATGAAGCAGGTTAAAATCTGTAACAGAGTTTTTCCAAGAGAATGCACTGATCATAGCAAACATACCCTTCCAACAACACAAGACTCTACACATGGATATCACAAGATGGTCAATACCAAAATTAGATTGATTATATTATTTGCAACCAAAGATGGAGAAGCTCTATACAGTTAGCAAATCAAGACCAGGAACTGACTGTGGCTCAGATCATGAACTCCTTATTGCCAAATTCAGACTTAAATTGAAGAAAGTACTAGACCATTCAGATATGACCTAAATCAAATCCCTTACAATTATACAATGGAAGTGACAAATAGATTCAAGGGATTAGATCTGATAGACTGCCTGAAGAACTATGGATAGAGATTTGTGACATTGTACAGAATGCAGTGATCAAGACCATTCCCAAGAAAAAGAAATGCAAAAAGGCAAAATGATTGTCTGAGTAAGCCTTGCAAAGAGCTGAGAAAAGAAGAGAAGCTAAAGGCAAAGGAGAAGAAGAAAGATATACCCATTTCAATACAGAGTTCCAAAGAATAGCAAGGAGAGACAAGAAAGGCTTCCTCAGCAATCAATGCAAAGAAATAGAGGAAAGTAATAGAATGAGAAAGGCTAGTGATATCTTCAAGAAAATTAGAGATACCAAGGGAACATTTCATGCAAAGATAATCACAATAAAGGACAGAAATGGTATGGGCCTAACAGAAGCAGAAGATATTAAGAAGAGGTGGCAAGAATACACAGAAGAACCCAGATAACCATGATAGTGTGATCACTCACCTGGAGCCAGACATCCTGGAATGTGAAGTGGGCCTTAAGAATCATCACTATGAACAAATCTAGGAGATGTAATGGAATTCCAGTTGAGATATTTCAAATCATAAAAGATGATGCTGTGAAAGTGTTGCACTCAATATGCCAGCAAGGTTGGAAAACACAGCAGTGGCCACAGGACTGGAAAAGGTCAGTTTTCATTCCAATCCAAAGAATGGCCATGACAAGGAATGTTCAAACTACTGCACAATTGCATTCATTTCACATGCCAGCGAAGTAATGCTTAAAAGTCTCCAAGCCAGGCTTCAACATTACATGAACCACGAAATTCCAGATGTTAAAAACTGGATTTAGAAAAGACAGAGGAACCAGAGATCAAATTGCCAACATTTGCTGGATCATTGAAAAGACCAGAGAGTTACAGAAAAACATCTAAATCTGCTTTATTGACTATACCAAAGCTGTGTGGATCACAATAAACTCTGGAAAATTCTGAAAGAGATGGGAATACCAGACCACCTGGCCTTCCACCTGAGAAATCTGTATGCAGGTAAAGAAGCAACAGTTAGAATCAGACATGAAACAGACTGGTTCCAAATCGGGAAAGGAGTTTGTCAAGGCTGTATATTGTCACTCTGCTTTTTAACCTTATATGCAGAGTACATCATGCTAAATGCCGGGCTGGATATAGCACAAGCTGGGATCAAGATTGCTGAGAGAAACATCAATAACCTCAGATACACAGATGACACCACCCACAGTCACAAAGAGTTGGACATGACTGAGCTATTGAACTGAACTGAACTGAACTGAACTGATACAATGGAAGCTGGAATTTGAACCATGATTTTAAGGGACTGCTGTTTTTTTGCTAAATCTTGGTAACTGAAATTTGTGCATTTCTGAATCAAACCCACAAAGAACAGCCCTTATCTATTTCTTTCTTGTAACAACTAACAATGAGGGTGAAAATATGATGATTAATTTAATCCAATTAGGATGTACCTTCAGAGCTCGTTCCTAGGATCCACACCACATCACTGCTAAACATCCTTAGAATAGTTGCAGAGGATAACACCCCTGTAACTCACCTCCCCATCATGCTTTCATGTTCGTGGAGTCCTTGGAAAGCCAAAAGACTTCAACAATAAGAGATGTCAAAAGCCAGCAACAGCTTATGAAAGACTTGAGGCATGTGATGTCTATTGGATACATCACTAATATATAAGAAACAAAAAATCAAATATTATCAGGAGTGAAAAAAAAAGATCTATGTCCTCAATTCCATAAAACCCCTGCCTAAAATTTCCTGTGCTTTAGGTGACATCTTTCTCCACATTTTCTAAGAATTTTCTGGTATCATTATTTGTGGCTGTCTACAGATTTCTGACACTTCACATTTTGAAAATGCCCACCATTGTCAATCTCTTTTCCCATATGGAAGGAAATACACATGCACACACTCCCTTGCAACTAGGGTGCTGATCTGTGACATGACAGCCATTTGCCTGGTTTAGGTGGAGCAGAGACTGCATGGAGGTTTTGGGGATGATAGCAGGTGGTCTGAGTTTCTCAGCAGCAGATTTTTGATCATGGCAGATTTGCTATGGTTTGGAGTTCAGCAGAATCAGCAGTGTCCTTGTCTGGCTATTTTGTAAGAGTTCTCTGGTAATTGTTCATATAAGCTCGGATATGACTAAGTTCTCCATCACTCCAAATGAATGTTTAGATGAGCTGGTATTCTTTAATATAGATTTCTTTTCTGTGAACTGGCTAGTGCCAACTCAGTCTTTTGTAATTAAATACCCAAATCTATTTTACAGTGTTTTACTCTTCTTGGATATTTAATTTCTTCTCCTTCGCTAACTCTTAGATATATATAATAAATTAATAAGTCATCCTGAATACAAGTATCTCCATTTATAAATTGTCCTTTTCATTAAAATATTCCTCAATTTCACCCTTTATTTCCAGTATACAATTTTCCCCTTAACAGTCTTCACCTCTGACACTGCTCTGAAAGGAACACCAATGTTACACTAATGATCAGCTTAAAGGAACACATTATAGTCCTAGCTGTAACTGACTTTATTGCAGGAATTATGGACTATGCTTTCCTTCTCCAAAATGTCTTAGTTTATCAACCAGCTTGGCTTCCCTCCTTCTGCTCTAACTTCATGTATCTCTCACACGCTCTATTTTTTCTTTCTGTACGTCAAGTATCATTTTCAAAACCTCTCCCTACTGTTAAATGGTTGATCTTGTGTTAAGTGTTTTCTCATTTTAATACTCATGTTAATAATGTCATGTAGTAATACTCACATTAAAGGGCTACAAGACAGATTGGAATGTTGAAGATCATTTACCAGGCACATGCCTGACACGTGGTTCATACTTACTAACTAACAAATCTTTCACATTTCTAGTTCTCTTTCTCCTCTCCTCTTCTTTCTTATTCTCCCTGGTGTTCTAATATCAAATAGTATATTTAGCTTTATTATTTTGTGTCAAATAGCTTGCTACTGATTTAAAGTAACAAAAAGTCAGCTTAAATGTGCTTAACACTATTAAAGGTTTTTGGGGGTTTTTTAACCCACATAACTGGAAACACAGTGTTACATGAGGTTTGAAGTCATGGGCTCCATATCACTGCCTTTCTTTATGCATTGGCGCCATGCATACTTTCTCTCATGGTCATAAGATCATTGCCAGGTGACATAATGTCAGTACTCCCTTTGTTGTGCCTGGGATGCATTTCACTGGGAGAGAGAAAAATAAGTCCCTTCTGTCTTTTACCTAAGAGCAAGAACATTTGTATTCCTAGATGCTTCCCACCTGTCTCAGCGGCTCATATTAGTTTTACTTTAACTACTCAGCCTGGCAACTATGGAAACAGAATCAAAGAGAGAAAAGAATGTGGGGGGCTTCCGCTACCCCCACCCCCAGCGGCCCACCCCATGCCTCAGCTTCATGTCTGTCCCATTCCCATACCATCCCCACTCTGTTGTATGTATTATAGGATTTGTATTTTCTCTTTTTTTTTTCCTCCTTTCCTCTCTTCCTCCTCCCTTGCATTCAAGATTATGAAACTTTGCTGTGGGCCCTGCCCTCTCTTCTCCTCCTCCTGTTCACCCTGGTGGTGTGTGGGTGAGGTGGGGAGGGGGGACCCCCAAATATATATCAGCCCAACAGCCCTAAGTCTCCTCCTTTATTATTAGGAAACAAAACAACAACAACAAAAAATGGCGTCATGAATATGAATAGCATTGTCAGATAAATTAGTTGAAGTGTTTTTGTTTTTTTTTTGTACTATGTCCTCAAATTTAATGGATTAATGTGTCTTGTATATATAAAAATAAAACCTCTTAAAAAAAAAAAAAACATGGACATGGAACAACAGACTGGTTTCAAATAGGAAAATGAGTACATCAAGGCTGTATAATATCACCCTGCTTATTTAACTTATATACAAAATACATCATGAGAAACACTGGGCTGGAGGAAGCACAAGCTAGAACCAAGATTGCCAGGAGAAATATCAATAACCTCAGATACGCAGATGACACCACCCTTATGGCAGAAAGTGAAGAGGAACTCAAAAGCCTCTTGAGGAAAGTGAAAGTGGAGAGTGAAAAAGTTGCCTTAAAGCTCAATATTCAGAAAACTAAGATCATGGCATCTGGTCCCATTACTTCATGGGAAATAGATGGGGAAACAGTGGAAACAATGGCTGACTTTATTTTTCTGGGGGTCCAAAATCACTGCAGATGGTGATTGCAGCCATGAAATTAAAAGACACTTGCTCCTTGGAAGGAAAGTTATGACCAACCTAGATAGCATATTAACAAGCAGATATATTACTTTGCCAACAAATGTCCATCTAGTCAAGGCTATGGTTTTTCCAGTGGTCATGTATGGATGTGAGAGTTGGACTATAAAGAAAGCTGAGCACAGAAGAATTGATGCTTTTGAACTGTGGTGTTGGAGAAGACTCCTGAGAGTCCCTTGGACTGCAAGGAGATCCAACCAGTCCATCCTAAAGGAGATCAGTCCTGGGTGTTCATTGGAAGGACTGATGTTGAAGCTGAAACTCCAATACTTTGGCCACCTGATGCAAAGAGCTGACTCGTTTGAAAAGACCCTGATGCTGGGAAAGATTGAGGGCAGGAGGAGAAGGGGATGACAGAGGATCAGATGGTTGGATGGCATCACCGACCTGATGAACCTGGGTTTGGGTAGACTCTAGGAGTTGGTGATGGACAGGGAGGCCTGGCGTGCTGCGGTTCATGGGGTCACAAAGAATCCAACATGACTGAACGACTGAACTGAACTGAACAGAATAATGGAAAAGAAAAAACAATGAGTAGCCACCTCTAATTAGGACTTACCTCTGGAGTTATTTTCAGATAAGTGAAGCTGCGGATTCTGCTAACCCCCTAAACACAATAATCTGTCATCATCTGATAGATGCTGCTGCATATGCCAGAACCATCCATAGCCATCCTTATAGTTCTCCAATCTTGTTCCACCATCCCCTTAACCACATTGCAGCACACATAGGGCAGAGGTGCACTGACTCTTGGATAGTCATCCATGGTGTCCATTCTCTACTACATCTGAAATGTGAATCCATATTCCAATATGTTACCATAGAGGTAAAAAAGAAGTTCTTAAACTGTTCAGAATGAAGTCTACCCACATATCCATATACCCAGTAATCTCTTTTCTCCTCAGTATAATAGTAATAATAATAAGGAATGAAGTGCTTCAACTTTGTCCTGACATCTTCATCTGACATCATTCATCCTTCCTAGTACACACACACACACACACACATACACTTCTACAGATGTGTCTTAAGCACGGCAACATAATACAATATCCTACTATCATTAACTTAAAGAAATTGTATTTTCTGAACCTTTCAGAGCAATGAAATCACTAAACAATTATGAAAAATATATTTTCTATTGTGATACAGGCTAAATTTTATAAAATATTATAATCATCAAGTAGGGGAAAGACACTTTAAGAGCTTATGAAACTACCTTTCATTTCCTGTTTATCTTTCTCTTGTTTAACCATAAGTTTTGGCCTTTGTTATTTGTGATAATGAAATCAATTTGGTTCAACAATAAGTCAAAGAGACCTTAAGTATTTTGAAAAAGGTTAGTCTAAAATGATACAGAGAAAACAATCCCTTGCCTACTGTAATTTCCTGCTTGGCTGCACAACCATTTTCTGCCAGCAACTGAATGGATAGGAAAGCTAAAATATTTCTGGAGTGGGTCTTAAAACTAAATTCATCTTTAAAAAAAAATACTTTTACTTTGTCAATAGAATTGTTATTTTCTTTTCTTGGTAGATGTTCTTTTTGAACATTTTATTTTCTGTATGTAGCAAATTAAACACACAAACACACACAGCAGAAAGAAGCCTGCATTTTTTCTCCTTTTAAAAATATTTAATCTCTATTTTAGACAATGAAAGTAATAATACTCCTTAGTTCATAATATATTACCATAAGCTGTAGTGCAAAATTTCTTTTTTGGTCTAGTTAGTGTTTTTTTTGTTTTGTTTTAATTCTTTGTCCTAGTACATCTACTTCCCACTCATAGGCATCTATTCTAATACTTCTGATCATTGTTTCTTTACTTCTTTCACACTGTATTACGTATTTTATGATTTGAAAGTACATTTTTATGATTTGAAAAACTAGTTCCTGTTTTCTATATGTTGTAGAGTATCTCAATGAACATATATCAGTGTCCTCTTTGATTAGAAACACAGGTTGCCTTCATCTCCCACTTCCACAACAAAAGTCAAGCCAAATTGTTTTCTTTCCAGAATTCCTGCACCAGTGTGCTCTAACAGTGCTAATATACTTCATGCCAATGTTTGCTATTATATTCTTCCCTTCTTTGGCCTTTTTGGTGAGTGCAAAGCTCAGAAACATGCACTAAGTGCTGTGTGAAACATTCATAATAACTCCATCATCTTACGAATTCCTTATTGACTTTCAATAGCCTGTGTCAATGCTTTCTACCATCCAAAACTGAAGTGGTTCCTGAAAGAAAAACAGACTAATGCTGAGATTTCTAAAGGTCAGGGGAGAAAGATTCAGGGGAAAGAAAAAAAAAGCTGTAGATATCATTATCTATCCTTTTGCCTTTCTCAATTATTGTATATGGAAATTGTCATTTTTATGTTGTTAATTCATATGCCTAGAGTCAGGCATTGGTGTTCACCACTGAAGATGATGAAGGGCCTGTGTTGGTACTATCATCCATATCATTCCTGCCAATGCCTCTGGCAGAAACATGACTTCTGATTACCAACCAGTGCTGTGACCTGCACAGCCAGTATTAGCGCCATATGTGACTGTCATAGCACTGTAACAGGAGTGCTTGCCTCCAGCACTCCTGCTGTCAGCAGCATTGTCACCAGCCTCAATAGCATTGCCAATGCCAGTTAGTGCAAGTGTGATGACTGTCTCTACCACCCTGGAACCAATGCTCTAACCACCTGTGACCTAATCAAAATCCAAACTAATGCTCACCAAAATTCATAGAAATAACTTTAAAATAATTTTTAAATTTTTGTTTTATTTGTATTTCCTAAGATAAGATATTGAGTATACATTTATAGTATATTCAGCATTAATTTACTCTTATTATTTTACTCTTTATTAGAAAATAAACTTATTTTCTAAGTTTCCTGATCCTATAGGATAACTCTCATCAGGTTCCTTATTTTACCATAAAATTGTTCTGAAATTAATAAATGCCAAAGTAGGTCTGGTTTTCAGAGCAAACAAAACTGTTTCTCAGAGTGGGGCCCTTGTGACAGAAGGTGGAAAAAATTTAGAAGTACTATAGGAAAGATACAGATAGAATTACCTTTCATCAGAAGGCAAAGTGTTTTTTGGGTTTTTTTTAAGTATTTTTTTTTTTTTAGAAAGCAGCAAACATTTTAGTGTCTCTTAGTTATAATGAAAAACTAATAGTGACTGATATGAATAATAATATACCAAATAGCTCATAAAAATTTATAGCAATGTGATCACACTTAAATTTTTATTTGGAATATTAGCTGAAAGATAAAATAGAAATAAAAAAGGTGGCAAGGACATAATTGAATAGAACATACTGACAGAAACTTCCAGCTACACTTTGCCCAACAGTATGTAGCAGGAGACACACAGGTCTTTCAGAGATTAGACCTTTAATGTTATTGAAAAATTTGACTTTGGAAAGAAATATGTTGGTCTAGGATAATGTTTCTCCAAGTTTATTTAATGTATAAATCTATATTAAAAGGGAAATATGAATCTTCCAATGTTAAGCTAAATTATTTTGATTACGTTACTTAAATATGTATAAACATAAACCCTTAATGTTATAGCTTTTATACAACCATAAAACTAAAACAAATGTATACATTACATAAAATAAAATAACAACAGAGTCAATAAAATTCAAATTAGCAACATTTATTTAAAGTGTCAGTTGAGGGTTTTCTGAACTAAATTGCTACTCACTAAAGGAATATGCTATTGACTACCATGGTACAGATTCTTTTGAGTCAGCATTCTTCTACTTCCCTTAGCCCTTAAAGGACTCAATTTCCACCACATTTCCCTATTCCAAGGAGTGTGTAAAATTCCTTTGTAAAGCATGCTATGACTCAATTGACTTTCAGTTGGCATAAAGTCATCTTTTACTTATTAAATTTACTTCTTTTCTAATTATACTAAGACAATTAAAGTCTTACTTTTGGCACCAGCATAATTTTAAGCACAAACAAAAATGCTTATTCTGAAAGAGTATGGATTTACTTGGTTTTACATTGGCCATCCAAACAATCTGAATATGTTTAGATTTGCTTATGTCATTGAAATAAACACACTCACATACATGCACACACACTCTTAGTTAAATCTCAGGATTACTTCATTTTGATTTAGCTGAAAGGTAGAAGGAAAAATTACAATATGCAGAAAGCTAGAGCACTAGAAATAAATGAACACGAGGAAAGGAAATATTCTAACATGGGAAGCTGAGAAAGTTTTATTAATGGGATTCTATTGCTTTCATAACAAAAAAAATTATTGAGCATTAATCTTTGATATAGTATGGTCCTGGAGGAACTGGCCTACAAAGATAAATGATTCATTTGTGTACACTCAAGAAAATTAAACCCAGAGTAAGACATCTTCACAGAAGGCTAAGTATATATAAGGTGGTGATGGTTTTAATAGTGGCTTGTATAAGTTACATTCAACAATTAAAATAAGAGCATTGGTAAATAAACCTTGATGTGTCCGTTTGCTATAACATATCTCTGGCTCATTGATTGGTTAGATGTTAAGCTTCAATTTAATCTTACATTTGAAACATCAAGGGGAAATTTAAAAGCATCTCAGTCTCCAATATTCCATTAGTTTGTCGCCCTCAGAAATGTTTTCCACATTGTGTTAATTTTTGTACTTTGGATTCAAGCAACAGAAATCAACTGTAGTTAATGCTAGTAAAAAGAAATTGATAGAAAGGATACTGTATGGAATTATATGGAATCATGTGTGAAACTTTTGAAAACATTATAGAATTTTTAAAACTCTTTCATGTAATAAAAAAAGTTGAAAAAAAGAAAGAGTGCTGTACAATTCACAACATCAAAGCAACCCAAGAATAGTTCAGTCATCACAAAAATCAAAGGCTCTCTAACTATATAGAGAGAACTGGTAGTGGTGGTGGTAGTAGTATTGAGTAGTCCAGGTGTGTCTGACTCTTTGTGACCCCATGGACTGTAGCTCACCAGTCTCCTCTGTCCATGGAATTTTCCAGGCAAGAATACTGAAATGGGTAGCCATTCCTTTCTCCAGGAGATCTTCCTTATGCAGAAATCAAACGTAGGTCTCCTGCAATGCAAGCAGATTCTTTACCATCTGAGCCTCGAGGAAAGCCCATAGAAAAAAACTAAAGAATCCTTAACACCAGCCAGTTCCACCTATTTTCTGTCCTTGCCTTTCCTTACTCTATATTCACTTTTTGGTAAAGTTAGTCCAAATTTCCTAACTTGAATATTAAGTTCTATTCTCCACATGTAGATCTCTTAATGATTATTTATCTGCTTTATATCAGAATCTCCAATTAAAATGTACATACAATAAGGGAGGAATATTTTCTGTTTGGTTTACTACTGGATCTTCAGTGTATGTCTCATTGTCTTGGATATAGTTTCAGCTTAATAAGAATTGGTTATAAACTAATGAACAAATTCTCCATCTTCTTGACCAGGGGAAGAATGTCTTGATCAGCAGACTTAGAAACACTGAGCACAGTAGGGGGATATTTCTCCATGATAAAAGCAGAAAAGGAATCTGATACCAGAGACAGGGAAAATCAATGCTGGAAAGGTAGTAAAAGGGGAGGAAACAAATGTTTATTGAAAACAATCAGATTGATGTAGGTGTAAAAGGTATGTTTGGGAATATTTACTGCTATCTTCTATGTAGTTATTAAGAGTATTTTTACTTTCCTTCAGCATTAAATCTTATATTAAAAAAGATGAAAATAAAAGATGCAAAATTCCACAAGAAAATAATAAAAAGAAGAACAGTTTTTTTTAATTATGTAAAATAATACAATAATACCAGCACAAATAAATAAAAATAGAAAAAAAAGAAAACAATCAAGGCAGACAAAATTGGTTTTATAGGAAAACCAACCACCATTCAGTGATTAGATCAAAGAAACCAAGTAGAGTGCCCCAAAATAGACCCATGAGAATACAGTTAACTGATCATTGACAAAAGAGAAAAGTCAATTCAATAAAATACAATCTTTCAATAAATGGTGCTATGACAATTGAACATATACAGGTCAAAAAATAAATTTTGACACAGACAGTATACCTTCAAAAAAAAAAAAAAGTTAAAATGGACCTAAATGTAAAATGTCAAATCATAAAACTTCCAGAAGATAGCATAGGAGAAAATGTAGGTGACCATTGGTTTGGTAATGAAGTTTTAAAACAGCATCAAAAGTACAATTCATAAAAGAAAAGTTGATAAATTGAACTTCAATAAAAATAAAACTTTGTCCTATGAAAGGCACTATTAAGAGAAAAAAGATAAGATCCAGACAGGGAGAAAATATTTGCATAATATATAGAACTCTTAAAACTCATAATAAAACAAAGAGTTCTTAATCAGATAAGATATTCAAATGACAAAAAAAAAAACTGTCCAACATTATATAACATCAAAAAATTGCAAATTAAAACACCAATAAAATACCACTGCACAACTAATAGAACCAAGTTCTAGTGAGAATATGGAGCAACTGGTACCCTTATTTACTGTTGGTAGAAACTTTAAAAAAGATACAGTCAGCAGCCATTTTGGAAGACAGTTTGGCAGTCTGCTAGAAAGTTAAACTCAGTCAAAGCATATGGTCCAGCAATCGTATCCTAGACATTTAACAAATTAGTTGAAAATTATGTCCACACAAAAACCTGCACATAAGTGTTTGTAGCAGCTTTTTATATTATTCCCAAAACTTTAAAAAACCAAAATGTCCTTCAATAGATGAATAGAAAAACAAAACAAAAACGAACTGTGAAACGGTGGCCCATCCCTACAATGCAATACTTAATAATATGGAAAAATGAATTATCAAGTCACAAAATGACATAAAGAAACCTTAAAAGAATATTGCTTAAACCCCTATTTAAATGCAGTCTGAAAAGGCTACGTACCGTATGATTACAACTATATTACACTGGAAAAGATAAAACTTTAGAGACAGTGAAATGTTGAGTAGTAGCTTGAGATTCGGAGAAGGCAATGGCACCCGACTCCAGCACTCTTGCCTGGAAAACCCCATGCACAGAGGAGCCTGGTAGGCTGCAGTCCATGGGGTTGCGAAGAGTCAGACATGACTGAGCAACTTCACTTTCACTTTTCACTTTCATGCATTGGAGAAGGAAATGGCACCCCACTCTAGTGTTCTTGCCTGGAGGATCCCAGGGACGGGGAGCCTGGTGGGCTACCGTCTATGGGGTCGCACAGAGTCGGACACGACCAAAGAGACTTAGCAGCAGCAGCAACAGCAGCTTGAGGTTTCTGTGGTAGGATGGGAACAAGCAGGTAGAACAGGATATTATTTAGGATTGTGAAACTATACTGCAAGATACTGTAATAGTGGGTAAGTGACATTACCTATTTGTCAAAACTCATGAAACTGTACAACACAGAGAGGGCACTACTGTAAACTGTTGTTGTTTGGTTGTTAAGTCATGTCCAACTCTTTAGCGACACATAGCCTGTCAGGCTCCTGTGTCCATGGGATTTCCCAGGCAAGAATACTAGAGTGGGTTCCATTTTAAGCTGCAGATTCTAAATAATAGTGCAAGATAATACTAGCAGTATTATCTACTAATGCAAGATAATAATAGCAGTGCATGTGTGTTCAGGCACTAAGCCGTGTCTGACACTGTGACCCCATGAACTGTGACCCACCAGGCTCCTCTGTCCATGGGACTTTCCAGGCAAGAATACAAGAGAGTATTGGCATTTCCTCCCCAGAGGCTCTTCACCACCCAGAACAGAACTTGTGTCTCCTGCCTGTGTCTCCTGCATTGGCAGGAAGATTCTTTACCATTTGAGCCACTAGGAGACATATGTCCAAGGAGCGGCAGCTGCACAGGCAGAGGAGGGGCCAAGAGGAGCTACTCCATGTTCAAGGTCAGGAGGGGTGGTGTGAGGAGATACCCCTCATCCAAGATAAGGAGCAGTAGCTGCACTTCGCAGGAGCAGCCGTGAAGAGATACCCCAAGTAAGACGGTATGTGTTGTGAGAGGGCATCAGAGGGCAGACACACTGAAACCATAATCACAGAAAACTAGCCAATCTGATCACATGGATGAAAGCCTTGTCTAACTCAGTGAAACTAAGCCATGCCATGTGAGGCCACTCAAGACGGGAGGGTCATGGTGGAGAGGTCTGACACAATGTGGTTCACTGGAAAAGGGAATGGCAGACCACTTCAGTTTTCTTGCCTTGAGAACCCCATGAACAGTGAAGTGAAGTCGCTCAGTTGTGCCCGACTCTTTGCGACCCCACGGACAGTAGCCTGCACCAAGCTCCTCAGTCCATGGGATTTTCTAAGCAAGAGTACTGGAGTGGATTGCCGTTTCCTTCTCCGGGGAATCTTCCTGATGCAGGGATCAACCCAGGTCTCCTGTATTGTAGACAGATGCTTTACCGTCTGAGCCACCAGACCATGAACACTATGAAAAGGCAAAATGATAGGATACTGAAAAGGGAACTCCCTGGGTCAGTACGTGCCCAATATGCTACTGGAGATCAGTGGAGAAATGACTTCAGAAAGAATGAAGGGATGGAGCCAAAGAAAAAACAATACCCAGTTGTAGATGTGACTGGTGATAGAAGCAAGGTCCAGTGCTATAAAGAGCAATACTGCATAGGAACCTGAAATGTCAGGCCCATGAATCAAGGCAAATTGGAAGTGGTCAAACAGGAGATGACAAGAGTGAACGTCAACATTCTAGGAATCAGTGAACTAAAATGGACTGGAATGGGTGAATTTAATTCAGATGACCATTGTATCTACTACTGTGGGTAGGAATCCCTTAGAAGAAACAGAAGCCATCATGGTCAACAAAAGAGTCCAAAATGCAATACTTGGATGCGATCTCAAAAATGACAGAAAGATCTCTGTTCGTTTCCAAGGCAAACCATTCAATATCACAGTAATTCAAGCCTATGCCCCAACCAGTAACACTGAAGAAGCTGAAGTTGAACGGTTCTATAAGACCTAAAAGACCATTTAGAACTAATACCAAAAAAGATGTCCTTTCATTATTGGGGACTGGAATGCAAAAGTAGGAAGTCAAGAAACACCTGAAGTAACAGGTAAATTTGGCTAGGAGTACAGAATCAAGCAGGGTAAAGGCTAATAGAGTTTTGCCAAGAGAACACACTAATCATAGCAAACACCCTCTTCCAACAACACAAGAGAAGACTCTACGCATGGACATCACCAGAAGGTCAATACCGAAATCAGATTGATTATATTCTTTGAAGCCAAAGATGGAGAAGCTCTATACAGTCAGCAAAAACAAGACCAGGAGCTGACTGTGGCTCAGATCATGAACTCCTTATTGCCAAATTCAGACTTAAATTGAAGAGAGTGGGGAAAACCACTAGACCATTCAGGTATGGCCTAAATCAAATCCCTTATGATTATATAGTGGAAGTGAAAAATAGATTTAAGGGACTATATCTGATAGATAGAGTGCCTGATGAACTATGGATTGAGGTTCATGACATTGTACAGGATACAGGGATCAAGACCATTCCCATGGAAAAGAAGTGCAAAAAAGCAAAATGGCTGTCTGATGAGGCCTTACAAATCGCTGTGAAAAGAAGAGAAGTGAAAGGCAAAGGAGAAAAGGAAAGATATAAGTATCTGAATGCAGAGTTACAAAGACTAGCAAGGAGAGATAAGAAAGTCTTCCTCAGGGATCAATGCAAAGAATTAGAGGAAAACAACAGAATGGGAAAGACTAGAGATCTCTTCAAGAAAATTAGAGATACCAAGGGAACATTTTATGCAAAGATGGGCTCGATAAAGGACAGAAATGGTAGGGACCACATAAGCAGAAGATATTAAGAAGAGGTGGCAAGAATACACAGAAGAACTGTACAAGAAAGAGCTTCTCGACCCAGATAATCACGATGGTGTGATCACTCACCTAGAGCCAGACATCCTGGAATGTGAAATCAAGTGGGCATTAGAAAGCATCACTACAAACAAATCTAGTGGAGGTGATGAAATTCCAGTTGAGCTATTTCAAATCCTGAAAGATGCTGCTGTGAAAGTGCTGCACTCAATATGCCAGCAAGTTTGGAAAACTCAGCCGTGGCCACAGGACTGGAAAAGGTCAGTTTTCATTCCAATCCCAAAGAAAGGCAATGCCAAAGAATGCTCAAACTACCACACAATTGCACTCATCTCACATGCTAGTAAAGTAATGCTCAGAATTCTGCAAGCCAGGCTTCAGCAGTATGTGAACCATGAACTTCCAGATGTTCAAGCTGGTTTTAGAAAAGGCAGAAGAACCAGAGATCAAATTGCCAACATCTGCTGGATCATCTAAAAAGCAAGTGAGTTCCAGAAAAACATCTATTTCTGCTTTATTAACTATGCCAAAGCCTTTACCTGTGTGGACCACAATAAACTGTGGAAAATTTTGAAAGAGATGGGAATACCAGACCACCTGACCTGCCTCTTGAGAAACCTATATGCAGATCAGGTAGCAACAGTTAGAACTGGACATGGAACAACAGACTGGATGCAAATAGGAAGAGGAGTATGTCAAGGCTATATATTTTCACCCTGCTTATTTAACTTATATGCAGAGTACATCATGAGAAATGCTGGGCTGGAAGAAACACAAGCTGGAATCAAGATTGCTGGGAGAAATATCAATAACCTCAGAAATGCAGATGACACCACTCTTATGGCAGAAAGTGAAGAGGAACTAAAGAGCCTCTTGATGAAAGTGAAAGCAGAAAGTAAAAAAGCTGGCTTAAAGCTCAGCATTCAGAAAACTAAGGTCATGGCATCTGGTCCCATCACTTTATGGCAGATAGATGGGGAAACAGTGGAAACAGTGTCAGACTTTATTTTGGGGGGCTCCAAAATCACTGCAGATGGTGATTGCAACCATGAAAATAAAAGACACTTACTCCTTGGAAGGAAAGTTATGACCACTCTAGACAGCATATAGAAAAGCAGAGATATTACTTTGCCAACAAAAGTCCGTCTGGTAAAGGCTATGTATTTTCCTGTGGTTATGTATGGATGTGAGAGTCGGACTGTGAAGAAAGCTGAGTTTCAAAGAATTGATGCTTTTGAACTGTGGTGTTGGAGAAGACTCTTGAGAGTCCCTTGGACTGCCAGGAGATCCAACCAGTCCATCCTAAAGGAGTTCAGACCTGGGTGTTCATTGGAAGGACTGATGCTGAAGCTGAAACTCCAATACTTTGGTGACCTCATGTGAAGAGTTGACTCATTGGAAAAGACCCTGGTGCTGGGAGGGATTGGGGGCAGGAGGAGAAGGGGACAACAGAGGATGAGATGGCTGGATGGCATCACCGACTTGACGGACAGGTGTTTGAGTGAACTCCGGGTGTTGCTGATGGACA
>NW_011494590.1:217208-217430 GCF_000754665.1 Bison bison bison
CATGCTGTAATTCATGGGGTTACAAAGAGTCAGACACGACTGAGTGATTGAACTGAACTGAACTGAAATGAGGGGAAAGCAGGTATATGACAACTGCATGTGATCTGCTAAATTTTGTGTAAACCTAAAGCAGTTTTTCTTTAAAATAAAGTATATTAACCTAAAAATAATCTATGGTTGATATTAATCTTGTATATATCTTATAATAATAATATATATTAG
>NW_011494590.1:217546-229025 GCF_000754665.1 Bison bison bison
TTTTTTTTTTTTTTTTAGTCACTCAGTCATATCTGACTCTTTGCTAACCCATGAACTGTAGCCCACCAGGTTCCTCTGTCCATGGTATTTCCCAGGCAAGAATACTGGAGCGGGTTGCCATTTCCTTCTCCCAAGAATCTTCCCAACCCAGGGATTGAACCTGCATCTTCAGCATTTCAGGATTCTTTACCACCAGAGCCACTTGAGACAAGTTATTAAAAAAGTATAGGTACAGTTCCCTGTGCTGTACTGTAGGTTGTTTTTGATTATCTATTTTATAAATATAATAGTGTGTATATGTTTATCTCTACCTCCTAATTTATTTCTTTTCCCACCTGTCTTTCTTTTTTGGTATTCACAAGTTGATTTTATGTGCTTGTGAATTTCTTTCTGTTTTGGAAATAAGTTCATTTCTTTATTTCTAGATTCCACCTTTCTTTTTTTTTTAGATTCCACATATAAGAAATATTTATTTTTCTCTATGTGACTTGGCTCACTTAGTATGATAATCTCTAGGCACTTGATTGGTACTGCCACTTGATGGTGGTGGTGGTTTAATTGCTCAGTCATGTCTGACTCTCGAAATCCCTTGGGCTGTGACCTGCCAGATTCCTTTGCACAAGGGAGTTTCCAGGTGAGAATACTGGACTGGGTTGCCATTTCATTCTCCAATTTGCTTAGTCCAGTTCAGTTGTTCAGCTGTGTCAGATTCTTTGCGACCCCATGGACTGCATCATGCCAGGCCTCCCTATCCATCACCAACTCCTGGACCTTGCTCAAACTCATGTCCATGAAATTGGTGATGCCATCCAACCATCTCATCCTCTGTCAGCCCCTTCTCCTCCTGCCTTCAATCTTTCCCAGCAATAGGGTCTTTTCCAATGAGTCAATTCTTCTTATCAGGTAGCCAAAGTATTGGAGCTTCAGCTTCAGCATCAGTCCTTCCAATGAATAACAGGACTTATTTCCTTTAGGATGGACTGGTTGGATCTCCTTGCAGTTCAAAGGACTCTCAAGAGTCTTCTCTAACAGCATAGTTCAAAAGCATATATTTTGCAGTACTCAGCTTTCTTTAAAGTCCAACTCTCATATTCACACATGACTACTTGAAAAACCGTAGCTTCAACTATATTTGTCAGCAAAAGAATGCCTCTGCTTTTTAAGGTACAATCTAGGTTTGTAGTAGATTTTATTCCAAGGAGCAAGCATCTTTTAATTTCATGGTTGTAGTTACCAGCCACAATGATTTTGGAGCCCAAGAAAAAATGTCTCTCACTGTTTCCCCATCTATTTGCCATGAAGTGATGGGACCAGATGCCTTGATCTGTTTTTCAAATGTTGAGCTTTAACGTAACTTGGTTTGGTACATTACCTTTAATGCTTCAATATGAATTTAGAATATTTAATATATATCATGAGCATGTGTGCTCAGTCAGTTGTGTCCAACTCTATCATGCCCATGGGATTCTCTTGGCAAATATACTGGAGTAAGGTGCTATTTCCTTCCAGCCCCAGGGATCAGATCTATATTTCTTATGTCTCCTGCACTGGCAAGCTTATTCTTTACCATTAGCACCACCTGGGAAGCCCACTATTTATAATAGTGTTAAGGATTATAGAATATTGGATGAAAATTCACCCATTCTATTTATTATAAAATATTTAATGACAATTTTGTTCTCTTCAGTCATTATATTCTACATAAAGAATGATAGAAGATTTTAGAATATCAACCTTTGTCCAGTTCCTTATTCTCCTTCATTTCCACCTTCATTTAGTAGATATACCAGACTGTGTTAAGGAATCCCTTTCAACAAAATGTACTTTATCACCTAACTTTAAAAATGTATTAATGTCAGTCCAGGTTCGATGCACGATGCTGGATGCTTGGGGCTGCTGCACTGGGACGGCCCAGAGGGATGGTATGGGGAGGGAGGAGGGAGGAGGGTTCGGGAAGGGGAACACATGTATACCTGTGGCGGATTCATTTTGATATTTGGCAAAACTAATACAATTATGTAAAGTTTAAAAATAAAATAAAATTAGGGAAAAAAATTAATACTTAGAGTTTTATGATCACAGAAGATGTGTTAAACCTTCTATTTAGCAAACTATATTTTGTGGCACACTTTGTGTGCACAGCAAAACTTATAAAGGATTGAAATATGTTCAATCAGTATAAAATTCTGTGGTAGAAAAGGAATAAAGAACATGTTTGAATGTAAAAAAAAAAATAAATAAATATGTTCTTTTAGTGTGAAAAAAAAATGTATTAATGTAGTTGAGCTTCTTTTATTGATAGGGCCTTATTGAAACTTGAAATTTCATGATTAGTTATTTTAAGGCCCCTTAATTACAGGGGCTTCTCTTGTTAATTAACTATATTGGTACTGTAATTACTTCAAGGAAAGACAATCCCATATTCTATCCTTTAGAGTCCCATTAATGATATGCTACAACATAATCAGGTATGTATTAAAAGTCCCAGTAGGTAAAGAAGTGATTCCCTGCAATTTTCCAACAATAAAACTGGTGGCAAGCATCCCTCTGCCAAAAGTAATTTCTCACGTAAATTTCCTAGTTACTTTCAGTGCACCTAGAGAAAATGTTCATCATTCTCAAAACTCCGCCTCACTGACTTTTCCCCAACACTTACTTTAATATGAGTACCTAAATTCTCAGAAGGTAATAAGCATCACAGGCTATCAGAGTATAAGTACTGATATCACATTGGGGTTTCTATCCTTTCGTCTCATATTGAAGTTTCTTTAACCTCTGCTGTGGGTCAGAGCAATTGTCAAACTGAAGATAATGTTTCTGTTTCTTTTTTTCCCTTTTAGTTCTCTCTTTCTCTGTTTTAATGGTCTGTTTACACACTTTTTTTAAGCTACCTTCTTAAGTTTTACCAGCATACAAATCTCCTTGAAAAGATATGATTTGATTAGTCACTGAAAATCAGTCAGGTGATCATATTTCTTGGGTACCCAACTATGTTTTAGGATGATGAAGGATATCTAAGAAAACAAAATTAAATTCATCTGCAGCCAACTTGAATTTTATGAAACAAAATGCAGGAAAAATTCTCAATATAAACTTAATTCAAACTCTAGGATTTGTATCTCTTTCAATCTTTGCATATCATTGGCAATATTATCATCAATAGTATGAATGCCATTGTATTAGGAAACCGAGATTCAAAAAGCTTAATGAATTTCTCTGTGTCTTCATTGTTTTGAAAAGAAAAGAGCATAGGTCCAGAGGAAAAAAGAGAACTCATTTCAGGAGTAATAAGATAATGCTTCTACACTGTAATCATCCTCAGAATAGTTTCTTTTCCCACAGTGTCACAAAAATCAATGAAATCTCTCTAAGTTTTGAACCTATTATATATTGCTGTTCTTGGTTGCAGAGACTAAGCTCCTAATCAGTGAGCATTGCAAGTGTTCCAAGACATTTGAGCAGAGGAACATCTTCCTTATATTCTGTATTTCATGTGAGTGATCAATAGCAAGAGAAAGAGAAATTAAGAAAATAGCAAGCAAGAAAATAGACACATTTTTGGAATTCATAACTGATTAGAAAACTTCCCTACTTTACGACTATATGGATTATGCACACAGGCCCACATATACACATATATTCATATGAACACGCATATACATATGTACATGTGTGTGTCCTATGCATGAAAGACATAGTGCTGGTTCCCAGAAGATACAGAGCCAAAGATGACATAAACCTTGTGTTCAAGGATGTGAATATTTACTAAGGAGTATGCTCAAACCAAACTTACAACAAAAAGCCCAATAGAAAGCATCATGACTAGGTTTAAAAGTAGCACAAAGTGATGAATTCCATCTGAGGTCTAGGAAAGATCAATAAAAGGAGACATATACATTGGGTTGAAAATGAAGAAGTAATTAAACCAGCCACAGAGAGTATGCCATGGGTATTGTAATAAAAGAGTTATGTGGTGGCGCTAATGGCAAAGAGCCTGCCTGTCGATGCCAGAGATATGAGACACAGGTTTGATCCCTGGGCTGGGGTGATTCCCTGGAGAAGGTAATGGCAACCCACTCCAGTATCCTTTCCTGGAGAATCCCATGGACAGAGGACCCTGGTGGGCTACAGTCCATAGGATCGCAAGGAGTCAGACATGACTGAAACAACTTGGCATGCAGGCACGTGAGTCCTTCTAGTGAATTAAACCTGAGAAAGTTCATGGAAACCCCAGATCAGAGGCCAGTTGATCAGAATTATAGGTAGAGCATTGAAGAATTGATATCTTTGAACTGTGGTGCTGAAGAAGACTCCTGAGAGCCCCTTGGACAGCAAGGAGGTCAAACCAGCCATTCTTAAGGGAAATCAAGTCTGAATACCCATTCAAAGGACTGATGTTGATGCTGAAACTCCAGTATTTTGGTCATTTGATGCGAATAGCTGACTCATTGGAAAAGTCCCTGAAACTGGGAAAGATTGAGGGCAGGAGGAGAAGTGGGCATCAGAGGATGAGATGGCTGGATGGTGTCACTTATGCAAAGGACATGAACTTGGGCAAATTTTGGGCGATGGTGAGGGACAGAGAAGCCTGGCATGTTGCAGTCCATGGGAGTCACAAAGAGTCAGACGTGACCTAGCGACTGAACAACAATAAACGAGTAGCCTAGGGATCCAACATGCAATTAACATCTAAAGTAAGGGTGAGCTTGTTGGGAATCATATTCTTAAACTGCAGATTCTATTAATAACACTAGGGCCAGGTGGTTGGCATCAGAATTGAATTATATTTCTGTACAATTGGAGTCAGAATATAGAATCTCTTTTATTCGTTGTTGTATTATAAGGATATGAGAATAAATCAGATTTGACTGAAGATGTGAGGAATATTGATGCTTCTATTTTCGTTAGAGTAAAAATATTTTAATTGTCTTTGAATTGGACATGTATTGCCTTTACTTACAATTAACACCTTCTTTTAAAGAATAGATTACTAATTGATATGGTCTTGAAATTCAAGGAAAAGTAGAAACGTGAAACATAACAAGTAGCTGAATCTAGATTATAAAAATAAACTACAGTAAGTGGGAATACTTGTCAAATAAAAATAACAATTAGAATATAGGCTTAAATAGAGTACAATGCAAATTATTAAAGCACAAAAAATAAATGCAAATCAAAACCGCAGTGAAATATCACCTCATACTTGTTAGAATGGCTATTATCAAAAAGAAAGTATATAACAATTATTTGTGAAGATTTACAGAAAAGGAAAACCTTGTGCAGGATTAATGTGGATGTAATTTGGTGTAGTCACTGTGGAAAACAATATGAAGTTTCTCAAAAAATTAAAAAAATAAAACTACCATAAGACTCACCGATTCTACTTCTGGGAATTTATCTAAAGAAAATTAAAACATCAACTTAAAAAGATATAGGTATCCCATGTTCACTATAACATTATTTACAATAGCCAAGATATGGAAACAACTTTAGTGTCCATTGGCATTTGAATGTGTAAAGAAATTATTCAGACATTAACTATATATATATGTGTGTGTGTGTGTGTGTGTGTGTGTGTGTATCGCCACTTGCAACAACAAGGAGAGACTTCGAGGGTTCTTTTCCAAGTATAATGTCAGACAAAGGAAGACAAATCCTATATCACTTTTTGTATGTAGAATCTAATAAACAAACAAGCTACAACAAGAAAAGCAAGTTCATTGATACACAAACTAGATTGGTGGTTACCAGAGGTGGGGAATGGAGGAATAGAAAAAATGAATGAACTATTTTTTGTTTGGTTAAATAAATTAACATTTTTTTTAAAAATTCAAAGTATAAATTGAGTAGCTGCTAAAATCCAACACCAGTTTCTTTAACACATTTGAAAAGCAGTAACTTCCAGGCTTTTTCCGTCAGTAAGATTTGCTTACTTTGATCATACGATGGAGAATTTCATGGCTGCTATTTGAAATATCACAGCTTTTGAAGTGGAGATCCTAATGTATTCAATTTGTTAGTAAATTCTGAAAATGAATTTCAAAATATAATACTGTTTTAGATATTACTTGAAATTAGGAAGCTAACTCAATTAGATAAATTTAAATGAAAACCACCACTATTCATCTCAGCTTGATGTTTGCCTTTAAGTCCTTTTCAATTTTTTTCTCATTTCAAGTGCTTTGTCTTGTCTTCATTTGATTATACCTCTGTTTTCAGTTGACTTTTAGTTATTTGAGCCCATCTTCTGGGAAATATTTTGTTGGAAGTGGTTATTTTCAGTTTAATGTATTTCCACATAATTGAAAATTTGAAGGAACCCAGGGAGTGGTAAGTTAATTTTTTAACCTGGTGCTACCAAATACTCTATTGAGTTCCCTCCTGGAGAAAATAAATTATAACACCTGTAGAAGCGGGTAACAGAGGATGAGATGGTTGAATAGCATCACTGACTCAATGGACATGAGTTTGAGCAAGCTCCAGGAGGTAATGAAGGAACAGGGAAGCCTGGTGTGCTACAGTCCATTGGGTCACAAAGAATCAGACAAAACAATGACTGAACAACAACAAAAATCCAACAGGGAGTTCTTGGTTCACATCATCTACTCCCATACTATATATTAAAAAAAAAAAAAAAAAACTCAAAAATCTGAGTATATTATAGAGACTGTTTAACTATTCTTTCCTCTCCTGAACCTCCAGAGAACTTTAGTCTATGGCACATAGTCGATACTCAGCACTGACACTTATTTTGGTATTTACTATTTTGTGTAAGTGCACATTCTTCTTAGTTGATTGCGACCATTCAAAAATAAACCTTACTGCCACTATTGCCTGGTGGAAGTTTTTGTATAGATTGTATGTTTAAGAAACACCTAGATGTGTTGGTAATTGAAAAGCCTTTCAGTGCCTACCTGGGGGCATACTCAGGAAGTACACAACAGTAGCTTTGTAACTTCCAAATTTTCGTCAGCCCAAGATGGAAGCAAAATCACAATCACCACTGACAGTCATAAGAATGTAGTTCAGCTGCAGAAAAAGTGTGATTGGATAGATAACACTTAATAGCTATTTTTTTCTTAATCCTATATTTATTTACTTTTCAAATAATTTTCATTGTAGTCAGATTCAATAGCTACAGTTTTCCAAATGTGGTAAAGAAAATAGTGTTGGATTTTAGCTTCTATTCAGTCTATATTTATGTATTTAAATGATATATTTTAATGATTAATTTTTTAGTTGGCAACATCCTTAGTTCCTTTGGCTTATTTCATAATCTAAACTAGGTGGCTCATTTTTAGCCTTATATTAGGTCCAGAGAAATTCATCAGTGTTCTTGAATGCCTCATGATTTCTCTATTCACTTTTGAAAATGTATTTTTACCCTAGATGCTTACATTATTAGGTGTATATGCTGAGGAAGAGGCACCCAGAGGCTCTTCCTGTTGTCTACTTTTCTTCATTATTCTGGAGGACATGGAAAGGAAAGCATTTTTATTTTACATGTTTAGCATAAACAACAAACATAATATTATAAAAAAATGGAAAAAAGTTTTACCAAAGAAAGAATTCCAACGGTTCAAATGTCTCTCAAAATATTATTTTCCAAAGTGCTCATTTAGAGAAGACGGAAGGAGGTCAACAGTCACAAATGACATTTCTAAGGTGCTGGAGATGTTTATATATTGTTTGGGGGAAGAATTTAAGTAGTTAATTTCAGAATCATGTTGATGGTGCAAAATTAATTTTACAAAAGTTAATGTATATTTAGCAATGAAAATAAGTTAAAAAAAATGAGGAATTAAAACTAAAAATGTATCCCACAAAGAAAGTTTGACTATGCTTGCTTACACTGTGGGGCTTCCCTGGTGGCTCAGAGGGTAAAGCATCTGCCAGCAATGTGGGAGACCCTCATTCGATCCCCGGGTGGGAAAGATTCCCTGGAGAAGGAAATGGCAACCCACTCCAGTAATCTTGCCTGGAGAATCCCATGGACAGAGGAGCCTGGTAGGTTACAGTTCACTGTGTTCCTACAAACACACATGCATACCCTCACATACACAACCTGTTTTTAACCTTTGTTAATAATCTTTTTGTGGCTCAGACTGTAAAGAATCTGCCTTCAGTCCAGGAGACCCAGGTTCAATCCCTGGGTCCAAAAGATCCCCTGGAGAAGGGCATGGTTATCCACTTCCCTATTCTTGCCATGGACAGAGGAGCCAGGTGGGCTGCAGTCCATGGCATCACAAAGAGTCAGATGTGACTGCCACACACACAATAATCATAGAATAACATGGAATCAAAAATGATGCCCAGTTGTGACCTATTCGTCATGAATCTTATGGGTTATAAGGGTTGTATCTACTTCCTTTATAATTAAATACAGACAAGTCATTCAATAATTAGTCCCGTGGTCTCTTCTCTGGAAAATGAAAGATGAGCATAAACAAAGTAGAGCTCTACATTTTTACCACCAGTAGGGATGATTAAATTGACATAGCAACACACATTTACACCTAGCTTCTTGATGTCCCTAATTGTATGATTCCTTTAGCAGAGTGTGTGAACATACATTTCTGAAAGATACAACACAAGGAAAGTACCAAAGACATTCTTTAATTGGGATGAGATCCCTTTTCTTGTTATCTTCTGTGCTGAATTAGACACAAATAAAATGATAAAGTTCACCTTTCTTTTATCCTTATAGTCAGAGCCAATAGTAAAACAGAGCTCTTTGACTCCTCTGTCCTGGAACCCAATGCATGTTTTTCTCAATTATCACACTATTGCATTTTGTGTTATATAAAACCCCTCACTGTGCAGGAGGTTTACTCAAACTAGTAGTTTCAGCCAGGAAATATCAGGAGCCGTACCACCATATCACACTTTTCTATTAATAAATGACCTTTGGAAAGGAACAACGTCATTCCTGGTTTAAAACAATTATATCTCAAACAGGCTTGAGATTTATAAGATGTCTCCTGTGCACCAGATCTTTAGAAGGTCAGACCAGGCCATGCCTCAAGCACCTTCATCTTCACCTTGTAGTCATCTGAATTTATGTCTTATTCACTTTAAAATTTTATAGTGTCTGTGATCCCGCAAAGGGGCCACAAAGAGAAAGATGTTTGCCCTGTCTCTTTCTCTGTGTGTAAGGCTATCCCACAATCCTCAGGCTTTTCTCATCTGTATTGATACTGTATAGTATTTCTATTGTAGATTTATTTTTCTTTTAATACTTCCATGTAGTATTCTTGATGTATAACAGGAATCTTTCTTATGGGCATTGTGGTCAGAAGTTTAAAAGAGAGGAGTATTCATATTTTACTTAAAAAATGATGGTAAGCATTCCTCAGCCTTAGTAAAATAAATATGAAATAAAAATCAAGAAAATACATTAGAAAATATCTATCTAAAAGGAGATTTTTATTGTATTTTATTAGTAAAGTTATTTTTATCATATATGATAAAATAGGGGATGGAAATTAAAATTCTACGCTCTTCTCTTCTCAGGAAGAACATAAATAAATATGCACATACATAAATCTCCTGATTGAAGACTTATAATAGAGAATTTTTCTGTTGGAAGCATATATTCACAAACCTCTGATCAGAAATATGTGTCACTTCTGGCACTGGATTTTAAGAGTGAAGCTGCAAAGTCATTAGTTACAGAGTCTCCCCTAACTTCTCGAATGTTGGGGCTTATTTCTCATACATGTATTGGCCTGCACCCTGCAAGTCTATAAAACCTATACTTATCCAGCTTCAAGACCAAAGAAAGAGCCCACAGTCAGTGACAGAGACATCAAGCAATGGTTGATGGATAACAGGAGCTTATATCTAAAACAAGTTCCTGGAGCAGCACTCCACCCTTGTGTGAATGACGGTGGACCAAGACATGACTGCAGTCTTCACTCCCAGAGGGAGGGCAGGTTACCAATTATAGGGAGACTTGAAGTCAGGTTGACTCATTAGTTACCAGGGAAACCTGGTAAACTCCTCAGCACACCTTGAATAAGCTATCATATGGAGAGATTCTGATCTAAAGTTAGAGCAATCACTAGCTGGGGCCAGAGCAAGTATGTCAGAAGATCAGTCATGTGAGTAGGGTGAAGCTGAAGCAGGCACTGGTGGAGTAAGAGGTATACAGAGAGCAAGAGAACAGCCATCTTGGCTGGCCTGACCATACAGCTTGCTTATCCATAGTCAGCACTGTTCATGACGAAAATTAGAGGTTTCTAGACCAGCTGGCTTTATGTATTTAGAGTGTTTATTCCAGCTGCCTTTATGTGTTAAGAACTTTTTTTTTTCATTTAAATTCTAATATTTTTACTGGATGTATATGACACTGAGCTATATCAGTTCAGTTCAGTTCCTCAGTTGTGTCTGACTCTTTGTGACCCCATAGACTGCAGTACACCAGGCTTCCCTGTCCATCACCAACTCCCGGAGCTTGCTCAAATTCATGTCCATTGAGTCAGTGATGGCATCCAACTATCTCATCTTCTGTGGTACCCTTCTCCTCCTGCCTCAATCTTTCCCAGAATCAGGGTATTTTCTAAGGAGTCAGTTCTTTGCATCAGGTGGCCAAAGTACTGTAGTCACAGCAGCAGCATCAGTCTTGTCAATGAATATTCAGGACTGATTTCTGATATTCAGGATATATACTGAGCTATAGCCAAGGGTGAAAAACTGCAATATTCCTGTGTTTAAGTATCTTATCTTTTAATACAGATAGAATTGGCTCTCATACTTCTGTTATAGGTGAGATGATATGTATACATGTGCGTGCTAAGTTGCTTCTGTCACGTACAACTCTTTGAGACTCTGTGGACTGTAGCCCACCAGGCTCCCCTGTTCATCAGATTCTCCAGGCAAGAATACTGGAGTGAGTGTCCATTTCTTCCTCCAGGTCATCTTCCAAACCCAGGGAGGGAACCCGAGTCTCTTAGGTCTCCAGTGTTGGAATATAGGTTCTTTACCACTAGTGCCACCTGGGAAGCCCCATGTATATATAAGGGTTTCTCTGGTGGCTCAGACAGTAAAGAACCTGCCTGCATTGTGGGAGAGCTGGGATCCGTCCCTGAGTTGGGAAGATCCCCTGGAGGAGGGCATGGCAACCCACTCCAGTGTTCTTGCCTGGAGAATCCTCATGGAGTGATGAGCATGGTTGGTTACAGCCCATGGGATCACAAATAGTCAGATATATAGATAGATAGATTTAATGTATGTATATACATAACAAATTATATGAATAATATATATTATATGCTTATTTAAAAATATATATATATATATATTATATTATAGTTCTGTGCATTCTTGCCACCTCTTCGTAATATCTTCTGCTTCTGTCAGGTCCATACAATTTCTGTCCTTTATCATAACTGTCCTTGCATGAAATGTTCCCTTGGTATCTCTAACTTTCTTGAAGAGATCTCTAGTCTTTCCCATTATATTGTTTTCCTCTATTTCT
>NW_011494590.1:229125-229261 GCF_000754665.1 Bison bison bison
GTCTTCTCCAACACCACAGTTCAAAAGCATCAATTCTTTGGCACTCAGCCTTCTTCACAGTCCAACCCTTACATCCATACATGACCACAGGAAAAACCATAGCCTTGACTAGATGGACCTTTGTTGGCAAAGTAAT
>NW_011494590.1:229361-231775 GCF_000754665.1 Bison bison bison
ATGGTCTTGATCACTGCCTCCTGTACAATGTCATGAACCTCCATCCATAGTTCTTCAGGCACTCTGTCTATCAGATCTAATCCCTTAAATCTATTCCTCACTTCCACTGTATAATCGTAAGGGATTTGATTTAGTTCATACCTGAATGCTCTAGTGGTTTCCCCTACTTTCTTCAATTCATATCTGAACATGGCAATAAGGATTCATGATCTGAGCCATAGTCAGCTCCTGGTCTTGTTTTTGCTGACTGTATACAGCTTCTCCATATTTGGCTGCAAAGAATATATTCAATCTGGTTTTGGTATTGACCATCTGGTGATGTCCATTTGTAGTCTTTCCTTGTGTTGTTGGAAAAGGGTGTTTACTATGACCAATGTGTTATCTTGGCAAAACTCTATTAGCCTTTGCCCTGCCTCATTCTGAACTCCAAGGACAAATTTGCCTGTTACTCCAGGTATTTCTTGAGTTCCTACTTTAGGATTCCAGTCCCCTATATTGAAAAGGATATCTTTTTTGGATGTTAGTTCTAGAAGGTCTTGCAGGTCTTCATGGAGCTGTTCAAATTCAGCTTCTTCAGCATTATTGATCAGGGCAGAGGCTTGGATTACTATAATATTGAATGGTTTGCCTGGGAAATGAACAGAGATCATTCTGTCATTATTGAGATTGCATTCAAGGAGATGGTAAAGCTTCTGCCTGCAATGTGGGAGACCCGGGTTTGATCCCTGGGTCGTGAAGATCCCCTGGAAAAGGAAATGGCAACCCACTCCAGTACTCTTGCCTGGAAGATTCCATGGACAGAGGAGCCTGGTAGGCTACAGTATAGGGTTGCAAAGAGTTGGAAACAACTGAGCAACTTCACTTTCTTACTTTCTTTCTTTCTTTACTACATTTTGAACTCTTTTGTTGACTCTAATGGCTATTCCATTTCTTCTAAGGGATTCTTGCCTACAGTAGTAGATATAATGATGCAGTTAAATTCACCCATTCCAGTCTGTTTTAGCTCACTGATTTCTAAAATTTCAATGTTCACTTTTGCCATCTCTCTCTTTTTTTTTTTGGTATATCTTTTTGCCTTTTCATACTGTTCATGGGGTTCTCAAGGCAAGAATACTGATGTGGTTTGCCATTCCCTTCTCCAGTGTATCATGTTTTGTCAGAACTCTCTACCATGACCTGTCCTTTTTGGGTGGCCCTACATGGTGTAGCTCATTGCTTCACTGAGTTATACAAGGCTGTGGTCCATGTGATCAGATTGGTTAGTTTTCTGTGACTGTGGTTTTCAGCCTGTCTGCCCTAAGATTGAGAAGGGTAAGAGGCTTATGTAAGCTTCCTGATGGGAGAGACTGACTGAGGTGAAACCTGGGTCTTGTTCTGATGGACGGGGCCATGCTCGGTAAATCTTTAATACAATTTTCTCTTGATGGACAGGGCTGTGTTCCTTCCCTGTTATTTGACCTGAGACCAAACTACAGTAGAGGTAATGAAGATAATGATGATCTCCTTCAAAAGGTCCCATGCTACACTCAGTGCCCCCTACCCTGTAGCAGGCCACCACTGACCCACGCCTCCAGTGGAGACTCCTACACACTCATCAGCAAGTCTGGGTCAGTCTCTTGTGGTGTCACTGCTCCTTTCTGCTGGGTCCTAAGTGTGCACAAGGTTTTGTTTGTGCCCTCCAAGAGTCTGTTTCCCCAGTCCTGTGTAAGTTCTGGCAGCTCTATGGTAGAGTTAATGGTGACCTCCTCCAAGAGAGCTTATACCATACCCATCTCTACTGCACCCAGAGCCACTCCCCTGCAGCTGTCCACTGCTGACCCATACCTCCTCAGGAGACACTCAAACACAGTTTTCTCTCAGCCTCTGTGGGATCTCTGGTTCCTGGTGTGCACAAGGTATGTTTGATATCTCTGAGTGTCTCTGGTGGGTATGGGATTTGATTCTAAATGCAATTTTTCCCCTCCTACCATCTTGCTGGGTTTTCTCCTTTTCCCTTGGATATGGGCTATCTCCTCAAAGTCGCTCCAGCACCACGCAGCTGCCACTCAAGTACTGTGTCAGTTCAGTTCAGTTGCTCAGTCATGGCTGACTCTTTGCAACCCCATGAATCGCAGCACGCCAGGCCTCCCTGTCCATCACCAACTCCCGGACTTCACTCAGACTCACGTCCATCGAGTCAGTGATGTCATCCAGCCATCTCATCCTCTGTCATCCCCTTCTCCTCCTGCCCCCAATCCCTCCCAGCATCAGAGTCTTTTCCAATGAGTCAACTCTTCGCATGAGGTCGCCAAAGTACTGGAGTTTCAGCTTCAGCATCATTCCCTCCAAAGAAATCCCAGGGCTGATCTCCTTCAGAATGGATTGGTTGGATCTCCTTGCAGTCCAAGGGACTCTCAAGAGTCTTCTCCAACACC
>NW_011494590.1:231875-232211 GCF_000754665.1 Bison bison bison
CACCATCTGCAGTGATCATGGAGCCCAAAAAAATAAAGTCTGACACTGTTTCCACTGTTTCCCCATCTATTTCCCATTAAGTGATTGGACCGGATGCCATGATCTTCGCTTCCTGAATATTGAACTCTAAGCCAACTTTTGCACTCTCCTCTTTCACTTTCATCAAGAGGCTTTTTAGTTTATCTTCACTTTCTACCATAAGGGTGGTGTCATCTGTACATCTGAGGTGACTGATATTTCTCCTGGCAAACTTGATTCCAGCTAGTGTTTCTTCCAGTCCAGCATTTCTCATGATGTACTCTGCATATAAGTTAAATAAGCAGGGTGATAATATAC
>NW_011494590.1:232834-233310 GCF_000754665.1 Bison bison bison
CATCACCTCCACTAGCTTTGTTTGTAGTGATGCTTTCTAAGGCCCACTTGACTTCACATTCCAGGATGTTTGGCTCTAGGTCAGTGATCACATCATCATGATCATCTGGGTTGTGAAGATCTTTTTTGTACAGTTCTTCTGTGTATTCTTGCCACCTCTTCATAATATCTTCTGCTTCTGTTAGGTCCATATCATTTCTTCCTTTATCGATCCCATCTTTGCATGAAATGTTCCCTTGGTATCTCTAATTTTCTTGAAGAGATCTCTAGTCTTTCCCATTCTGTTGTTTTCCTCTATTTCTTTGCATTGATCACTGAGGAAGGCTTTCTTATCTCTTCTTGCTATTCTTTGGAACTCTGCATTCAGATGTTTATATCTTTCCTTTTCTCCTTTGCTTTTTGTTTCTCTTCTTTTCACAGCTATTTGTAAGGCCTCCTCAGACAACCATTTTGCCTTTTTGCTTTTCTTTTTCTTGG
>NW_011494590.1:233410-254277 GCF_000754665.1 Bison bison bison
CTGAGGAAGGCTTTCTTATCTCTTCTTGCTATTCTTTGGAACTCTGCATTCAGATGTTTATATCTTTCCTTTTCTCCTTTGCTTTTTGTTTCTCTTCTTTTATGTAAATATATATATTATATGTTTTATATAATATATACTTTTTCCACTAAGGAGGATCAACTAGTAACGTGTTTGAGCCTAAACAAGCAAGGCCTGGGAAAGGAGCCTAGAGTCAGAGCACAGTAGGAACAGAGAGTGGACCATCAGAGAACTCTTGCAGCAAGTAATGAGCATAGATCTACCTAAGCAACCAGAATACTATCCAAGCAATAGGGAAGAGTTGAGTGTCTAAATGAAAACTCAGAAAAGAGATAGGAACTGTATATTATCCTTTTTGGGCTCCTTTCCCTCCCACTTATCTTTGCCTTTGTCCTTTGATCTTGTCTCTCTGTCAGAAAACATTAACCAAACTGGATAACTTAATAAGTTCTGAATATGGAAGCTTTATTAAGCAATATACAAAAGTTATAGTTGACAAAAGAAAAACTCAGTGAAATTAACTACATCAAAATTAAAATTTAATTTTACCAAAAGGCAAAACATATCATGAAGTATTTGTTTGTAAGACTGGAGAAAGGAAAGGAGAAAATTTTTTCACATAGAGATGAAATGGGATTTGTATCCAGAATATATAAGAAATCTTTATGACCTATTAGAAAAGTAGAAACATGGCAAAAGTCATTAGTAATGTTTCAAGCAAGAGAAAAGGTGAATAGCCAATAAAATATAGTAATGAAAACTACATCACTTTAGAAAGACCCATCAAACAGCTTTAAGGTTTTTCTGCAAACTGTCTCTAAAAGGTCTCTGTCATTAGTACAAAGATACATAGTTTGTAGGAAACCAGAATTTCTCTTGGTAAGAGAACAATAAAATTTTCAAATCTATGAAAACTAGGGGCAAAAAATGGAAGCTAAAAAAAATTTTTTTAGAAGATTTAAATTGCCTACAACATTAATTTTTAAAATAGCAATTTTAAAATGTAAGCATTAGTTTTTCTCTTTTCATGTTTTTGTAAAGCCTCAGGTGACATTAACTTATTAAAACATTTTCTTTATCTTTCCACATTCTATGAGGATCTTTGCTTCACACCACTGTTCCTTTAACCCAGTTTTTCTAATGTGACTAACATGAACTGTAATCCTCTCAGTTGGTTTTCTACTTGCCTGAGGATAAACTCCTAGGTTGGAATCAACTCTTGGAATCTGAATTTCACAACAGTCTGCTAAAACTCAAACTATCAAATCTACTTTTCCTTAACAGCCAAAGCTAATTCTCTTGATTCACTCAACTTCTCATCATTCCTGAAGCCTGGCATACTCTCTGACTTCACTTGGTGCATCTTATTCTTTTATCATCCTAAAGAAGTACACATTTTCCTTTGTCTGACAAGGTCTTATTTCTTGTACATTTAAATTTATGTTTCACCTTTCCCATTACAAACAAACAGGTGAAATACACACATAATAAAAATCCATAGCGATACTTATTGCCTAAAAAACCATTGGTTATAGTTTTCTTCTCCATTAAGTTGTCCTGCAAGTATTTATTTTATTCATAAGAACATTGACCCTTATAGTTTCTGCTATTTTTTTCCAATGCTAACATTGACCAAAATTAAAGAATAACTTGTGCAGAAAAAAAGTATTTTATATATTTTTGCTAAGAAAATCAATGAACTTAAGAGAATTAAAAAAAAACAATGTGACTAAATAAAATAAAATGATGTGACTTTTATAATACAGACCAATACTTAAATAATGCGAGTACCTAAAACCATCTTTTTTAAAGGGATTTTTATTTCTCTGAAATTATAGATCAAAAGCTCCTTGATTACCTTTTGATCATCATCTCCTACTTTTGACTTTCAAATTAATAGGCATCCGTGTGCTTGTCTATAAATCTGCTCCCTGATCTTGTAATTAAATAATTAAATTAGCTGAGGAGTTAGATGGGATCTTTGGGAATTTCACAGTGATTTTTATTGTACACTTAATCTTGTATTATTAATTTCATTTTCAAATTGAGAATATAATTATTTAAGGTTCATAGTTACCAGAGGTTAATTGTAAGATGATTTGGAATGAACATAGTCTTCTCCCCTAGAGGAAAAGTTTATAAAGACAGTGGGGAGGGAATAAAGTATTCCATAATATCTAGTACGAAAATAAATAGAGATCACAGGCTTTCATATACAAATAAAAGATGCTGCCATATATTTTCAAAATATAAGCCTGTCTAGCATGAAGAATTCTCACTTTCCACACAACCATAAAAACTTCTTCATAAAGCACATCTTCATATAATGCACATACCAGTTTTATTATTATTTTTTTATTTGTTATTGCATTGTGCTGTCAAACTTACATAGAACATTCAGATCCTCAACTGGTCATCTAAGAATTCCATGAACTCTGGTATCTTAAAGTCTTCTCATTGTGTGTGTGTGTGTGTGTGTGTGTGTGTGTGTATGCTCAGTGTGCATTTGACTCTTTCCAACCCCATGGAAGAGCCTGCCAGGCTCTTCTGTCCATGGAATGTTTCAAACAGAATACTGTAGTGGGTTGCCACTTCCTACTCCAGGAAATTTTCCCCACCCATAGATCGAATCCACTTCTCTTGCATGTCCTGAATTGACAGGTGGATTCTTTACCTCTGTGCCATCTGGGAAGTCACATCTTGTCTTTAGATAGCTCAATAGATTCTCTTTCTAGTATGAGTGATTTTTGTAGCTTAAAATTATAAAAAATTCATATCCTATTTTCCTGGTCTGATAATAGTCTTTGTTAAAACAATATAAATTATAAAACTATGTGTGTAGTCATATAATATACTTTAGGAAAGTTGTATTAAATCAAGATATAAATCAGAAGTAACAAATACCAATGTTTGAAAACCTGCTTATATGGATTGTTACAAACCCCTTCTGTATCTGCAAAGTTGAGATAGAAAATTCTGCTGTTTTCAGTTGGTGACTCTTCATTAACTGAAAATCCCTAGTGGAAAAATCACACAGCCCAGCCCCTCATTTAATTTTTTTAATTTATTTATTTTAATTGGAGGACAATTACTTTACAATACTGTGATGATTTTTGTCATACATCAATATGAATTTGCTATAGGTATATATGTGTCCCCTTCATCCTGAGCCACCCCCCCACCTCCCTCCCTATCCTATTCCTTTAGGTTGTCACAGAGCACCAGCTCTGTATGCCCTGCTTCATGCATCAAACCCACACTGGTTACCTATTTTACACATAGAAATGTATATGATTCAGTGTTATTCTCTCAAACCATCCCACCCTCTTTTTCATCCACTGAATCCAAAAGTTTGCTCTTTACCACAAATATCACATCATGATTCGACAGTGATCAGATATCCTGCTATTTTTTTCCCGTTAGTTTGTTCCCCATTCTGATAAGCCCCATGTTCTCACTTTGTGCCAAGACCAAGTTCATGGCCTTGCTTCACTGAGAAAATGGGATCAGACAGGAAATCTTTCTTTTCAATACAGTCACCAACAGACCTCATCCCCAGCCATATTTTTCTCATCTTTTTTTGCAACAGTGACAGCATCTATATCAGTCAAGATGTTATCATAGAAGCAAAACAACTACAAAGAGATAAAGATATAAGAAACTTATCAAAGAGATTAGGCCTCAAGAAACAAATAGACCTGGTGGAGAAGACTGTACAAGGCTATTTTCTGTGGGTCAGCTGATCAGACTTTGTGGGTCAGATGATCAGAGTAAAGTCACTACAGTTAAGCTAGATGAGTAGTCAGGAAGAAAAGCTTTATGTGGACAAGAGCAAGGACAAGGAGAGTAAACATGGATGAATGGAAATCATGAAGGCAAATCTTAACTCACAAGTGACTCTCACATCTCCAATGTCATTGCTATGGGAGACTTTCAGGAGACACTGATGCTGTTTGGGGCTAGACAACCAAAATCCCATGAAGCTGAAGGATGAAATCTATCCAAAACCATATCAATAAATGGTACAAACTTCCGCTTAATTTCTTAGGAAAAAGAAAAGTTGTTATCCTTGATTCCTGTCTTGTTTCAACAGTATCTAATGGTACATCAAGGCATGTCATCATTATCCTAAAATATACTTTGAATTTGTTTCTCCTTAGCAGTGTAGCTAGCACCTGATTCCAAATGATGATCCTATTTCAAATATGGACATGTATTTCTGTCTAAATCCCAACTCAACGATATGGACTCCACACCACAGACTTGCTCCATGACACTTAAGATCAAATCCAAAGTCCTTCCCTGAGCTCCAAATTTCTGTCTCTAGCCCCTTGATCTAAGAACTTACTGAATACTACTTTCTTCCACATTTTTTTTTTTTTTTACTCTCTTTACTTCACCTCTGCCAAACTGATCTTCATTCTGTTTTTGAAATATTCTATCACATTTCCATAGTTTTACCCTTAGCCAGGATTATTCTTCCTTTAGTTCTTTTATGCGTGACTCGTTATCTTCCAAGTTCCATTTCAAATATCTTTGAGAATGAATTTTTAAATTACCACATCTACAGTAAGTACTCCTCACCTTTCAACCCTCTATAAATACACACATAGACACACACACACACACAGTATTACTCTCTAATATATTTTCTTAACTTCTTCTTGGTCCTCATAATGATGGAAAATACATTTACATAAATAAGTCTTAAATCAGAAAAGCAAAATCTAGTGCTTTTTCTTTTCTTCTTTTTCTTTTTTGTCACTCAATCACATCCAATTCTTTACAACCCCATGGACTGTAGCCTGCCAGGTTTCTCTGTCCATGGGATTTTCCAGGCAAGGATACTGGAGTGGGTTGCCATTTCCTTCTCCAGGGGATCTTACCGGCCTAAGGATTTAACTCAGGTCTCCCACACTGCAGGCAGACTCTTTACCGTCTGAGCCACCAGGGAAGCCCAAATCTAGTGCATTCAGTTAAAAAATATTTGTAAAAAGACAAAATTATTATTTTTGTATGTATTTTATTAATTGAAATATTGAAAGTCATTTAAAATAGTCATTTGCAATTGGCAAATCTTCTGTAGATGGACAATTAAATTGTATTATTTGTTTCTTTTTCTTGCCTTTCATCTTATTCATAGTATCTTATTTATTGGTGAAGGCTAATTATATTACATAGGAAGAATATCTAGTTTTCATCTCTCATATGTATAGTATTTTTCACATGATTTTTTAAACTTTAAGTTTGCTATAATTATTTTACATTTTCAGTATCTAAGCTAACTTTTAACTTTCCCGACTTAATTATGCCAATGAATGCTTTTCACCACAGAGGAAAAAATCAACTAAATACTTTAAATAAAATTATATCAAAAATTGAATAAAATTTTTATCTATAACACATTCTATACTTTTAAGCTCATTATTGAACCATCTGTGATCTATTTTGTTTAATGTACTATAGAGCATTTTGTGTTTATTTATTTATTTATCCATTATTTATATGTATTCTAAGTGATACTGTCAAAAACCTTTGTTTTGCTGATCTTCAGTGAAGATGTTAAGATTTCAATAAATATATCTTAAAAATAAATTCTCACATATTACATTTCTATTTAAGACTTTTCAGATTAGTGTCATATATGTTCTGCCAGATGCAATTAAAATAATTTGAAATTACTTTATAAATGTATAATCACACCTATAAGTGTTAGTGAACGAAAATACATGATTTTATCTTATGTTTGTTTTTGCTATAAATTTGAGGAAAACATGTATTTTGTTAGCTTCTGAAGCATTTGAGTTTTATTATCACCCATCAGAAACTATGTAAATAACTCTTCCTAAATTTTCCTTTCAATGACAATATGGGAAAGGTCTGTGAATAAAACTATTTTTTACCTGCTTCAAATCACATTCATATTTGTATTTCCTAGATAAGATTCTCATCATAAACTCAGACTGGAATTGAATCAAATTTAAAATAAAAACCAAGATACAGGTTAGCATTAATATCTTTAAATGGTTTTAAATACTGTAAAGTGTATATAAATACCGTGTGGGGCCACCCAAGATGGAAGGGTCATGGTGGAGAGATCTGACAGAATGTGGTCCACTGTAGAAGGGAATGGCAAACCACTTCAGTATTCTTGCTTTGAGAACCCCATGAACAGTATGAAAAGGCAGAAAGATAGGACACTGAAAGATGAACTCCCCAAGTCAGTAGGTGCCCAATATGGTACTGGAGATCAGTGGAGAAATAACTCCAGAAAGAATAAAGGGATGGAGCCAAAGCAAAAACAACAGTCAGTTGTGGATGGGACTGGTAGAAGCAAGGTCTGATGCTGTAAAGAGCAATATTGCATAGAAACCTGAAATGTTAGGTCCATGAATCAAGGCATATTGGAAGTGGTCAAACAAGAGATGACAAAAGTGAGCATCGACATTCTAGGAACCAGGGAAATAAGATGGACTGGAATGGGTGAATTTAACTCAGATGATGATTATAACTACTACTGTGGGCAGGAATCCCTTAGAAGAAATGGAGCAGCCATCATAGTCAACAAAAGAGTCTAAAATACAGTACTTGGATGCAGTCTCAAAAACGACAAAATGATCTCTGTTTGTTTCCAAGACAAACCATTCAATATCACAGTAATTCAAGTCTATGCCCCAACCAGTAACACTGAAGAGGCAGAAGTTGAACAGTTCTATGAAGACTTACAAGACCTTCTAGAACTAACACCCAAAAAAGATGTCCTTTTAATTATAGGGTACTAGAATGCAAAAGCACGAAGTCAAGAAACACTTGAAATAACAGGCAAAAGTGGCCTTGGAGTACAGAATGAAGCAGGGCAAAGGCTAATAGAGTTCTGCCAAGAGACCACACTGGTCATAGCAAACACCCTCTTCCAACAACACAAGAGAAGACTCTACACATGGACATCACCAGATGGTTGACTATGAAATCAGATTGATTATATTCTTTTCAGCCAAAGATGAGAAGCTCTATACAATCAGCAAAAACAAGACCAGGAGCTGACTGTGGCTCAGATCATGAAGTCCTCAATGCCAAATTCACACTTAAATTGAAGAAAGTGGGGAAAACCACTAGACCATTCAGGTATGACCTAAATCAAATCCCTTATGACTATACAGTGGAAGTGAGAAATAGATTTAAGGGACTAGATCTGATAGACAGAGTACCTGATGAACTACGGACAGAGGTTCAAGAAATTGTACAGGAGACAGGAATCAAGACCATTCCCAAGAAAAAGAAATGCAAGAAAGCAAACTGGCTGTCTGGGGAGGCCTTAAAAATAGCTGTGAAAAGAAGAGAAGTGAAAAACAAAGGAGAAAAGGAAAGACATACAATTTGAATGCAAAATTCCAAAGAATAGAAAGGAGACATAAGAAAGTCTTCCTCAGTGATCAATGTAAAGAAATAGAAGAAAACAATACAATGCGAAAGACTAGAGATATCTTCAAGAAAATTAGAGACACCAAGGGAACATTTCATGCAAAGGTGGGCTCAATAAAGGACAGGAATGGTAGGGAAATAACAGAAGCAGAAGATACTAAGAAGATGTGGGGAGAATACATAGAAGAACTGTACAAAAAGTTCTTCACTACCCAGATAATCATGATGGTGTGATCACTCACACTCACCTTGAGCCAGACATCCTCGGATGTTAAGTCAAAGGGCCTTAGGAAGCATCAATACAAAAAAAGCTAGCAGAAGTGATAGAATTCCAGTTGAGCTATTTCAAATCTTCAAAGATGATGCTGTGAAAGTGCTGCACTCAATATGCCAGTAAATTTGGAAAACTCAGCAGTAGCCACAGGACTACAAAAGGTCAGTTTTCACTCCAATTCAAAAGAAAAGCAATGCCAAAGAATGCTCAAACTACCACACAATTGCACTCATCTCACACACTAGTAAAGAAATGCTCAAAATTCTCAAAGCCAGGCTTCAGCAATATGTGAACTATGAACTTCCAGATGTTCAAGCTGGTTTTAGAAAAGACAGAGGAACCAGAGATCAAGTTGCTACATCTGCTGGATCATTGAAAAAGCAAGAGAGTTCCAGAAAAATATCTACTTCTGCTATATTGACTATGCCAAAGCCTTTGACTGTGTGGATCACAATAAACTGTGGAAAATTCTGAAAGAGATGAGAATACCAGACCACCTGACCTGCCTATTGAGAAACCTATATGCAGGTCAGGAAGCAACAGTTAGAATTGGACATGGAACAATAGACTTGTTCCAAATAGGAAAAGGAGTACATCAAGGCTGTACACTGTTACCCTGCTTATTTAACTTATATGCAGAGTACATCATGAGAAATGCTGGACTGGAAGAAACACAAGCTGGAATCAAGATTGCCGGGAGAAATATCAAGAACCTCAGATATGCAGATGACACCACCGTTATGGCAGAAAGTGACAAAGAACTAAAAAGCCTCTTGATGAAAGTGAAAGAGGAGAGTGAAAAAGTTGGCTTAAAGCTCAACATTCAGAAATCTAAGATCATGGCATCCAGTCCCATCACTTCATGGCAAATAGATGGGCAAACATTGGAGACAGTGGCTGACTTTATTTTTGAGGGCTCCAAAATCATTGCAGGTGGTGATTGCAGCCATGAAATTAAAGGAAGCTTACTCCTTGGAAGGAAAGTTATGGCCAACCCAGACAGCATATTAAAAAGCAGAAACATCACTTTGTTAACAAAGGTCCATCTAGTCAAGGCTATGGTTTTTCCAGTGGTCATGTATGGATATGAGAGTTGGACAATAGAGAAAGCTGAACGCCGAAGAATTGATGCTTTTGAACTGTGGTGCTGGAGAAGACTCTTGAGAGTCCCCTGAACTGCAAGGAGATCCAACCAGTCCATCCTAAAGTAGATCAGTTCTGGGTGTTTATTGGTAGGACTGATGTTAAAGCTGAAACTCCAGGACTTGGGCCACCTGATGAGAAGAGCTGACTCATTTGAAAAGACCCTGATGCTGGGAAAGATTGAGGCCTGGAAGAGAAGGGTATGACAGAGGTTGAGATGTTTGGATGGCATCCCTGACTCAATGGACATGAGTTTGGGTGATGGGTCCAAGAGTTGGTGATGGACAGGGAGGCCTGGCATGCTGCACTTCATGGGGTTGCAAAGAGTCGGATACGACTAACTGAACTGAACTGCTGCTTTCTAGTCATAAATACCACTAAAGCCACCTCTTTTATTTTCAGTATATCTGTTTCCTCATTTTTTATAACAGTATAAGCATAAATCAAATAACTTATTCTATATTTAATGTTTAGATCTTCTACTATCCTAGTCATTATCAGAGAGTAGAAACCTAGCAGGTCTCTCTATTATTGAACTCTGCGTCCAAAGCACTGCTCCTGACACACAGTAACTCCTCTGTAAGTATCTGCTGAACATGTGAATTCATGCTTGACTTAAATTGTTCTGAATGAAAATTAGAAAATCTGTAGGGAGCTTCCTTAAAAACTGAAAAATAGATTTGTTACCCAGCAATCCCATTCATAGGCATCAGTTCAGTTCAGATTGGTCACTCAGTCGTGTTCTTCTCTTTGCAACCCCATGGACTGCAGCACGCCAGGACTCCCTGTCCATTACCAACTCCTGGTATGTACCCAAACTCATGACCATTGAGTCAGTGATGTCACCCAATCATCTTACCCTCTGTTGTCCCCTTCTTCTCCTACCCCAATCTTTCCCAACATCAGGGTATTTTCAAATGTTTCAGTTATTTGCATCAGGTGGCCAAATATTGAAGTTTCAGCTTCAGCATCAGTCCTTCCAATGAATATTCAGGACTAATTTCCTTTAGGATGGACTGATTCAATCTCCTTGCTTTCCAAAGGACTCTCAAGAGTCTTCTCCAACACCACAGTTCAAAGCATCAATTCTTTGGTGCCCAGCTTTCTTTAGAGTCCAACTCTCACATCCATACATGATTACTGGAGGAACCATAGCTTTGACTAGATGGACATTTGTTGGCAAAGTTATGTCTCTGCTCTTTAATATGCTATCTAGTTTGGTCATACCTTTTCTTCCAAGGAGTAAGTGTCCTTTAATTTCATGGCTGCAGTCACCATCTGCAGTGACTTTGAAGCCCAAAAGAATAAAGTCAGTCACTGTTTCCATTGTTTCCCCATCTATTGTCATGAAGTGATGGGACCAGATGCCATGATCTTAGTTTTCTGAATATTGAACTTTAAGCCAACCTTTTCACTCTCCTCTTTCATTTTCAACAATATGCTCTTTAGTTCTTCTCACTTTCTGCCATAAGGGTGGTGTCATCTGCATATCTGAGGCTACTGATATTTCTCCTTGCAATCTTGATTCCATGTTGTGCTTCATCCAGTCCAGCATTTCTCATGATGTACTCTGCATATATGTTAAATAAGCAGGGTGACAATATACAGCCTTTATGTACTCCTTTCCTGATTGGGAACCAAATGAGTCTGTTGTTCCATGTCCATTCTAACTGTTATTTCTTGATCTGCATACAGGTTTCTCAGGAGGCAGGTCAGGTGGTCTGGGATCCCATCTCTTTAAGAATTTTCCACAGTTTGTTGTGATCCACACAGTCAAAGGCTTTGGCATAGTCAATAAAGCAGAAGTAGGCGTTTTTCTGGAACTCTCTTGCTTTCTCGATGATCCAATGGATGTTGGCAATTTGATCATTGATTCCTCTGCCTTTTCTAAATCCAGCTTGAACATTTGAACTCATAGGCATAAACACAGAGAAAACCATTATTCCAAAAGATATATCACCCTAGTGTTCATTGCAGCACTATTTATAGTAGCCAGGAAATGGGAGCAACCTAAATGTCCAACAAAGAAATGGATAATGAAGATGTGGTTAATATATATAATGGCATATTCCTCAGCCATAAAAACAGTGAAATTGTGTCTTTTGTAGAGATGTGGATGGACCTAGAGACTGTCGTACAGACTAAGTCAGAAAGAAAAAAACAAAAACAAAAACAAATATCATATATCAATGCATATGTGTGGAATCTAGAAAAATGGAACAGATGAATCTATTTGCAAAGCAGAAATGGAGACCCAGACATAGAGAACAAATGTATGGACACCAAGTGGCGTGGGTGATATAAACCTGGAGATTGGGATTGACATATATATACCTCTATTTGTAAGATAAATAACTAATAAGAACCTATTGTATAGCACAGGGGAAAAAAAAAGAAGGTACAATCTGTTTGTAGTCATGTATTAAGTTACAATAGGTGCAGGCAATAAAAATAAATAAAATGTAAATAAGTTGTTCTATATTTAATATTTTGATCTTCTACTTTACTAATCATTATCAGAGAGTAGGAACCTGGTATGCCCCTCTGTATCGTATAGTGCTGCATTCAAATACTAATCCTGAAACATAGTAAGTCCTCAATAAATATCTGTTGAACATGCTTGGATCAAGCTTTTCTGAATGAAAACTAAAAATTTTTTTATGTGAATAAAAAATACACAGGCATCTGAAATTATCTCTGAAATACAGTCTTAAGTATGAGTTGGTGGGAAAAGAGAAAGAATCAACAATCAGTTATTATATCTTTTTATTTCCTCAGTCACTGAAATTTTGGATTTTGAAAGAAACTGCATACAAACCAATTCATGAATATTCAAAATACTTTGACTTTTATTAAAGTTGACCTTACAGTACCTGTACCTTATAAAACTCTGTGAACATGGGTATTATTGAAATGCACTAGGAGGGGAATGTATGAAAGCATCAAAGCAATGAGCTAATTTGACAATTATCCTAGAGACTGTTCAGGTATATGATGGGAGAGCCATTATCCAAAATAATATGTTTCTAAGTTCCTCTTCCTCCTACAAAGACACACTTAATTATTTCAATATTAAATGATCAAACTTTTTCCCCACCACTTATCAAACATTTATCTAGAATATTTTATAAATTTGACCATTATGAGACTGGCACTAACAAGATGAAATAATAGCCTGTGTCACATGAGCTCCTGAAATAGTCAAGTGAAACAAAATCAATAAATAAAGATTTTTAGGAGCCACTTTGTCTAGTCTTTTCTCTTCAACAGCAGCATAAACCGTTATAATTCAATTTACCTTAATTATCCTTGACCTTGATTTTCTTTTCTATTTAATAAATATTCAGCTGAATCATCACTGTGGCCACACATTTAACTTTTGGATCAGTTTATCAGTACAAAGTTTAATGAAGGTTAAAATGTAGGAATGCCTTATTTTTTAGAGATTTTGTTTTATTCAGAGTTATTACTCTATTTTAATTGCAGATTATTTTAAACAGTAGACTTTTATAACTTCACTAGTGGTTAGTCAAGTGGAATTTTTTCTTAACCTATCCACCTGAAAATAGTATTATAAGGCTTAAAAAAAATAATGTCTGTCCCAAAATGAATTTAGACTTCCCATTCCCATTAATTTCTTTTTTTTTTAAATTTTACTTTACAATACAATATTGTTTTGGTTTTGCCATACATTAACTTGAATCTGCAATGGGTGTACATACGTTCCCCATCCTGATCCCCCCTCCCACCTCCCTCCCCATCCCATCCCTCTGGGTCATCCCAGTGCACTAGACCCAGGCACCCTGTATCATGCATAGAATCTGGACTGGCGATTCGTTTCATATATGATAATTTACATGTTTCAATGCCATTCTCCCATATTAATTTCTTTTGAACTGTGGTGTTGGACAAGACTCTTGAGAGTCCCTTGGACTGCAAGGAGATCCAACCAGTCCATCCTAAAGGAGATCAGTCCCAGGTGTTCATTGGAAGGACTGATGCTGAAGCTGAAACTCCAATACTTTGGCCACCTGATGCGAAGAGCTGACTCATTTGAAAAGACCCGGATGCTGGGAAAGATTGAGGGCAGGAGGAGAAGGGGATGACAGAGGATAAGATGGTTGGATGGCATCACCAACTCAATGGGCATGGGTTTGGGTGGACTTTGGGATTTGGTGATGGACAGGGAGACCTGGCATGCTGTGGTTCATGGGGTCGCAAAGAGTTGGACACGACTGAGCCACTGAACTTAACTGAAGTGAACTGAGCTAGCTAATAAAATACTTTTTCCCTGGCCCCTCATATCCTCTGGCTGGTGTTCATCATCCTCCATCCTCTCCTACTGCTTTGTCTCTTGGAAAGTTTTCTTTCTGCTTCTTCCTTTGTGTTCCAGGACCACTTCAAGGTTTTCATTATATCTCTTTCTACAAGAAAACATCATCCCAGTACAATTATTTGGTAAACAAACAAACAAAACAGATGTTATAACAGACAAGTCCTACCACTAGAGATCTACAGGTGAATATTTAAACAACCATTTAAACAACCATGTTGCTTCTGTCAAGGAAATATTCTCAGATTTGTTTTGTTTGTACCCAATGAGAACACATGTTATTGTTCTGCTAGCTGCTCATGATCCTTGGGGATAAGGGTACCCCAAAAAATGGACTTTTAAATCAGAAAATCCAAGTTTCAAATCCTTGTACTACAATATAAAATTCAAATATGTATAAAAAGATGATTTTATGAAAAGCTAAAATTGTAACTGCCATGCAGATAAAAATAAGCAATTCTAAAGATTTTATTCTTCTCATTAATGAGGAAACTAGGATGTTGCTATATACATGCTGGTGTGTTATATTGAAATGATTATGCAATTTTAGAAGCAAAATTGGTTTCTCCACATGGAAGAAAGTAAGGAAAATGCTTTTATATAGGATCAGAAGGTTTTGCACATCTACCAGATAACTACAGCTTACAAAATATTGTACATTAGCTTAAAGATAATGAAAGGTTAACATCAGATAACCTGTAAGGATGTCCTCTAGACAATGCATACCTTTCCACTCGAGTTCAATTTCTCCTAGAGGTGGCTGAAAATAAGTTACTTTACCTATTTGTACCTCAACTTTTTCATCTGCAAATTGTGAATTTCTTCTGAGATCTACATATGAGGTCATGGTCAATGAGTGCCCCACTACATATTAAAAACTCACTAAACAGCAATTTCCTCTTTCCTAATATGTATATTATATAACTTAAATTGCATGTTATTAGTCCATTCAAATATTTTAAATCAATTAACAGCATACTAAAAAATAAAAACATTACTTTGACAACAGAGGTCTGTCTAGTCAAAGATATGTTTTTTTCCAGTAATCACATATGGACGTGAGAGTTGGACTCTAAAGAAAACTGAGCACCAAAGAACTGAAGCTTTTGAAATGTATTATTGGAGAAGACTCTTGAGAGTCCCTTGGACTGTAAGGAGATCCAACCAGTCTATCCTAAAGGAAATTGGTCCTGAATATTCATTGGAAAGACTGATGCTGAAGTTGAAACTCTAATACTCTGGCCACCTGATGCAAAGAACTGACTCAGTGGAAAAGACCCTGATGCTGGGAAAGGTTGAAGGCAGGAGGAGAAGGGGATGACAGACAATGAGACAGTTGGATGGCATCACCAAACCGATGGACATGAGTTTGAACAAACTTTGGGAGTTGGTGATGGACAGGGAGGCCTGGCGTGCTGCAGTCCATGGAGTTGCCAAGAGTTGGACATGACTGAATGACTGAACTCAATTAAACTGAAGCTATTCCCAGGAAAAAATACTGCACAATTATTGTGTGGAGTCTAAAGTTAAACTTTTCCCTCTCACTTTTAGAATACAATTTGAGACTGGTGAGATGTGATATGACAAATTTTTTGTCTATCTTATAGTTAAACTACATGGTGTGGCCCATGTAGCTGATATGCATTGTATTTAGCATGGTAAGGCCCTAGCCATTATTTATATCCAGGGACAATTTTTGTATTGCTGATTACTTTTTACGATTTATTTTGTACTTTCAATTTTTCACAATTATTAAAAGATTAATTTTCTTAATGACATAGGTGATGCTAGTAGGTGTGTTTCTGCAAGACCAATTGTGATCTGCTGTTGCCGAAATTAATTTTGTTATTTTTGAGGATATATTTGGACACATGTAAATGAATTTCATTCTTAATAACTGAATTTGAATATGGGAAGTAAACTTTGAACTAAAATCTTGCAATATCTATTTTCACTTGTCCTATAAGGGTTTCATCAATTTGTAATGTTGTTTTTGCTGCTCTTACATCAATTTACCATTTTCTTTGGATTATTTTCTCAGAAGATGCTTTGAAAATTCCAAGGACATCTGTCCTTGGAAATAATGTGCCTAGTTGTATATTTTAGCATATACTTTAGAATCTACAAAATCACCAAGATGATATTTAGTAGGAAAATTTTTGCACAAATTTAGACAGTAGATATTGGCTTTATTATACCAAGCTGACATTATTCTCCTGAAGGCTACCTTTACTTGTTTCAAAAATAAAATTATCTGATATGTAGATGAAAAAATTGATGAATAGAATATAAAAAAATGCATCAAATTAGTAAAGTTTACAAAAAAAGCAAGCTCACAGATGTAGGGAACAAACTAATGTTTACCATTGGGGAGAGGAAAGTAAGGAGTGGTAATACAGAGATGGGAGATTAAGAGGTATAAAATAAACTATAAGAATATATTGTACAAAACAGAGACTATAGATAATATTTTATAATAACTATAAATGAACTATAACCATTACAATTATGAATCTATATTGTATACATGTAACATATAATATAATATATGAACTATACTGTATACATGTAACATATAATATTATACATGAACTATACTGTAATTAAAATTTTTAAATAAAATAAAACGCAAGATTAACATCAAAAAAATATGCATCTGACACTGTTAAACTTTGCCAGAGCCATATAATCATAGAAAAGAGTAAAAATTAAGAAATGTACCCTCCACCTTTCTCTTTTTTCAAAAAATGGCTTACCTCTAAGAAACATTTTTTTTAGAAGTAAACATCCCTAAGAAAACATCCCTGATTATCTCTCCATATAAAAGAAAATCCCTTTCTATCTAGTATTTGAGATGCTTGCAGATTATTTTTCTTTTTGCTCCTCTTACTTTTCTTATAATAATGCTTTTTTAAAATATAAATTTATTTATTTTAATTGGAGGTTAATTACTTTACAATATCATATTGGTTTTGCCATACAACATGAACCCTATATGCAAGACAGCAAAAGAGACATAGATGTATAATAATGCTTTTTAACTAGAATCTCCTTAGTAAGTCCTGATTTGTTTTTGTTTGATGTATCACAGACTATTAACATAGCTGGGGAATAAATCTCATCAGTAACCCTGGTGTTCTCCTTACTCCCAAAACATCTGGACACCCATCTCAGGTAATATGGTTTCTAAATATTTGTTAGAAATATCTCAGTTCCTGATATCTGGGCTCAATTCTTTGTCCACTAGGTTATGTTTTTAGCTTCTGACTACAGCTAAGAGCCAAAGAATATCAATTTTAAAAGCTTTATCTGTTTAGTTATTAATATGCTTAATCTGAATTGATAGGTCCATTTTATATGAAATTCAAGCAGTCCAGCAATGTGATCCAGATTAAAAACTTTCCCCTGCTGCCTAATTTAGTATTTGAAGTAAAACGAGCTTGAGTGTCTTAAAATCTGAGTTTCAAACCTCTTACTTTAATTTGTGTCACCTTGGGGTATGTCTGTTAATTTTTTGATCCTTAATCATTTTATCTGTACATGATGATGGGCTTCCCGGGTGGTTCAGTTGTAAACAACCTGCCTGCCAATGCAGAAGACACAAGAGAAGTGGATTAGATATCTGGGTCCGGAAGATCTCCTGGAGTAGGAAATGGCAACCCACTCCAGTGTTCTTGCCCAGAGAATCCCATAGACAGAGGAGCCTGGTGGGCTACCCTCCATAGATTCACAGAGTCGGACACGACTGAAGCAATTTAGCATACACAAACTGTTAAAGGAATGATGCTGGGAAAGACAGAGGACAAGAGAAGTGGGCAACAGAGGATTAGATGGATGAATGGCATCACCAACTCAATGGATATGAATTTGAGCAAACACTGGGAGATAGTGAAAGACAGGGCATGCTATAGTCCATGGGGTCACAAAGAGTCAGATATGACTTAGCGACCAAACAACTACTCGTTTAAATACTCTTCCTCAAAAATTTCATAACTGAAATTATTTCACTTAAGAAGTGTTTAAAATGTAAAAAAAATTCTCAATATTACACATCTTTTTCTAGAAAGTTGAAGTGCAGTGAACACTTCTCAGTTAATTTAATGAGTGTGCATGCATAAACATCTACATGAAGATGTTAATACTTACTCTGTGTTCCTTAGATGATCCAATAAGTATTTAACATGGTGGTATATAAAAATGTTCTATAATTTATAAATCACTATAGTGATGAAATGAGTTATTAATTACTTTACTCCCAGTGACTTACTAAGATAGCTGTTTCTGGTTAGGGCATTTTCTCTCGGTGGTTTCTTTTGCAAGTGTATTATAGTGTTCTGCTTTATTTATTCACGTTTATTTCTATCTTATTATGAACTTTTAGCTAGCTAGTAAATTACAGGCTTATTTTTGGAGGAGTATTTCATTTGGAAGTGGCAGATCAAAGATTCTTTGGTAAGGGCTTATTCCTCTTGGGCATTGGCAAAATAAACCTATCACTCAGAAAAAGAAAGAAAGAAATATTAAATCAATAAAACTTGAGAGAGGCTATGAATGAGTAAAAGCCAGGTGACTGGGAACAAGAATGTTCCATAAGCCATTAGCTTTCTCTAAATATAACATGGGCAGTGATATTGGTGCCAAACTACTATTCTGGCTCATGAGTTTGTGTGAAAGCTGTGTTTCTGTTGCCTCGAAGCAAAAGAATTTAGATCTGTTGTGATTCCTCTATATGTATTTTCCCCTTCCATTGTAATCTTGAATATCATAGATGCCAGATAAAATATCCCTCTACTGATGAAAATCTTTGAGAGATATTTAATCCTAAATTGTTAAGCTATTGGGTATTAGGGTATATTTTGATGCCACAGTATAGGCTACTCAATACCATTCAATACATAGTAATCCAAGTCTATTCCTTGACCAGTAATACTGAAGAAGCTGAAGTTGAACAGTTCTATGAAGACCTACAAGACCTTTTAGAACTAACACCCAAAAAAGCTGTCCTTTTCATTATAGGGGACTGGAATGCAAAAGTACGAAGTCAAGAAATACCTAGAGTAACAGGAAAATTAGGTTTTGGAGTACAGAATGAAGCAGGGTAAAGGCTAATAGAATTTTTCCAAGAGAACGCACTGGCCATAGCAAACACCCTCTTCCAACAACATAAGAGACAACTCTACACATGGACATCACCAGATGGTCAATACCTAAAATAGATTGATTACATTCTTTGCAGCCAAAGATGGAGAAGCTCTATAAAGTAGGCAAAAACAAGACCAGGAGCTGATTGTGGCGCATATCATGAACTCCTTATTGGCAAATTCAGACTTAAATTGAAGAAAATGGGGAAAACCAGTAGACCAAGTCAAATCTTTTATGATTATACAGTCGAAGTGAGGAATAGATTCAAGGGATTAGATCTGATAGAGTGTCTGAAGAACTATGGATGCAGGTTCATGACATTGTACAGATAGCAGGGAGCAAGACTATCCCCAAGAAAAAGAAATGCAAAATGGCAAAATAGTTGTCTGAGGAGGCCATACAAATAGCTAAGAAAAGAAGAGAAGCAAAAGGAAAAGGAGAAAAGGAAAGATATACCCATTTTGAAAGCAAAGTTCCAAAGAATAGCAAGGAGAGAGAAGAAAACCTTCCTCAGTGATCAATGCAAAGAAATAGAGGACAACAATAGAATGGGAAAGACTAGAGATCACTTCAAGAAAATTAGAGATACCAAGGGAACATTTAATGCAAAGATGGGCACAATAAAGGACAGAAATGGTATGGACCTGACAGAAGCAGAAGATATTAAGAAGAGGTGGCAAGAATATACAGAAGAAATATACAAAAAATATCTTCACAGCCCCGATAACCAGGATGGTGTGATCACTCACCTAGAGCCAGACATTCTGGAATGAGAAATCAAGTGGGCCTTAGGAAGCATCACAAACAACAAAGCTAGTGGTGGTGATGGAATTCCAGTTAAGCTATTCCAAATCCTAAAAGATGATGCTGTGAAACTGCTGTACTCAATATGCCAGCAAATTTGGGAAACTCAGCAGTGGACACAGGACTAGAAAAGGTCGGTCTTCATTCCAATCCCAAAGAAAGAATCCTCAAACTACCACACAATTATACTCGTCTCACACACTAGTAAAGTAGTGCCTAAATTCTCCAATCCAGGTTTGTATGTGAACCACAAACTTTCAGATGTTCAAACTAGATTTAGAAAAGGCAGAAGAACCAGAGATCAAATTGCCAGCACCCATCCGACCATCAAAAAAGCAAAAGAGTTCCAGAAAAACATCTACTTTTGCTTTATTGACTATGCCAAACCCTTTGAATGTGTGGTTTACAACAAATTGTGGAAAATTTTTGAAGAGATGGGAATACCAGACCACCTGACCTGACTCTTGAGAAATCTGTATGCTGGTCAAGAAGGAACAGTTAAAAGTGGACATGGAACAACAGACGGATTTCAAATCAGGAGAGGAGTATGTCAAGGCTGTATATTGTAACCATGCTTATATAACTTATATGTAGAGTACATCATGAGAAACACTGGGCTGGAGAAAGTGCAAGCTGGAATCAGTATTGCAGGGAGAAATATCAATAGCCTCAGATATGCACATGAAACCACCCTTATGGCAGAAAGTGAAGAAGAACTAAAGAGCCTCTTGATGATAGTGGAAGAAGAGAATGAAAACGTTGGCTTAAAACTCAACATTCAGAAAAATAAGATCATGGCATCTGTTCCCATCACTTCATGACAATAGATGGGGAAACAATGACAGACTATCTTTGGGGGCTCCAAAATCACTGTGGATGGTGACTGAAGTTATGAAATTAAAAGACGCTTGTTCCTTGGAAGAAAAGTTATGACCAACATAGACAGCATATTAAAAAGCAGAGACATGACAGCCAACAAACGACCATCTAGTCAAAGCTATGGTTTTTCCAGTAATCATGTATGGATGCGAGAGTTGAACTAGACAGAAAGCTGAGCACTCAGAATTGATGCGTTTGAACTGTGTCGGAGAAGACTCTTGAGAGTCCCTTGGACAACAAGGAGATTCCAACCAGTCAATCCTAAAGGAAATCATCCCTGAATATTCATTGGAAGGACTGATGCTGAAGCCGAAACTCCAATACTTTGGCCACCTGACGCAAAGAGCTGACTCATTTGAAAAGACCCTGATGCTGGGAATGACTGAAAGCAGGAGGAGAAGGGGACAGCAAAGGATGAGATGATTGGATGGCATCACTGACCCAGTGGAAATGGGTTTGACTAAACTTTGGGAATTTTGATAGACAGGGAGTCCTGGCGTGCTGCAGTCTATGTGGTTGCAAAGAGTTGGACATGACTGGTGACTCCTGAACTAAACTGAGCCTATTTTGTAAAAAAGGATGCATTTGTATGTGGATATTTTAAATTGAGATATCATATAATAATAATGTTTTTATTATTATAATTTCATCCCAAAACAATGAATTTCACCTTTTTCTCAAGCGCACATGGAACCTTCTCCAGGATAGATCACATCCTAGGCCATAAATCTAGCCTTGGTAAATTCAAAAAAAATAGAAATCATTCCAAGCATCTTTTCTGACCACAATGCAGTAAGATTAGATCTCAATTACAGGAGAAAAACTATTAAAAAATTCCAACATAGTGGA
>NW_011494590.1:254377-255289 GCF_000754665.1 Bison bison bison
AATCACTGAAGAAATCAAAAAAGAAATCAAAATTTGCATAGAAACTAATGAAAATGAAAACACAACAACCAAAAACCTGTGGGATACTGTAAAAGCAGTCCTAAGGGGAAAGTTCATAGCAATACAGGCATACCTCAAGAAACAAGAAAAAAGTCAAATAAATAACCTAACTCTACACCTAAAGCAACTAGAAAAGGAAGAAATGAAGAACTCCAGGGTTAGTAGAAGGAAAGAATCTTAAAAATTAGGGCAGAAATAAATGCAAAAGAAACAATAGAGACCATAGAAAAAATCAACAAAGCCAAAAGCTGGTTCTTTGAAAGGATAAATAAAATTGACAAACCATTAGCCAGACTCATCAAGAAACAAAGGGAGAAAAATCAAATCAATAAAATTAGAAATGAAAATGGAGAGATCACAACAGACAACACAGAAATACAAAGGATCATAAGAGACTACTATCAACAATTATATGCCAATAAAATGGACAATGTGAAAGAAATGGACAAATTCTTAGAAAAGTACAGCTTTCCAAAACTCGACCAGGAAGAAATAGAAAATTTTAACAGACCCATCACAAGCATGGAAATTGAAACTGTAATAAAAAAAATCTTCCAGCAAACAAAAGCCCAGGTCCAGACAGCTTCACAGCTGAATTCTACCAAAAATATCCTGCTCAAACTCTTCCAGAAAATTGCAGAGGAAGGTAAACTTCCAAACTCATTCTATGAGGCCACCATCACCCTAATACCAAAACCTGACAAAGATCCCACAAAAAAAGAAAACTACAGGCCAATATCACTGATGAACATAGATGCAAAAATCCTTAACAAAATTCTAGCAATCAGAATCCAACAACACATTAAAAAGATCATACACCATGACCAAGTTGGCTTTATCCCAGGGATGCAA
>NW_011494590.1:256782-261486 GCF_000754665.1 Bison bison bison
TAACGCATATATATGGAATTTAGAAAGATGGTAACAATAACCCGGTGTATGAGACAGCAAAAGAGACACTGATGTATAGAACAGTCTTATGGACTCTGTGGGAGAGGGAGAGGGTGGGAAGATTTGGGAGAATGGCAATGAAACATGTAAAATATCATGTATGAAACGAGTTGCCAGTCCAGGTTCGATGCACGATGCTGGATGCTTGGGGCTGGTGCACTGGGACGGCCCAGAGGGATGGTATGGGGAGGGAGGAGGGAGGAGGGTTCAGGATGGGGAACACATGTATACCTGTGGCGGATTCATTTTGATATTTGGCAAAACTAATACAATTATGTAAAGTTTAAAAATAAAATAAAATTAGAAAAAAAAAAAAGAAAAAAAAATCCTATTTTGACAACATCTTGTTAATAGTCCTGTAAAATCTTTGACTTCAGACAAACAGAAATGTAAGGTAATAAATTTGCATTGTTTTAACTCATAAAAAAAAAAACAAACAAATAGGGCCTAATTAAACTTAAAAGCTTCTGCACAACAAAGGAAACTATTAGCAAAGTGAAAAGACAGCCTTCAGAATGGGAGAAAATAATAGCAAATGAAGCAACTGACAAACAACTAATCTCAAAAGTATACAAGCAACTCCTACAGCTCATCTCCAGAAAAATAAATGACCCAATCAAAAAATGGGCCAAAGAACTAAATAGACATTTCTCCAAAAAAGACATACAGAGGGCTAACAAAATGAAAAGATGCTCAATGTCACTCATTATCAGAGAAATGCAAATCAAAACCACTATGACGTACCATTTCACGCCAGTCAGAATGGCTGTTATCCAAAAGTCTATTAGCAATAAATGCTGGAGAGGGTGTGGAGAAAAGGGAACTCTCTTACACTGTTGGTGGGAATGCAAACTAGTACAGCCACTATGGAGAACAGTGTGGAGATTCCTTAAAAAACTGGAAATAGAACTGCCTTATGATCCAGCAACCCCACTGCTGGGCATACACACTGAGGAAACCAGAAGGGAAAGAGACACGTGTACCCCAATGTTCCTCACAGTACTGTTTATAATAGCCAGGACATGGAAGCAACCTAGATGCCCACCAGCAGATGAATGGATAAGAAAGCAGTGGTACATATACACAATGGAGTATTACTCAGCCATTAAAAAGAATACATTTGAATCAGTTCTAATGAGATGGATGAAACTGGAACATATTATACTAGTGAAGTAAGCCAGAAAGAAAAACACCAATACAGTATACTAACGCATATATATGGAATTTAGAAAGATGGTAACAATAACCCTGTGTACGAGACAGCAAAAGAGTCACTGATGTATAGATCAGTCTTATGGACTCTGTGGTAGAGGGAGAGGGTGGGGATATTTGGGAGAATGGCATTGAAACATGTATAATATCATGTATGAAATGAGTCACCAGTCCAGGTTCGATGCACGATACTGGAGGCTTGGGGCTGGTGCACTGGGACGACCCAGAGGGATGGTATGGGGAGGGAGGAGGGAGGAGGGTTCAGGATGGGGAACACAGGTATACCTGTGGTGGATTCATTTCGATATTTGGCAAAACTAATACAATATTGTAAAGTTTAAAAATAAAATAAAATTTTAAAAAAAAACTTAATATAAAAATGGCCTTGAAGAAGTCCTGGAATCATGTAGACACCTATCAAATTGTAGCTGGGATAATGAAGATATTGCTATCGATATTGATGATGATGAAGAGTCTTTCACTTAGATATCTAAATCTGGCCAAAAAGCAATGTAGAGACAGATGTAAGAAAACTGAGAGCCCAGCATAAAGGCAGGCATATACAGTCAACTCATATTTGATAACTAAGCCAAGAATATCCAATGGAGAAAGGATAGTCTTTTTATAAGCTGTGTTGGGGAAAATGGATATCCACATGCAAAAGAATGAAACTGGATTTCTATCTTATATCACTCATAAAAATAAACTCAGATTGGATTAAACACTCAAATGCAACACCTGAAATAATAAAACTCTAGAAGACCCATGGGGGAAAAGTTCCTTGACATTGGTTTTGCAACATATTGTTGCATTTAATACCAAAAATACAATCAACAAAAGCAAAACTAAACAAGTGGGACTACATCAGACTAAAGATTTTATGTATAGAAAAAAATTCTGATAACTAAAGCACATGCAGAATGGGAGAAAAAAAATGTAGTTTATATATATGATAGAGGTAGCAGTCATGTTCTGTTAAATAAAATTTATTTTAACATAAATAAATATGTTAAAAAAAGTCAAAATATGTAAATAAAAACAAGCAAACATACAACTCAATTCAAGGAAAGTCAACCCAGTTTTAAAAAGAATTTAAATAGCTATTTTTCCAAAATAGATATACAAATGGCCAGTAGCTAAATGAAAATGTGCAACATTACTCATCATTAGGGAAATTCAAGTGAAAACCACAATCAGGTACCATGTCACATCTGCTAGAATGACTATTATTCAAATAACAAGAGAAACAAATGTTTATGAGGATGTGGAGAATAGGGAAGCCTCATGAACCTTGGATGGAATATAAATTGATGCAGCCATTATGGAAAAAAATATGGAAGATTTCTGAAAAAATTAAAAGTAGAACTTTCATATGATCTAACAATCCCACTTCTGTATATTTATCCAAATAAAATAAAATCACTTTCTGGAAGAGATTTCTGCATTACAGCATTTTCTCCTATAAACCAAGACACTTAGGAAACAATCTAAGTGTCTGTCAAGGGATGACTATGTAAAATGTGATAATACCTATAATAAAATATTATTCAACCATTAAATAAAATAAGAAAATCTTGCCATTTATGAAACAGGGTTGAACTTGGAGGACATTATGCTAAGTGAAGTAAATCAGATAGAGTAAGACAAATGCTCTATGACAGCACTTATATATAGAATATAAATAAAACCAAACAGAACACAATACTTATAAAGACAGAAAATAGATTGGAGGTTGTCAAGAGTGAGGAAACAGAAGAGTAGGGGAAATAGATGAAAGAGATTAAAGTGTACAAACTTCCAGTTATCACATGAATGAGTTCTGGGAATCATTCATTAGATTAGATTAGATTCACTGGTCATCTTTCATTAGAACTTGGTGATTATAGTTAGTAATACTGTACTGTATACTCGGTAGTTGCTAAGAGAGATAATCTTAAAAATGTTCTCACACACACACAAATAAAAAGAAACAAAAACCCAAGGTAACCACATGAGAAGACGGATGTGTTGATTTTCCTTATTGCGGTAATCACTTCACAGTATAGCATATATCAAATTGTCTTGTTATACACCTTAAACTTATATAATCTTATATGTAAATTATAACTCAATAAACCTGGGGGGGATAAAAATTCTTGACATAAAATCTATGGTCATAATAAAATTATTTCTCTATTGAGTTTGGAGGTGATTATTCAATAACAGTAACCAGAACATCTTGATACTGTGCAAAATTTTGTAAAGGATGGTGAACAACCTTTCTCCTTTTTCACCATATAAGTACATATAAGTGTTAGCTGCTCAGTCATGTCTGACTCTGTGCAACCACATGGACTGTAACCCGCCAGACTCCTCTGTCAATGGAATTCTCCAGGCAAGAATACTAGAGTGGGTAGCCATTCCCTTCCCCAGGGTATCTTCCTAACCCAGGGATCAAATCCATGTCTGCTGCATTGCAGGAGGATTCTTTACCATCTGAGCAATTAGGTGTGTGGGTCACTCAGTCATGTTTGACTTTTCACGCCCCCATGGACCATAGCCCTCCAGGCTCCTCTGCCCATGGGATTCTCCAGGCAAGAATACTAAAGTGGGTTGCCATTCCCTTTTACAGGAGATCTTCCCAACCCTGGGATCAAACCAAGGTTTCCTGCATTGCATGCATATTCTTTACTGTCTGACTTACAGGGAAGCCCTCACCACAGTTAGCATCTTTCAGTAAAAATTAGAATGGGCTTATACAAGACTAAATGGCAACCCACCCCAGTACTCTTGCCTGGAAAATCCCATGGACGGAGGAGCCTGGTGAGCTACAGTCCAAGGGGTAGCAAAGAGTCAGAAACGACTGGACGACTTCACTTTCATTTTCCCTTATTTTTTTCTATAGGTTCTCTGGAGCATATTTTGAGATGTGAATTTAGGGGATTTGAATATGCAGACACATAAGCTGGAAAAAAAATACTAAGAGATTTTCCTATTAACAGTAAAAATAAGTCCCATTTCTCAAGTCTAAGATAGCTCATTTATCTTAGAATCACAACTTCCCACCTGCTTTCCTTTGTCTTTTGAAAATCCTTGCACTGCATTTCCTTTGGTCATGTTTTGAGAGGCATATATGCCACGTACTTTTGAAGTAGATATTAATAACACATTCCATGTACTTACCCTCTACCCTAATCATTGCTGGTGCACTAGTTCTCTGTAACCAAAATGCTGAATTGATTGTGTCTATAAATCCAAGGCCAGATTTTAAATTTTTCCTTGGCAATAGAAATAGCTAGAGCAGGTTGTTCCTTGGTTAGAAGGGAACTTCTGTGAGGTTTGAAAAGTGACCCTTTCACTGAGGGTCACTTTCTTTACATCCTCCCATAGACAAATAGCTCCCATAGACAAATACCATCTTTGATTAGTTGTTTTTTTTTTTTTCAACACACA
>NW_011494590.1:262267-314027 GCF_000754665.1 Bison bison bison
CATGGATTATCTTTTTTGCAGTGTAATATAGCCAGAAGCAAAACTGACAACATAGCAGTTTTATATGTTGAAATACAAATAATATTTTAGAGACAGGATTATTTATAATCTATAGAAATATATACTATTTCCAAGAAACAGGGAAAACACCTGTGTGTTCTTATTGGTGTCAATAAAATATAACATCATTCAAATATTACAGTTTTATATACATGCTCAATATGAATTTCCAAGTATTTCATAAATGAACTAATATTAATGTGTTACCTTGAAAAAATGCTCTGCTTGGACTCTACCTAAGGACAAGCACTTCCCATATTTAACAATATGATGACACAAGCATGAATGTGTACAGCAGAAATTTTCACAGGAAAATATACAGAACTCTGAAGGAGTCCTGGGTGGGAACAAAGTTATAGTCAAAAGAGAGAATAAAGGAAAGTTATTTGCTTTGTTTTGTTCTTATTTGTTTGTTTTTATAAATATGACGATCCAAAACAACATGTTTAAGAATTTCTGGATCATTCCATACTTTTGCATCTTCTACCTTCTCTGGTCAAAGTATTAATTCAGAAGTTGTGTATTATGAGGTTGCATGTATATTCTGATTCTCCTATTTCTCTGTTCAACAGGGTTGCCCACAGGAAATCATGTCAGCAAAAAATTCTTCTAGTGCTGTGTCTGGGTGAGGAATAGTCAATCAACCTCCTGTCAAAATGGTCCTTCCATGGCAAATGGACATTAGATGTTTCCCTTTCATGAAAGGGGCTTCCCCTGTGGCTCAGCGGGTAAAGAATCTGCCTGCAATGTGGAGACCTGGGTTCAATCCCTGGGTTGGGAAGATCCCCTGGAGAAGGGAAAGGCTACCCACTCCAGTATTCTGGCCTGAAGAATTCCATGGACTATATAGCCCATGGTGTCGCAAAGAGTCGGACACGACTGAGCAACTTTCACTTTCATAAAAGAGGGAGTTTCAGACTGAGCATCATTACAATTATGTATTATAACCTTTTCCCACTTATTAATATTCTGTGACTGTTTCCTCATGGCATCAAATATTCTTCTATGTAATAATTTTAATGATGAAATCCTTTTCTACTGTATGTTTGTTACCATAATTTATTTAATGTTACTGAGAAATTCGAACTAGCATTTCATGGGAAATACAAGTGCCATCTTCATAAACAGTATGGGATGGCAGGAAAAACTACTTTGAATTCGTATAAATTTAAGACAGTATAAGAGCTTGGCTTTATTTCTTGAGTATCCCAGTTTTTCTTTAATATTATGTTTTACATGAAACTTTTCAGCTGAAGAGGATTTCCCCCCCCACAGGACCTCTGGTGATGTCTGCAGACAGTTTTAGTCATCATGTTCAGGGAAAGTGGAGGAGAGGGCTACTGGTACCTAGTGTATAGAAGCCAGGGATGTGGCTAAACATCCCGCAGTACACAGTACAGCACTCCCTTCCCCCACACCCTCAGCAAAATATTTTCTGGCCCTGAATGTGAATAATGCTGAAACTGGGAAAACCAGCTCTACAAGAACTGCAAAGAGGGAGGCTACTATTTCAGACAGCTCATTGACCATGTCCGGCTTCCCTCATAGCTGTCAGTAAAGAATCAGAGCTTCCCTCCTGGCTCAACTGGTAAAGAATTTGACTGCAATACAGGAGACCTGAGTTTGATCCCTAAGTTGGGAAGATACCCTGGCAAAGGGAAAGGCTACCCCACTCCAGTGTTCTGACCAGGAGAATTCCACGTACTATATGGGGTCTCAAAAGAGTCGGACACCGACTCAGCAACTTTTGCTTTCACTGACCATGTCATCTTCCTGATAAACGCTTATTGGACTTGTGTTAAACAATTCGAATCACTAATGATGATTACATGGAGGCAGGTTTGATCATATATATAAAATAAACCTTTTGGCTAGCCTCTGTTCCTGCTTTTCTGAATGAACTTCCAAATGTGTGAAGCTACATCTCTTTCTTTAAACTAGAAGCCCAGCTTTCCTCACTTCATGCCTGCCATTCCGAGTTTTGAGGATGATAGTTCTGCACATAAGGGAAGAAAACTTAGGCTCAATGGTTATTTTGTTATCTAATTTTCTCCTGCTGAATATCACTGGGCCTGCTCTGCTTATGTTTTATTATTTAGATATTTTTCTTATCCGCAGTGTTACATGGACTTTTCCCTACAGCCCAGATTTTACACTGATGCTTTCAATTTGCTCCATTTCTTTTACAGATCTGGATCCTATACTTACTTCCTTCTCCTCTCTCAGTGGAAACCCTTGGAATGCTTTAACTCATCCCCAAATAGCACTTCTAGATCTATGACTGAGCACAAATCTCTGACATAAGACCTTTGATCACCTGTTTAGTACCATGAGCAACTTCTTTGCTCTCCTGAACTATTGTTACTTTGACTCATATTAAATTCGTGTAGAAGTGTTCTTAACCCAGATATTGAGACTTTACCACGCCATGTCTTATCCCAGCCTCATCATAGGATCTGCCAATAAGTTTTCAACTTAGAGAAAAATCATACTACACTGCTTTAACAAGAAATTCTCAAATAGATTTTGCAGTCATTGCTAAGTCATTTGGTCTGATGGCTTTCAATGTAAAACATTAAAATAGCAGTTAATACCTTGCCTACAAGGATCAGTTAGAATCCCTTTTTAGGGAATTTCAAATTATAGCTAATAGATTCCAGTAGTCATGTACAAATGTGAGAGTCAGACCATAAACAAGGCTGAGCACCAAAGAATTGATGCTTTCAAACTGTGGTACTGGAGAAGATTCTTGAGAGTCCCTTGGACTGCAAGGAGATCATATCAGTCAATCCTAAAGGAAATCAACCTTGAATATTCACTGGAAGGACAAACGCTGATGCTGAAGTTCTAATACTTTGGCCACTTGATGTTAAGAGACGACTCATTAGAAAAGACCCCGATGCTGAGAAAAGTTGAAGGCAGGAGAATAAGGGGGCAACAGAGAATGAGATGGTTGGATGGCATCATTGACACAATGGACATGAGTTTGAGCAAACTCCAAGAGATAGAGAAGAATGGGAAAACCTGGCACACTGCAATCCATGGGGTCTCAAAGAGCCAAACATGATTTAGTGACTGAACAACAACAACAGTCCAAAATTAGATAACTTACTTTCATGGAAAAGCAAGAAGTGACATTGGGAATAGTAATAAGTTAGAGAGGATACACACGTCAAGTGACAATGGTAGTTCAACTTCTATGAATGGCTGCTCTCTGAAAACATACCAAATCTTTCCACAATTTCTAGTCTAATTATTAAAATAAGCTACATGTTGTCTTTTTAATGAAATTCTCTTAATATAATTATTGGCTCAAATACTTTTGTAATATACTATAAATCAAGGGAAAAAAATAACATCGGTACTTGCTTCTCTGGACACTAGCTTCTAGTTTGTAACCTTAGTTCTACTTAGTGAGTGTTGCTTTATTCCATTCATGAAAATTTTATGGTATATTTTTGCAAATTGATTGACAAACTAGCCATACTCCATGAATATTAGTAGGCCAAAGGTCTCAATGTTTGATTAACTGGAATAACTTTTGCATTATGGCTTCAAAGCAATATGGTTATATTTTAAAACAAACCTTTTGGTACCTTTAGCCCAAGGGAGTAAATGATGAAGAACTAAGTGCTGTAAGAAGATGGTAGGTAGTAAATCCTCAGTATATGAGAGATGAAGATTTTCAGCTTCTCTAAGTAAAAATTAGCCACCTGCATAATGATTTATAGTTTAAATTCCATGTGACAATGCTAATGAATTTGATGCACAGAATAATCTATGTAAGGCCACTCCTATTATGTTCATTTAACAAATTTTAAAAATTCAGTCAAAGACTTGGTAGATACAGATTTCAAGTAAAAACACCAGACCAAAATACTGATGATCTGACTTCAAGTTTCAGATTTCACCCACTGCATAAGGCTGGTTGTTTTGAAACACAGAGTCTGTGCATTCATCTTCATAAGCCTGTCCCAGGGTATAAGTTAAACAATGAACTCACACAGTGACTTTGAAACATAGAATTATACTACTCTTGATTTTAGTGACTCTACTATCACCTACGGATGAAGGAATCCTGAGGATTGTCATCTCCTAACACTTCGTGTTTTTTTTTTAATTTTATTTTATTTTTAAACTTTACATAATTGTATTAGTTTTGCCAAATATCATAATGAATCCGCCACTGTACTCTAGGGGGGACCTCTTGGAAAGGGAACCATGTTGTGGCCTGACAATTGCCCCTAGTTTACAGTTCAAAACAATATTAAATTTTAAAAAATACACACTGTGCTTACAACTGTGTGCTATCCTGACATGTCAAAATAATGAGGACCAAAGGCAATTTCTTTATTGTGTAGCATGTGTGAGTGTAATTATATGACTTCTTCAGGACAAAATGCTAATATGATACTTTACTTTTAAACAGAGTTTTTAGGCTACATTAAAAGCTTGCCCAAAGCAAATTCAAAATTAGTTTTGTCCCTGAATTGATCATGAGCTGATTTTTCTTTAACATACTTTTCAAATTAATGATCTGAAGGAAATATTGGGTTTCCAAATTTCCCCAGTCTTTATTCATGGATTTCAAGTTGTGAGTAAAATTGAATAATTCTCTAGGTCGGTTGGCTCGAGGTGATTTCTGTGGGCTTTGGGGAAATCATGAACTTTTGCTTTGTTTTTTTCTTTCAGACTCTTGCAGGAAGAAATCATAACATTGTACTCCCTGATAAAGGAGTAACTTTGCAAAGGGCTAAAAGTTATTTCATTTCCACAGTACACTGATGTATAACTACTTATAGAATCTCTAACACTGAGGACTTATTTTTCCCAGTGACTGTTTAAAGATTTGCTCTGGGCTTCCTGCTTTTGGGGATGGGCCTGAATCCTAAGAGAGATAGGCAGAAACTTAGGTGAGCTGAAGAGGAAAGTAAGCATGGAGAAAATGGCTTAGCCTCTACTTTGTATAATAAGGATTTGTTATTAGGATTGTTAAATGGAGCACAGTGGGCAATATGGTGAGCTGTGGCTCAAAAAAGATCACCAGACAAACTGGAATAGAGACGTATATCACTCATAAGTCCTGAAAGAATTGTGAAGCACACTTGATGAGTCCACACAAGTGGAGCTAAAGGCAGGGGCAGGCAGTGAATGAGGCAGGTCCTGGGGCATACCCCTTTATATGGGTCCATGGGTGGGATGTTTTGGAATTTTGGAGCTAAGCCCAGACTGGTCAATTCAAACCCAAAAGAGTGTAATTTGGATAAACTCCTTGGGGGTCTTATCGAAGGGTGCACAAAGAAAAGGTTCTGGGAGGTGGGGAAATTGTTGACCTATTGGGGAAGACATATCAGGACCTTATACTTTATTGTAGGGCTTCCCAAGTGGCTCTGTGGTAAAGAATCCTCCTGCCACAGCAAGAATCTCAGGAGACACAGGTTCAATCCCTGGGTCAGGAAGATTTCCTGGAGGAAGAAAAGGCAGCCCATTCCAATATTCTTGCCTGGAAAATCCCATGGACAGAGGAGTTGGGCTGGCTACAGTCCAAAGGGTTGCAACGAGTCCAGCAAGACTGAGTGACTAAGCACACATGCTTTCTTGTGATTCTGCAAGCTGTTATCTAGAACATGCACTTGCATGACGGGTCTAGTGTCAGTTTAAGGTTCCCCCTCAGCTTCCTGGACAAATAAAATAGATGCTGAAGTAGTAATACCATGCAGTATCTTAGCTAAATTCTTGACAGAAGAAAATATATTTTATTGTTTTCTATTCTTTTTTCAGCATTCTCTTTGTCTTTTTCAATATAATAGTAGAGAATTCTAAAGGGCCATATAAATACAGTGTGGACCTAGATAAGAATTTAAAAAAAAATTATATTCTATATCTGATTGAGAGGATCTGCATATATTTGGACATCAAACAGGTGTTAGAATTTGCAGATGCAGACCGGAATAAAATATAGTAATGCATAGAGTAACTTCACTGTACTCTTTCTCTGTGCATATACCCTCCAATTTGTATCATTCCAGAGTTATATTTGCAGAGAAGGCAATGGCAACCCACTCCAGTACTCTTGCCTGGGAAATCCCATGGATGGAAGAGCCTGGTAGGCTGCAGTCCATGGGGTAGCGAAGAGTCAGACACGACTGAGCGACTTCACTTTCACTTTTCACTTTCATGCATTGGAGAAGGAAATGGCAACCCACTCCAGTGTTCTTGCCTGGAGAATCCCAGGGACGGGGGAGCCTGGTGGGCTGCCATCTATGGGGTCACACAGAGTTAGACATGACCGAAATGACTTAGCAGCAGCAGCAGCAGAGTTATATTTGCCAATTTTTTTGATATTAATCACAAAAAGGTATGAATTAGAAAAAAAAAATGTATTGATTAGAAAACTACAGTCAGACAGGTACAAAGGCCTGTGTTTTATAAGGAACCTTTTAGGAAAAACTATTCTCTGTTGTCCTATTGGAAAAAAAAAATCTAATGAAACTATTATTCTGACTGTGATTGAAAATTTTCTGACAAGTATCTTTTCAGATTCCTTGGAATGTATATATCTGGGTATATACAGATATATACTTACTCTCCCAAATGTTGTCATAGTTGAATTTACTATGAACAAAATCTGACACAAAATTAATTTAAAATATGATAATGTATAAAACATCTAAGTTTTTATATGTGCCATCCCTCTTTGGCTAATTCCTGATGATATATGGCAGAAAAGTCAAAGTGAAAGTGTTAGTCACTCAGTTATGTCCCAAAGTTGTAAAGCAATTAGCCTCCAATTAAAAAGACATAGATTTAAATATTTTAAAAAAAGAAGAAAAAAATAATAGAATTATTAATTAATAATAGAATAAATGTATGAGTTTAAAGTTAACTCTGGTTTGTATGAAACATATTTCAAAGACAGTCACATTTTTCATGAGCAAGTTCATGCATTGAGAAAGGGTATTGAATTTTGCATCGAAAGTAACTAGTTTTTGCTAGAAATGGGGGATCCTTTTCTACAGATGCATTTGCTGTGCCAATGAATAGAATTTATATGGTGCTCGGTCATGTCTGATTCACACCACTCCCATGGTATGTAGCCCACCAGGCTCCTCTGTTCATGAAATTTCCTAGGCAAGACTACTGGAGCAGATTTGCCATTTCCTTCTTCAGGATATCTGAGCCAGAGATCGAATCTGCATCTTTTGTGTCTCCTGCATTGACAGATGGGTTCTTTACCACTGGAGCCACCTTGGAAGCCCAGAATTTATATGGAATATAGGGTTATATCAATATATGTAAAACTATTTTAATGTTTATATTTGGTGATGGAATTAGAGAGGAAGTGACTCGCTTTCTAAAATGTAGATGCTTAAATTTGATATTATCATATTTATATTTATCATGAGTGAGTGAATGAGTGAAGTTGCTCAGTCGTGTCCGACTCTTTGCAACCCCATGGACTGTAGCCCATCAGGCTCCTCCATCCATGGGATTCTCCAGGCAAGAATACTGGAGTGGGTTGCCATTTCCTTCTCCAGGGGATCTTCCCAACCCAGGAATCGAACCCAGGTCTCCCGCATTGCGGGCAGATTCTTTAACCTCTGATCCACCAGGGAGGCCACATATTTATCATATATCATATTTATTATTGAGTCTCATGTAGTTGGAAATAGTGAACTTCCTTGATAGCTCATATGGTAAAGAATCTGCCTGCAGTGCAGGAAGCCAAAGTTCAGAGTCATTTCAGCTTCAAAGTATTTATCCAGATATATATATTTCAAGGAATCTGAAAACATACCTGTCGTCAGAAAATCTCCAATCACAGTCGGGATGATAGTTTCATTAGAATTTTTTTTCTAATAGAACAATAGAGAATCATTTTTCCTAAAATGTTCCTTCCTTACTTCTTCCTCAAAATTCAGCTTCATCAGTAGATATCAGGTCAAGAATTCAGAGATTCAAGATTCAACCATATCTTTACTTTTTTCAACATCAAATATATGCATAACTTTACCCAGACACTATGCTGCTATTTTTAGTTCCCTTAATCACTTGATATTCTTAACCCTCCATGTTGCGGAATCTTCAATTCTATCTCAGCTCTGCTACTTATACAGAAATGTCAGCATAAATCAGAAAGAATCTGTGTTCCCTGTGAAGCCAGATTCCTGAAATACATTGATCAAGGTCAGAGATGACATTTAAGATGTGAAATTTAAGGATAAGAATATTGCAAAACCTGGGTTGAAGCAGTTTAATACAAAGTCAGACCAAAACTTTTAAGGGATGTCAGAGAGAAAATGTATCATAAAGAGTTACACAGATACCAATGAAGTTTTCAAACCAGAAAATTGAAAAAAGTGCAGTTAAAGGTACAGAGTCTGCGTTCCCTGATAGGCAGTTAGATCTATTCACCACTGCCTTACAGTGTGACTGAGATGAGGATGCTGACTTCAGAAAATTTGAGAGTAGTTTATTTGTATGTAACTATGGGCCATTTGGAAAGAAGAGTTGTAAGTCTGTTGTTTATGAATTTTTTCGGTCTTGCATTTCTATTGATTTTGATCCTACTATTGCTCCTACATAATTTGTTGTCTTGGGATAAAAGAAAGAACAACCGCAAAAGTGTGCAATAAACAAGCATGAAAAGCAAATCTTCCTTTCGCATCAGTAGAGTTTCTACACCCAAAAGAAACAGGAAGGTTATGGATGTCATTATTTCTTCACCTAATCAACAGGATTACAAAGTGACTGTTCAATTCTTTTTCTTTTTAATGCCTTGATATTTGGCTATTTGACAAGAAAAATTATTTAATTCTATTACAATTTAACAAATGTATATTTAATGACTGCAATTTTGTCTCTTATTAAACTTTGAAAAGTGGGTGTTATTAATTTTATTGATTATGAAATCTTAGCTTTAAAACCTACAGAAATTTGTTGAAAGCTAGATGGATCTTATTTAACAGATCATGTTCTTTCCATGAGACCATCTTTGCTCTCTTCAAGCCTCTTTCACCTGCAGAGTTTCTTTCACTCTGAGTGATTAACAACTTTAAAAATTTGACTAAGATTATTTTAGAGAATGACATAATTTTGAAGTTCAGTGACAGCTTAGAAATTTCTAGACAAAAACCCCACCCCATGTAAAAATAGTGCCTTAAATTTATCTGAAAAATGTTCTTTCATCCTTGATCTAAACATGCCATCTAATAGGAAGTAGGGTATTTTGCTAGGCAGAAAATGCATTATTTCATTACCACACTCTTTTCCTGATCCTTTTTGTAGCACTATTTAGAAAAGAAATCAACTTTTCTTATATATAACCTAGAAAACATTAAGCAATGGTTAAGCCATTTGTTTTCTGGGCTAAACATTTTTAGTTTCTCCTGTGCCAGTAGAGGCTGAGGAAAGCTTCCATTCAGACTAGAGAACATATTAGTCATTTTCCAAGTAACAATCCTTTCTTTGCCTGGAAAATAGTTTCATAAAAGGTCATGTAAAAGGGGGAAGGAGATAGAAGCATATCATGTTTTTCCAAGCTCTAACTTTGTGATTTCTGTCCAGGTAAATTATGCACCCTTGCCTTTTTCTTGATCTTAGTGTGAAAACTTCATTTCTCACTATTAAGTATGACATTTGCTGTAAGTTATTTGTAGACATTATTTATAGAAGTTGAAGAAGTTTCCTTCTATTCCAAATTTACTGAGAATTTTTAATCACAAATAAATATTGGATTTTGTAAGATTCTTTTTCTGTCTTTATTGATATAATCATGTGATTTTTCTCTGTCTTTTGAAATGATAAACTACATTAACGAATTATTGAATATTGAACCAATCCTGCATAACTAGTATAAGCTGCACTAAGCCATGGTGTGATATTCTTTTTATGCATTGTTTAGATTTGTTTTACTAATATTTTGTTGTGGATTTTTACAGTTATATACATGAAATATATTGATCTCTAGTTTTTTGTCTGTTTGTTTTCATCTAGAGATGTCTTATCTGGTTTTGGTATTAAGATTATACTGGCCTCATAGAATGACTTAGACAGTATTCTCTCAGCTTCTATCTTCTGAAAGATATTATAAAGCATTGGTACAATATCTTTCTTAAATTTTTAGTAAAATTAACCAGTGAGATTATCTGGGCATGATGCTTTCTGTTTTGAACGTTATTAATCATTGATTCAATTTCTTTAATAGATATAGACCTATTAAGATAATTTACTGTCTTTTGTATGTGTGTTGTAAATTGTGAATTTGGAGATAATTGGTTCATTTCATCTAGATCATCAGCTTTGTGGGTGTTATTATTATCATTCTCTTATTATCCCTTTAATGTTCAGAGGATCTATAATGATGCACCTCTTTCATTTCTGATATTACCCATTTGTGTACTCTGTCCTTTTTTAACTTATCATGGTTAGAGACTTATCACAATCTTTGCAAAGAATCAGTTTTTAATTTCATTAATTATCTCTACTGATTCCCTGCTTTCAATTTCCCTGATTTCTACTTCATTTCTTTTCTTTGTTGTTGTTTTTTTAATTTTATTTTTTAACTGTACAATATTGTATTGGTTTTGCCACATATCAACATGAATCTGCCACAGGTGTACACATGTTCCCCATCCTGAACCCTCCTCCCTCCTCCCTCCCCATACCCTCCCTCTGGGTCGTCCCAGTGCACCAGCCCCAAGCATCCAGTATCGTGCATCGAACTTGGACTGGCAACTCGTTTCATATATGATATTAGACATGTTTCAATGCCATTCTCCCAAATCTTCCCACCCTCTCCCTCTCCCACAGAGTCCAAAAGACTGTTCTATACATCAGTGTCTCTTTTGCTGTCTCGTATACAGGGTTATTGTTACCATGTTTCTAAATTCCATATATATGCGTTAGTATACTGTATTGGTGTTTTTCTTTCTAGCTTACTTCACTCTGTATAATAGGCTCCAGTTTCATCCACCTCATTAGAACTGATTCAAATCATCGCAGCACTGTTTATAATAGTCAGGATGTGGAAGCAACCTAGATGTCCATCAGCAGATGAATGGATAGGAAAGCTGTGGTACATATACACAATGGAGTATTACTCATCCATTAAAAAGAATACATTTAAATCAATTCTAATTATTTCCTTCTGTTATCTTCCTTTGGATTTAATTTGCTCTTCTTTTTCTGTTTCTTATGTAGAAGCTTAAGTTATTGATTTTAGATCATTCTCCTTTTCTAAGAGACACATTCAGTGCTCTACATTTTCCTCTGAACACTGCTTTTACTGCATCCCACAATTTTCATGAGGTCAATCTAAATCTCAGCTCTGATTCATCCAGAGTCAAGATCCAAGGACAAGATCTGCTTTCCCAAGACTTAGCTGACTTGGCTCAGATAAATAAGAATGACAGATAGCTACATGTTTTCTAATTTTGGACCCTGATAAAAGTATGTTTTGTTTTGTTTTGTTTCCATTTAAGACTGGAATAATTACCTTAATGAGCTTGCATAATTTGTTGTTGTTGCTGTTGTTCAGTTGCAAAATCACGTCAAACACTTCGTGAACCCATGGACTGAAGCACACCAAACCCCTTTGTCCACCACTATCTCCCAGAGTTTGCTCAAATTCAGATCAATTGAGTTGATGGTGCTATCTAACCATCTCATCCTCTGTTATCCCCTTCTCCTTTTGCCTTCAATCTCTCCCAGAATCAGGGTCTTTTCAAATGAGTCGGCCAGCTCTTCGCATCAGGTAGCCAAAATATTGGAGCTTCAGCTTCAGCATCAGATTTTCCAATGAATAATCAGGGTTGATTTCCTTTGAATCTGATTGATTGGATCTCCTTGCAGTCTAAGGGACTACTGGAAAAAGGCAAAGACGTCTCCTTTTACCTTTCTTTTACAACATCATGCCAAAAGTCCTAGCTAATACAATAAGAAAAGAAAAGGAAATTGCAGATATAGACTGAGAAGGAAAGAATAAATTAAAAAAAAAGAATAAGACTACCTGTTTGCAGTTGGTATAATTATCAATGTAGAAAATTTGAATTTTTTTTAAAAAAAGGCTTATGAAATCTATAAATGATTATAGAAAGGTTACAGCAATGAACAAGTGGATGTTGAAATGAAAAACATAATACCACTTACATTATCACAAAAAAATCTTTGAGTATAAATCTGCTAAGTATGTGCAAGATCTTTTCAAGGAAAACTAAAAAAAAAAAAAATTGATGAATGAAATGAAAGAAATGACTAAAATGGAAAGGTATTGATGTTCACAAATTGAAATACTCAATATTGTCAAGATGTCAGTTCTTTCTAACTTGATCTATATATTCACTGTGAGTAACCCAATAACAACTAAATCAACAAAAACAAGAATAATTACAGCGTTGTCTTACCTGATAGTATTAGTTCCCTAACTAATTAATTTCCTAACTAAAAATAAGGTTTTCATAACAAAGGATCACAAACTGGGTGGCTTAAAACAACAGAAATGTATTGCCTAAAGAGTTCTTGAGGCCAAATGTTCAAAATCAAGGCAGTAGCAAATCTATGCTCCCTCTGAAACCTGTTGGGGAGAATCCTTCCTTGCATGTTTCTAGCTGCTTTTCTTTTTTTCTCAATCCTTTGTGTTCCTTAGCTTGCATTTGCAATAATTCAATTTCTGTTTCTGACACTACACAACTTTCTCCTATGTGTCTGTATGCAAATTCTCCTATTCTTATGACATCAGCCATATTGAATAAGGGGTCTATCCTGCTCCAACCTTTACATAACTAAATTAATTTACAATGATTCTATGTCCAAGTAAGGTCAAATCCTGAGGCATGGGGGTTAAGTTTTCAACACATCTTTTCAGAGGTCACATATCACCCCATAAAAGTGATATTTTTATCAATCAGACTAGTTTATACTATAGTAATAAAGCCCAAGTAACACATGGCTTACAGTAACAAAGAATTATATCTTAGTCATGGTAGATGATAATATTCTGCTTATCAAAATCACTCAGGAAATCAGGCTAATGGAATAGTACCCTAAAAATCTTACTAGAAGGCAGGGGGTGTCAAAGCACCACTAATATCAGATGCTTTCAGTCACATGGAACAGAAAACATATAATAATTGTTTATCATATGTTATATCATACATCTTAGTCATTTTCTGTTAGTTAGTAAACTTTTTACTGATTAGAAATCAAAGGGCTGATTTGTTGCCTGATGATATGTTATCAAGAACCCAGGAGTTTATTTGTATCTCTCTCTTTCTCCACCCAACCATCAGAGTTATGTGCAGTCGTTAATCAGTCAACACCACAGGTGTATGGTTGCCATCATTAGCTTGGACCTATTCTGATATATCCTTTAAGGACAAAGATGTGCCATTCAAACTAAATTAGTACTGTGTGCAAGGAGAGAGTATGAATTAGTGAAGTGCTGTAGAGTAAGGAAAAATGTGTGCCACAAATGTACGCTATAAACAGTGATGAAATAATGAAGTTCAAATTTAAGCATTATTTTACAACATATGCAATGAATAAATATCTGGGTAAAAATAATTTTTTTAATTTGAATATTTTAGGTTATTGAGAAATAAAATTTGAGTGTGGGCTTTAGCTGGCTGATATGACAATTTGTGTGTTTAATAATTGCTCATCAAATAATAATAACTTATTCCATGGGTATAATATTTGTTATGTATGTTATAACACAGTTTCATTGGTTTGCAGAAAATAGAAAGGTCATAATTAAGTCACAGAGAGGAAATTATCATTTAATATTACTTAAAATAAGAAAACAGATTGAAGAGAGCACTATGAGTAGGACTTCCTAACCCTAACCAGTGCATTTTCGGCTACTCCCTGGTGTGTCCTCCTCCTTTTAACCTTTTTCCATTTCTATAGTAATTTATTCTCAAGAATAAAACCCATAGGACCAATTACATTGCCCATATGTTCAATCTTTAGATTTCCCTTGAGCCAGAGCACAAGTAAAACTACAGACTAGTATTTTGGAAATAATTGAAATTTCAAGGAAATAAACTCTATTTAATACTTTTCCTGCTTCAAATGAGAAGGTAAGATTAGATACCAAAGAGTAATATACAGAGACTAAAATATGTTTGATTTCCAAAGATTTTTATATTGAAAGTCCTCTTCTTAAAATGCATTCCATATATACAGCCACACATATGTATGGAATTGGTGATGTATCTAGTCCTAAGCCATCATTTATAAAAAGCTTCAACATTTTCTGTAGAAATGCCATGATTATCACGGTCACTCAAGGATGACTCCATGCATTTGATTGCCCTGAATTGCAACAAAGGCAATTCAAACTCCAATAGGATTTTTATCATGCAGAGGGATCTCAGAGCATTTTGAAATCATATTAAAAATAAAATGTAAGTCAAACTTGAAATGTTTGTAATTCATGAAATGTTGATGAGCAAGTCTGAGTGCCAAGCATCCTATCAATGTGAAGTGCTTGCCCCTGGGGATTGTGGCTTCATTGCTAGAAACCCAGAACAGTCATGTCATACAAAACAGAGACAGCATGTGTCCTTGCCTGACAGATGCTGATAAAATGGTGACAAGAATAACAAGTGACTCAAGAGATTGTTATGCCAAAATCCTCTCTCTGGTACTACACAGAGTAGTATAAACATCAGCTGTAGTGGTATATGATGCCCTTCCTCCCCTTGAAAATCAATAAACTCTGTCATGCCCTGCAGACACAGACTTGCAATATTGAAAGGCAGGGATTCTAGAACCTACCAATGAAGAAGACATGTCACCTGCAGAGATATTAATGGCGTCAACATTAATATAGAGTAACAGCATCAAAAGCTTGAGTGTTGGAGCTTGGTAACGTGTTTAAAGTTAAGAATAAAAATCCTGTCAGTTGTCAGCCAAGAGATGACAGGAATAAGATACAAGTAAATAAATTCAATGTATGCCAAGAATACTGCACTCCTGCTTAAGATATGTCTTCCTGAATGACAGTTCAGTGTCTTACTTACAATAAACTCTAAATAATCATGTAATGAGTGAAATAAAGTTCATCTTTAAAGAAAACCCAATTATATTAAATGATATAAGCTGCTATAGAACTTATCAATATCTTTCTTTATTTTCTTTGTTCTTTGGTTTACTGCCCTTTTTGTCACTGGGATGTGTAGAACAAAAGAGCTTGTGTTATTAGTACAAACATTAGTGCCTTTTAGGTAGAGCAAAGCCAGAGGGCACAAGTAGACATAACTTCTGAGTAATCAATAAGCAATATTTACTACAGGAAGGAAAGAACCATTCTAAATGACCAGAATAAAGATGGCAAGCATAGACTCTGCCACCTGTATTTTCAAATTGAGATGGACAGACAAGTGCTGATTTACATTCTCCACAGCTCTGGGCTGTGTCACAATGGGACATGGACAGTCTCTGACTGTTGACAACAGGTGTTCCTCCTCATGTCGTCTCCCCACATATCCTTTCCAATCTGAGTCCTATAGGTCTCTGACCCTCTTTTATTATTTCTTGTTTCCTATTTCACCTCTTACTGGGAAAATCTTTTACTATCCAGGGTGAGAGGATTGTTCTCGTTTATCAAGATATTCATTACTTTGCAGCCTTGGCTTTTGAAACTAAAATTTATTCTCTGTATGTCTGTTTTATAATTTTTTATCCATGGCATCAGATATCTCAGAATCTACCTCCTCTAAGGAGGAAGAAGAATCAGGGTAAAAAGATACCAAACATTTGTCTTGCTTTTTCTCACAGCTTTTTTCTCTCATCCATCATACTCCAGCCACACTGACGTGCTCGCTTTCTTGAATATTCCATTCCCTTGGGACTCAGCACCTTCAAACATTATGTTCTCATTTTTTAGACTTCTCCCTCCCTTTATTTTTTTTTTACTTTTATTTATTTTATTTTATTTTTTATCCCTCCCTTTAAAAGCTGATTCTTCTCCTTCAAGTCCCAACTGCAATGCCATCCCTTTAAATATGTCTTTATGATCACAGAACCCAAAGTGGATCATGATGTCCCTAGTGCTCAAATACTCTTTTAAATAGTATTTTAGTCTTCTTATAGAACATGTACTACAATTTGCAATTATAAATATGTGTATACACTTATTAGCTCACTATTTAGTTTTTCCTCATTCTTCTATACTCCATGAGGATAGAGAATAGGGACTATGTTGGTTTTGTTTAACTCTAGAATCTGAGCCCATGATAAAAGGATGTTAAATAAATATCTGTTGAAGAAGCCTGCAGAAAGCATGTATACCCAATATATAATCTCTCTCTCTCTCTTAGAAGCAGAATCACAGTATTTAGACAATACTAAGCACTGAATAGAGTTCTTATTTCTCACTACTCCATTGTACAATGGTCATAACACACAATTTTGTCCAACTTAATGGAAGGATCAGACTCAGAAATGGTCAGCCTCAGTCTTTTGTATTTCTCTTCTGCTCACTATATGTCCTCTGGAATGTGGATATATTATCTCAAAGAAAATAAGTCAGGATAAGAGCACAAGTGAAAAAAATCACTGAGGATAATGGATGAGAAACCTAGCTGAGCTCTAAGCCCCTAATGGCTTCTTTGAGTACTTGCTCAAGGCTTAGATTGTGCCTCTGGATTTCTTCACACATGAGAAGTCAATCTTAACTTGCTTAAGCCAGTATAGGAAGGTGTCTGTTATCAGTTTAGTTCAGTTCAGTTGCTCAGTCGTGTCTGACTCTTTGCGACCCCATGAATCGCAGCACGCCAGGCCTCCCTGTCCATCACCAACTCCCGGAGTTCACTCAGACTCACATCCATCGAGTCAGTGATGCCATCCAACCATCTCATCCTCTGTCTTCCCCTTGTCCTCCTGCCCCCAATCCCTCCCAGCATCAGAGTCTTTTCCAATGAGTCAACTCTTGGCATGAGGTGGCCAAAGTACTGGAGTTTCAGCTTTAGCATCATTCCTTCCAAGAAATCCCAGGGCTGATCTCTTTCAGAATGGACTGGTTGGATCTCCTGGGGCATCTGTTATATGCAATCCCAATTCAAAACATGGTTTGGGAAAGTTACTCCATAGGACAGGTCCTAATTTGTCATTTTGTCAATGGACTGGACAATTTAAAGATCACCAGTTCTAACATGAGTTTTCCTTTAGAATAAAAACATATTTTATCCAAATATCAGCATATCTTTGAATTTAAATTATCCCTTTCATTTTTGAAAACCAATGTGATATGTGAATTTTTGAATAACGACTATGTATAAGACAATATACCAGATGGCTTAATTAGCAGTATTTCCCTTTGAAATGCACATGCTGTACATGTTCTCCATTTCCCATATTTTCCTTGCTGTTTTTAAAATATCAACATATCATTAATTTAAATGATTGTAATTAAGTATTCATGAGGAGACTAAAAGGGACCGTTATCAAATTTACTTTTATGCCATCAAATATTATTTTCTTTAGGAAATTGTACTGAAGATCAGATTGTGATAGAGCAGGGAATATGTGTAATTTGAGTCAGTGTTCCAAAAATGCTGGTTTACAAACCAATGCTGAACAAGCTACATCTAAATAACTTGGGAAACTTTATAGTCCCTTCCCCAATCTCCATGGGAAATAAAAATTTAATGTTGCACAGAGAGCCTAGTATTTGTTCTTGGCTTCTGGGAGCTAATGTCCAAGCACTTGGAATGTCATACTGATGTTTGTATGTTCCACTGTGTCCAACTCTTTGGACCCCATGGACTATAGCTCGCCAGTGTCCTCTGTCCATTATACTTTCGAGGCAAGAATATTGGAGTGGGTTGCCTCTTTCCTACTCCAGGAGATCCTCCTGACCCAGATATTTTCCAGGCAAGAATATTGAAGTGGGTTGCCGTTTCCTAATCCAAGAGATCCTCCTGATCCAGATATCAAACCCATGTCTCTTGGGTCTTCTGCATTGGCAGATGGATTCGTTACCACTGTGCCACCTGGGAAGCCCTATCATGCTGATAGAAGTCTTTTTGTGTATGTGGGCTTTGAGCCAGTCTGATATTAATAATGTCATTAAGCTATCGCTGTGTTAGTCATTCAGTCATGTCAGACTCTTCACAGCCACATGAAGAGCCCACCAGGCTCTTCTGTCCATGGGATTTTCCAGGCAAGAATACTGGAGTGGGTAGCCATTTCCTTCTCCAGGGGATCTTCCTGACCCAGAGATCAAACCTGGGTCTCCTGCATTGTAGGCGGATTTTTTACCATCTAAGCTACCAGAGAAGCCCAATGTCATTAAGATTGGGGGCTAAAAGCTACCAGAAAACATGGCTTAGGTTGAGAACTCTGGGTCACATGCTATCATCTCAACATTATGAAAGTCTGGAAACTGGAATCAGGCACATGGACAATGAACCATGCCTATTTGATGAAGCTGAAATGTAGACTCTGAATACCAAAATTCGGGTGAACTTACCCGGTTGACAGTAGTCTATGTGTATCCTCCTATATCATGGACAGTAGTCAATAACTCCACAGTGTCTATAACTCCACAGGGAAAGGACGTCTAGAAGCTTCATGGCTGAAACTCTTCTAGGCTCTGTCAAGTGCATCTTTCTCTTGGATGTTTTTAATGCATAAAATCATTATACATTACATTTTAACAAACCATATGGTGAGTATGGGGCTTCCCTTGTGGCTCAGCTAGTAAAGAATCTGCCTACAATGTGGTAGACCTGGATTCGATCCCTGGGTTGGGAAGATCCCCTGGAGAAGGGAAAGGCTACCCACTCCAGTATTCTGGCCTGGAGAATTCCATGGACTGTATAGTCCATGGGGACACAAAGAGTCAGACAAGACTGAGCGACTTTCACTTTCACTTTCATGGTGAGTATGAACTTCCCTGGTAGCTCAGCAGTAATGAATTGGCCTTCAATGCAGGAGACACAGCAGACAAGGGTTCAATTCCTGAATCAGGAAGAGCCTTGGAGGAAGGCATGGCAACCCACTCCAGTGTTCTTGCTTGGTGAATCCCATGGACAGAGAGGAGCATGGTGGGCTACAGTCCATGGTGTTGCAAAGAGTCAGATATGACTGAAGCAACTGAGCATGCACACACACATTGTGAGTATAACAACTTTCAGTGAGTTTTCTGAGTCCCTTTAGTGAATTGTTGAAATTGAAGGTCATTTTTGGAACTGCCTGAACTTGCTATGTTGTAAGGGAAGGCAGTCTACTTGAGCTCTTTTCCCTAACTTTGCAGTTGCCTAATTATTTCACACCAGATACTCAGATTCAATAGGTCCCTGGTGTTTACAGATACTTTGATTTGGAAACCATTTGAGAAAACAAGTTGTGTTAAGCAGTTAAAAAAGAGACATTTCTAAGTTAATAATCTGTGCATATATATTAACAAAAAACATATGCTTATTTAATTTTTCTTTACCATGTATGTGTGTTTGTGTATATAATGGTAGATATGTGCATAGTTACAGTCATTTCTATTTAAGCAAGCTCAATGGTAACATTTCTTTCAGAAAATATTTGGTTTGACTATGTAAAGTTGTTTTAGTTATTTGACCAAATGAAATATTATTTTTTGAAGTAATTTTACATAGTAGGAAAGGAAAAATGTTGTTAAAGAAACTGAATTCAATTTAACCTAAAAGCTGTAGCAGTGAGGTGATGTCTTAGAAAGGTAATGTATAAATTACACACAAATGCTATTTAAGATGATTCTAAAATCTGTTTATTCTCTGATGATCCTTTTACATTCATCAAAGGGTACCCATAGAATCAAAGTGCTCTGGGGACATTCTTTTTGTATAATTTCTATAATATGATTAAACTTAACCTACATAGTCATACTTGTAACCCAGTTTTATTATCCATATTTGTCATTTCACTCCTCTTTCAAGAACAACAACAAAAAAAGACTAGGGGTCATGAATTTAGAGATTATCACTTTTCAAAATCATACACAGTAAATAAAATAATGCTATTGATTTGGAGAGGCAAATTATTTAAACTTCTTTTCATGGTTGCCTATCTTTCCCCTATTAGTTGATGTTAATAGGGTGTGTTAGGGATGACCTCCAGAGAAGGCAATGGCACCCCACTCCAGTACTCTTGCCTGAAAAATCCCATGGATGGAGGAGTCTGGTAGGCTGCAGTCCATGGGGTCACTAAGAGTTGGACATAACTGAGCGACTTCACTTTCACTTCTCATTTTCATGCATTGGAGAAGGAAATGGCAACCCACTCCAGTGTTCTTGCCTGGAGAATCCCAGGGACTGGGAAGCTTGGTGAGCTGCCGTCTATGGGGTCACACAGAGTCGGACACAACTGAAGCGACTTAGCAGCAGCCGCAGCAGCAGGGATGACCTCAGAAAATTCTAGAACAGTGGTAGAAAAATAAGACAAGGGAGGGAATCGGACAATAAACAGTTACTTATCAAGCTATTTAGTACTGTGGTACAAGTACTTTAGCACAAAGCTAACTTTGCCTGGGGAACTCTGAGGATCTCTGCAGAATATATACTTTATCTCAGCAAAGAGACAAGTGAGCTGGGATGTTTATGAACCAACATTTTTTTCCTCAATTTTTGTTGAAGTATAGTTGATTTAGGGCTTCCCAGGTGGTGCTAGTAGTATAGAACCCACCTGCCAATTCAGGACACATAAGAGATGTGGGCCCAATCCCTGGGTGGAGAAGATCCCTTGAAGGATGACACAGCAACAACTTGAGTATTCTTGCCTGGAGAATCTTATGGACAGAGGAGCCTGACATGCTACATAGTCCATGAGGTCGCAGATAACTGGGCATGACTGAAGCAACTTAGCCCTGCACATAGTTGATTTATAATGTTGTTAGTTTCAGGTGTACAGCAAAGTGAATCAGTTATACATATACTCCCTCTCTTTTTGGATTTCCTTCCCCTTTGGGTCATCACAGAACACTGAGTAGAGTTTCATGTGCTTTATAGTAGGTTCTCATCAGTTTTCTATTTCATGTGAATTAGTAGTATGTATATGTCAATCTAATCTTCCAATTCATTCCATCCCACTTCCCCTGTTGGCATCCATGTTGGAGCCAACTCTTGTCTGTCATTGGATGATGATTATTACTAGGAAATAATATTTTTTCCAGGTTCTCTGGTCAGCATTGCTGATAGATAGAGAGATTTATGGCCTATACAGAAAGTTCTCATGCAACTGGAAGCCAAACCCACTGCAATGAAAGATCTGAAAGCTATGGACAGGGTATAAATAGTTTTTATTGTATGGCTGATACATACTTAGTACCAGGAGTGGTTGAAGGAAACGGACATAAAAAGAGTTATGTGATTGTTTACTATAATTTTTGATCTTGAATGCAGTGGGAAATTGTGCTTTATAACAGCACATGCTATGCAATGGCATCATAACTAATTGGAAAATCACCTGTGGTCAATTGATATCAAGTGTCTATTAAAAAGGAAGTACTTTAGGCAGACCAAGCAGTTTGTTTAGTTTAATCCATGACAGTAATGAACACTGCATAGACTCGGGAGTGGGGTTATTATTTCTCAATGCATTCAACAGATCCGAGAAGGTAACAAATACTAAGCTCAGGACTTTGAGTTCTCAGTTCAAATCATGGTCCTAATATTTTAGTTCTTTTGTAGTAGTAGTTGTTGTTGTTTAGTTGCTAAGTTGTGTCTGACTCTTTGTCACCCCATGGACTGCAGCATGCCAGGTTTCTCTGTCCTTCACTACCTCCCGGAGTTTGTTCAAACTGATGTCCATTGATTTGGTGATGTCATGTAACCACTGCATCCTATGTCACCCTCTTCTGCTGGCATCAATCTCCCCTAGCATCAGGGTTTTCTTTTCATTTTTTGTAATGGACCCAACCTATATGAAAATAAAGCCCAAAGATAATTTTACTGTTGGAAAAATCACTGTAAAAGACCCTGATGCTGGGAAAGACTGAAGGCAGGAGGAGAAGGGGACAACAAAGGATGAAATGGTTGGATTGCATCACCGACTCAATGGACACAAATTTGAGTAAGTTCTGGGAGATGGTGAAGGATAGGGAAGCCTGGTGTGCTGCAGTCCATGGCATTGCAGAGTCAGATACAACTGAGCAACTGAACGATGTCATAATGGAAGTTGAATTAACAACATTGCTATGCTTTTTATATGAAAATAAGGGCATATTTTAACAATAAGTGAGATTCCGAACCTTGGAACATGGGCATCTGTGTGTATTGAGACAAAGTTGAAAATCTTCAGTGCATGAGTTTCCCTGAGGTGTCATTGTCAGTAAAGCAACTTGCACTCTTATATCTGAGGTCATCCTAAATTGCCAACCATGCAATATTATCACTTAAGTTAGTCATCTATTAATGGATATCTATTCTTCTAAGGACATACTGTAGCAAATTTTTATTTCTCCTAGTCTTGTAACTATGATGAGACCTTAACCTGCCCCAGAGGGACAAGTGCCAAGCTTGACCTGTCATGAAATAGCTTCTACTCCAAAAAGTTGCAAGATGCTACTAACTCATTTCACTAGACACCTGTGGAATACGTGTGGGAAAGAATGACAAGTGAATCAATCCAAAGAGGATAGAACACATTTCAGAATTTATCAATGTGGCTATGTTTACCCAAGATTCCAGAATTATGTTATCTCACACAACACAAATCAATGAGTTACTTTGGTTGACTGAAAATCAGGCTCAGTAATAGACCACTTACAGTGACTGTAACCATGAAAGTAAAAAAATGCTTGCTCCTTGGAAGAAAAGCTATGACAAACTTGAAAGTGAAAGTGAAAGTCATTCAGTCGTGTTGGACTCTTTGTGATCCCATAGACTATACAGTCCATGGAACTCTCCAGGCCAGAATACTGGAGTCGGTAGCCTTTCCCTTCTCCAGGGGAGCTTCCCAACCTAGGGAATTGAATCCAGGACCACCTCATTGCAGATGGATTATTTACCAGTTGAGCCACAAAGGAAGCCAAACCTAACATATTAAAAAGCACAGACATTACTTTACTAACAAAGTTCTATCTAGTCAAAGCTATGTTGTTTTTCAGTAGTCATGTACAGATGTGAGAATTCGACCATAAAGAAGGCTGAGAGCTGAAGAATTGATGCCTTCAAACTATGGTGCTGGAGAGGACTCTTTAGAGTCCCATGAATTGCAAGGAGATCAAACCAGTCAATCTTGGAGGAGATCAGCCCTGAATGTTCATTGGAAGGACTGATGCTGAAGTTGCAATAATTTGGTCACCTGGTGCTAAGACCTGAGTCATTGGAAAAGACTCTAATGCTGGGAAGGATTGAAGGAAGAAGGAGAAGGGAGTGACAGAGGATGAGATGGTTGGATGACATCACAAACTTAATGGACATGAGTTTGGGCAAGATCTGGGAGATAGCAAAGGACAGGGAAGCCTGGTGAGCTGCAGTCCATGGGGTCACAAAGAGATATGAATTAGAGACTGAACAACAACAAACGGACTACTTTCAACAAGACTGAGATGCCACAGGTTCTCATTTCTAATTTGCAGTAGGGAATCCAAAAGCTTAGAGAACCAGAAATGATGGGGTAAAGATTTCATTTGTGAACTACAAACAGCTTCCCTTAAACACACACACACACACACAAATACTATATCCCCGGAGAAACTCAATGGATACTCTACTAAGACATGGAGAAGCAGTAAGGGAAGCAACACATCCCCATAAACATTCCCAGTCTCTGTCCTTTGCAGGTTGAAGATAATGGTGGATGTGCCATCATTGAGGTTAATTCTCTAAACTTGATGGAATAAATGCTGTCTAGGAAGCTCCAGAGATAAGATGAATTTGGTCATTGTAATAGGCAGCAAGAGTAGGGATATTTTTACCAACAGGAGTCTTAGTTGATAATAATGCTCCTAAAAATAAAGTAGATGAGAAACCCACTGGGCAAGAAAAGACTAACTCAACAGGACCTTGGTGCTCAAATTCTGCACATTCCAAAGAAAGCTTGTTTTTAGGACTGATCCTTAACTGACTACTGGGAAATAACTTCTGAGGTCTTAGAATATTTTTCCTGGCAAGAATGCTTTTGTATACCTGAAGCCTTGTACATTGTTGTACCAGTTTGACCACCAGTTTTAGTTAACCCTAACAATGTAACATAAATTGAATGCCTATTTTTTAACTCTGAGAGTAAATGTGGAGTAGGGAAACTGAGGTCAATCAAGTGGTTGCTGTATGCTTATGAGATAGACCCCCTGGGATTAGGTGAGCTCCCCTGTTTGCAACACTTCACATCTGTTATTGCAAGGTGCAAATGTGAGAATAAATTGTCTAATCATTGTCAGGTACCATTAAAAGGGACAACTAGAAGTTTTCCTTAGTTTCTCTTGGACTTGACTCATGCTTCTTTTCCCGTTGCTGAATTTGATCACTATTTTTTTTTCTGTAATAAATCACAACCATGAATATAATAGCTTTTCTGAATTCTATCGGCCCTTCTAAAAATCATGGAGCCTGAGGGTGGTTTTGGGGGCCACTGACCCATTTACTAAAGTGTTATTTCATCTACACAATAGGGGAAAATATAGATCTGATCTCTAGAAGCTCGACTTGAGTGGCGATAAAGAGACATGGCTCTTCTCCCAGGTTTCCAATTTCAGTCAGTATATTAACCAGAGTTCTGATTAAAATGAAAACACCCTGGGGAAATCACATGGCAAAAAGTATACATAATATCTCTTCTTCCAAGATTTCCCCAGAGTCATATGATTGTTCATGATGGAAAGACAAATATGAAGACTGTTTAGGGATTACTAGATCCCAGCTCTGAAATTATGTAAATTCCTAGGTACCCATAATGTCATTGTGGTTCACCAAAGTAGGAGTTTAAGATTAAAGTGACGGGGGGAGGAACAACACAAAACAAAGCTCCTATACAATTAAAATTGATTATTCTATAGTTGATGAATACACACACATCCCCATGTTTGATTCATTTATTAGTATACTCTTTGTGTGAAATGGCAAATTATTAATTTTAATCATAAAGGATTAATAATATGTCCAGTAACTACAAAATTTGCCTTTCAGAATTTCCTACTCTATAGTTGACAATGGTTATAAGGTGTAGTTATAAATCATTGAAACTATATTAATTTAACAAGCACACCAGATCTTCTAATGAAATTCATAAGTACCTATCAACCTCAAGTGATCATCTGAATAGGTAGTACATGGATTCAAAGAATCAGATTCACTAAATTTTTTAGAGAATCTAAAGAATTGCTTTTGTTTATTTTCTCAGGAGGGCTGCATTTGTTAACTGTTGCTAGTTTTATCCTTTGAAAGACAAATTCCTTTTTCAGAAAGTTTAAATAAGCATTTATAGGCAGATATAGTACATAAAAGGAGAAGGCAATGGCACCCCACTCCAGTACTCTTGCCTGGAAAATCCCTTGGATGGAGGAGCCTGGTAGGCTGCAGTCCAGGGGGTCCCTAAGAGTCGGACACGACTGAACGACTTCTCTTTCACTTTTCACTTTCACGCATTGGAGAAGGAAATGGCAACCCACTCCAGTGTTCTTGCCTGGAGAATCCCAGGGACTGGGAAGCTTGGTGAGCTGCCGTCTATGGGGTCACACAGAGTCGGACATGACAGAAGCGACTTAGCAGCAGCATAGTACATAAATAACCGGAAGAACAGTCTGACTAACCAAAAATAGAAAAGTTCCATTGTAGTTTAAAAAAAAAGGCAGGAGAGCATTGGCATGCAAAACAAATAAACCACTACCACCCAACCATAAATATTATCTTCAAAATGTCTATATTACAAGCCGTTGTTGTTGTTGTTGTTGTTGTTGTTTTTTCTGATCTACCTTGTGGGTTGGGATTCTTCAGGAACTATGTCACAAATGTAAGAGGAATATCATTATTAACATCACCTGTGTTATTTTGACACACGTATTTTCTCAGATCTCTAAGGACCTGTGTAGTTTTCCCCAGAAAAATTTTTTTTTTTTTTTTGTCTCTGGGTTTGATCCCTGAATTGGGAAGATTCCCTGGAGGAGAGCATGGCAACCCACTGCAGTAGTCTTGCCTGGAGAATCCCCATGAACAGAGGAGCCTGGCTGGCTACAATCCATGGGGTAGCAAAGAATCAGACATGACTGAGTGACTAAGCACAGTACACAAGTTATCTACTTGAATGAACTAAATCTCGGAACTTTTTATTATTTTATCAAAATTATGAGACATTGTCTGCCTATGTCACATGCCATAATTTATGTATTTCCTTTTTTTTTTAATGTATTTAGTGTCAAGTCAGACACGTAGTCCTATGGTATCTATGTATTAATTCCTAAATTTATGTGCAGAGTTGCTTAACATCACACAAAAATTTACATTTGGTTTTTGTTCTATTATATCAATACTCATTTTTATACAACACAAAACACTACCCATGTCTACTACCAACATTTGTTCAGAAGGGAAAAATCAAACTTATCATTTGATCTCAAAATTTTGTTGTTGTTGTTGAATCTAATTGTGATAGTTCTTTGCTAAGAACAAGAAACCAAAAAAGAAAACAAAAAAACTTTTATTCTAATTTTTAAAATCCAAAACCCCAAAAAGGAAGTCTTTATTTATTCTGTAATCAATTAACTGCCTTTCCCTCATTAACAAAATTAAGTGCATTTTCTTTGAGATGAAGGAAAGCTTTGCTTCAACTAATATGACCTTCTGAAATACCCAGTGTTGACAGTAAAGTGCCATTCTATATGAATCAGAGAGAATGTAATCTCAGTTTAAAAGCAAATTAAGTGTGGTATTTAGCTAAGGTTTAACCATAGGTTGCATATAATTTTAAATCAATGTATCTCTAATTTCTATATCATATAGATTATCTCTACTCTTTCTATCTTTTAGCCTAAATTTCCAAAGAACATGCAACTTTTTGTTATCTACTGGAGATATCTTGCGAATACATTCTTCAACTAACAGAAAAAAGACAACACCAAATTTCCCATCATTGTTATCTATCCCCCTAGACCAATGACAAAATAAACTCCTGACTCCTCTTCCTCACAAGTTATCCTGCTTAACTTCATTCCAAGTGGTAGTCAAACTGAGGTATGGTCCTTCAGTAAACAATCAACTCTATTTAGTTCTTTGGCCCATTTTTTGATTGGGTCATTTATTTTTCTGGAGTTGAGCTGGAGGAGTTGCTTGTATATTTTTGAGATTAGTTGTTTGTCAGTTGCTTCATTTGCTATTATTTTCTCCCATTCTGAAGGCTGTCTTTTCACCTTGCTGATAGTTTCCTTTGATGTGCAGAAGCTTTTAAGGTTAATTAGGTCCCATTTGTTTATTTTTGCTTTTATTTCCGATATTCTGGGAGGTGGGTCATAGAGGATCCTGCTGTGATGTATGTCAGAGAGTGTTTTGCCTATGTTCTCCTCTAGGAGTTTTATAGTTTCTGGTCTTATGTTTAGATCTTTAATCCATTTTGAGTTTATTTTTGTGTATGGTGTTAGAAAGTGTTCTAGTTTCATTCTTTTACAAGTGGTTGACCAGTTTTCCCAGCACCACTTGTTAAAGAGATTGTCTTTAATCCATTGTATATTCTTGCTTCCTTTGTCAAAGATAAGGTGTCCATATGTGCATGGATTTATCTCTGGGCTTTCTATTTTGTTCCATTGATCTATATTTCTGTCTTTGTGCCAGTACCATACTGTCTTGATAACTGTGGCTTTGTAATAGAGCCTGAAGTCAGGTAGGTTGATTCCTCCAGTTCCATTCTTCTTTCTCAAGATCACTTTGACTATTCGAGGTTTTTTGTATTTCCATACAAATTGTGAAATTATTTGTTCTAGCTCTGTAAAGAATACTGTTGGTAGCTTGACAGGGATTGCATTGAATCTATAAATTGCTTTGGGTAGTATACTCATTTTCACTATATTGATTCTTCCAATCCATGAACATGGTATATTTCTCCATCTATTAGTGTCCTCTTTGATTTCTCTCACCAGTGTTTTATAGTTTTCTATATATAGGTTCATTTCTCCAAAGAAGACATAACAGATGGCTAACAAACACATGAAAAGATGCTCAACGTCACTCATTATCAGAGAAATGCAAATCAAGACCACTATGAGGTACCATTTCACACCAGTCAGAATGGCTGCGATCCAAAAGTCTACAAATAATAAATGTTGGAGGGGGTGTGGAGGAAAGGGAACCCTCTTACACTGTTGGTGGGAATGCAAACTAGTAAAGCCACTATGGAGAACAGTGTGGAGATTCCTTAAAAAACTGGAAATAGAACTGCCTTATGATCCAGAAATCCCACTGCTGGGCATACACACTGAGGAAACCAGAAGGGAAAGAGACACGTGTACCCCAATGTTCATCGCAGCACTGTTTATAATAGCCAGGACATGGAAGCAACCTAGATGTCCATCAGCAGATGAATGGATAAGAAAGCTGTGGTACATATACACAATGGAGTATTACTCAGCCATTAAAAAGAATACATTTGAATCAGTTCTAATGAGGTGGATGAAACTGGAGCCTATTATATAGAGTGAAGTAAGCCAGAAGGAAAAACACCAATACAGTATACTAACGCATATATATGGAATTGAGAAAGATGATAACAATAACCCTGTGTACGAGACAGCAAAAGTGACGCTGATGTATGGAACAGTCTTATGGACTCTGTGGGAGAGGGAGAGGGTGGGAAGATTTGGGAGAATGGCATTGAAACATGTAAAATATCATGTATGAAACGAGATGCCAGTCCAGGTTCAATGCAGGATACTGGATGCTTGGGGCTAGTGCACTGGGACGACCCAGAGGGATGGTATGGGGAGGGAGGAAGGAGGAGGGTTCAGGATGGGGAGCACATGTATACCTGTGATGGATTCATTTTGATATTTGGCAAAACTAATACAATTATGTAAAGTTTAAAAACAAAATAAAATTAAAAAAATAAATAAATAAAAATTAAAAAAAAAAAAACAATCAACTCTAAATTCAACTTGCTTTCAGCTCTGTTCTTGCTCAATTCTGCAGTTTCTCTGATCATGTATTAGTCATAGCTGTTAGCTTTAATACATAATAACAGGAAAAATAGAAATAATCAGATCAGAATTACCATAAATTTCCACTCTCAAATGTGTAAAACTACCACATTCAAAACCCATCCATCCTTCCTCCCTGTTACTGTAATACATGAATTCCTTTTGTACTATCTGAAATCAGTTATCCATACCTGGTCTAGATCTCACCCTCCCCCACACCTTCTCAAGGATTAGACCACCCATCACCACTTCTCCAAGATCATCCCCTTGTTCCAGTCCATTGTTTACTGATTCAGCACTTTAGAACCATTCTCTCTGATTGTCTATTCCTAACTTCAAAAGTTAGCTTAAAGTTCGACATTCAGAAAATGAAGATCATGGCATCTGGTCCCATCACTTCATGGGAAATAGATGGGGAAACAGTGGAAACAGTGTCAGACTTTATTTTTTTGGGCCCCAAAATTACTGCAAATGGTGACTGCAGCCATGAAATTAAAAGACGCTTACTCCTTGGAAGGAAAGTTATGACCAACCTAGATAGCATATTCAAAAGCAGAGACATTACTTTGGCAACAAAGGTCTGCCTAGTCAAGGCTATGGTTTTTCCTGTGGTCATTTATGAATGTGAGAGTTGGATTGTGAAGAAGGCTGAGTGCCGAAGAATTGATGCTTTTGAACTGTGGTGTTGGAGAAGACTCTTGAGAGTCCCTTGGACTTCAAGGAGATCCAACCAGTCCATTCTGAAGGAGATCAGCCCTGGCATTTCTTTGGAAGGAATGATGCTAAAGCTGAAACTCCAGTACTTTGGCCACCTCATGCGAAGAGTTGACTCATTGGAAAAGACTGTGATGCTAGGAGGGATTGGGGGCAGGAGGAGAAGGGGACAACAGAGCATCCTCTGATGAGATGGCTGATGGCATCACCGACTCGATGGACATAAGTTTGGGTGAACTCTGGGAGTTGGCAATGGACAGGGAGGCCTGGCGTGCTGCGATTTATGGGGTCACAAAGAGTCGGACATGACTGAGTGACTGAACTGAACTGAACTGAACTGCCAACACCCCTCCTCACTTAGTACTTCTCTCCCCAACTCCTCCTCAATAGTATTAATTTTCAAATGTAATGAATTCTCACTTTCTTAAAAAAAAAAAAATAATGAAAGGAAAAAGAAGGAAGCAGTTTCCCTTTTATAAAAAAATAAAAATTCCTAGGATAGATACCCTAAAAATGCTGCTGTTTAGTCACTTCAGTGGTGTCCAACTCAGTGCGACCCTATGCACTTTTAGCTCACCAGATTCCTCTGCCCATGGGATTCTCCAGGCAAGAGTACTGGAGTGGGTTACCATGCCCTCCTCCAGAGCTCTCTATAAGTAAACATATGTTTCTGGAATACAGAGCAATTGTAAGTCATTAAATCAAAGAAATACTTCCCTAATGACAAAATGTACAAGTATTATAAAGTTCAAATTGCAAAGATTTTTTTAGATTGATGATATCTTGAAAAACACCAAAATCATACCAGGTATATCTTAATGTACTTTAAACAAAATTCCTCTGAATATTTACATGCGCATGGACACACATGCACACAAACATACATATGCACAGATTTCCAAGTGGTTTTTGCTAAGTTAAATAAGTATTCTTGTTCAGCTTGTATTGGGGAGGAGGTAGGCCATAGTTAACGCACATGGTAAGGGAAGGATAGGCTTTTGCTTCTGTCTCTTTTTTCTATCCCTTCTGAAGTTCTACTACTTCACATTGTTTATCATGATTACACTCAATTTATGGTAGGAGTTTTACCTCTTACACAACATGGTTCCATCCTTCTTTGTTTAATGATGCCTATCACATCGGTTGAAAAATGTTCAGTTCAGTCTGGTCATTCAGCTATGTCTGACTCTTTGCAATCCCGTGGACTACAGCATGCCAAGCTTCCCTGTCCATTACCAACTTGCAGAGCTTGCTCAAACTCATTTCCACTGAGTCAGTGATGCCATCCAACCATCTCATCATCTGTTGTCCCTTTCTCCTCCTGCCTTCAGTCTTTCCTAGCATCAGGGTCTTTTCTAATGAATCATTTCTTCATATCAGGTGGCCAAAGTATTGGAGCTTCAGCTTCAGCATCAGTCCTTCCAATGAACATACAGGACTGATTTCCTTTAGGATTGACTGGTTTGATCACCTTGCAGTCCAAGAGACTCTAAAGAGTTTCCTCCAACACCACTGTTTAAAAGCATCAATTCTTCAGTGCTCAGTTTTCTTTAAAAAAAAAAAAAATGTTACCTGCCAGTAAACAAAGGATGCTGCAGCCATCAAGCCATCAGTCACTGTAGTTTTCTGCAATGGTACATCCTGAGGAGACTCAGGATGGGAAAGTAAAGGATACTGGCTCCAGATAACTGAGCTGAAAATCAAAGGAATGATTTAAACAAGCCCAGATTTTGCATCTTCCCATACATGAAAAAACCCTACAGTCCTTGAGATACCTGGTTTTCTTTCACCAGCAGCAGCCTTTTGAAGAAGCTGGCTTAAAACTCAACATTCTACAAGACAAAGATCATGGCATCTGACCCCATCACTTCATTGCAAATAGATGTGGAAGAAGTGGAAACAGTGATAGATTTTTTTCTTGGGCTCCAAAGTCTCTGTGGACAGTGACTGTAGCCATGAAATTAAAACACACCTGCTCTTTGGAAGAAAAGTTATGACAAACTTAGAAAGCATATTAAAAAACAGAGACATCATTTTGCTGACAACGTGATGGTCCATATAGTCCGTATACAGACCATAGGTCCGTACAGTCTAAGCTATGGTTTTTCCAGTAGTCATGTATAGATATGAGAGTTGGATGTAAAGAAGGATGAGTGCTGGAGAATTGATGCTTTCAAACTGTGGTGTTGAAAAAGACTCTTGAGTGTCCCTTGGACAGCAAGGAGATTAAATCAGTCAATCCTAAAGGAAATCAACACTGAATATCCATTGGAAGAACTGATGCTGAAGCTCCAATACTTTGGCCACCTGATGTGAAGAGTCAACTCATTAGAAAAGACTAATGCTGGGAAAGATTGTGGAGAAGGCGATGGCACCCCACTCCAGTACGCTTGCCTGGAAAATCCCATGGATGGAGGAGCCTGGTAGGCTGCAGTCCATGGGGTCACTAAGAGTCAGACACGACGGAGCGACTTCACTTTCACTTTTCACTTTCATGCATTGGAGAAGGAAATGGCAACCCACTCCAGTGTTCTTGCCTGGAGAATCCCAGAGACGGGGGAGCCTGGTGGGCTTCTGTCTATGGGGTCGCACAGAGTCGGACACGACTGAAGTGACTTAGCAGCAGCAGGGAAAGGTTGAGAGCAAGAGGAACAGAATGAGATTGAGAAACAGATTGAGAGCAAGAGGATGAGATGGTTGGATGGCATCAATGACTCACTGGACATAAGTTGAGCAAACTCCAGAAGATAGTGAAGCACAGGGAAGCCTGGTATGCTGCAGTACATGGGATCTCAAGGAGTAAGACACAACTTTGCAACTGAACAGCAACAACAATTTTTTCGAAGTTCTCACTATCCAGTCTTTGTTGCAAGAATTCCTATATATACTGATTCCTTCCTTCCCTCTGCAGAGTAGTCTCTCAGAGCTACCTGAGAGGCTGTGTCCTGAGCTTAAGTCTTCAGCTTTGTCTGCCAAGTAAAACATAATTCTCACCTTTTAGAGTGTGCTTTTTTTTTTTTTCATTTGACAATCATATACTCTGCATGTCAAAAAGAGAATTTAGAAAATGTAGAATTTGTTGTTGTAGCTTGTTGGTTGGGTTTAACCTGAGACTCTCAATCTTCTAACAAAATCAGCCTGAATTATAATCCCCTCCAAATTCAAATTTTGAAGTCCCTGCCCCCTGTTTTAGGATGTACCTCAGAATGTAAACATATTCAGGGGTAAGTTTTGCAAATAGGTAATTGAGTTAAGATAAAGACAGATATGACACTTCTTTTACAATCTGAAGTGGATTAGGGTGTGGCCATACTCCAATCTGACTGGTGTCCTTAGAAGAAAAGGGGAAGGTGGGTGAACTGGGAGATTGGGATTGACATATGCCCACTATTGACACTATGTATAAAATAGATAACTAGTGAGAACCTACTGTACAGCACAGGGAACTCTACTTAGTGCTCTGTGGTGACCTAAATGGAAAGGCAATCCAAAAAGAGGGGATATATGTGTAAATATAGCTGATTGAATTTGCTGTACACTAGAAACTAAAACAGCATTGTAAAGCAACTATACTCCAATAAAAATTAATTTTAAAAATAGTAAATAAAATAAAAACAACACAGAAAGTCAAAAAAAAAAAATAAGAAGAAGATAGAGGAAAGGGATACCAGGAGTTTGTGCACAGACAGGAGACCATGTGAAGAGGTGGCAAGAAAGTGGCCATCTGCAAGCCAAGAAGAAAAGTCTCAGAAGAAACCAACCTCCATGGCACATCAATCTTAGACTTTCAGACTCTAGAGCTATGAGAAAATACAGTTCTGTTTGTTTAAGCTCCCTAGTCTGAGGTATTGTGTATGACATCTCTAGCAAACTAAGACATCAGAATTCTGTGATTAAGAAATGAGGCCACACACAGCAGATTTGAAAACAAGGGTTTTTCTTAGAGAAGAATGTATCAGACTGCCCTCTCCCCATCATCATTTTTGCATCTGGCTACATCATTTACTCGTCATCTCTAGGCAAGTTTCTAAATTCTTGTGGTTTACAACCAGAGAAGGTTCTTGTTAAGGGTCCTTACCTATATGGAGATGTATCACCTATATGAAGATATTAACAGCACTTATCAATAGGATAGGTTAGATGATGAAATAAAATAAGGTTTATAAGTTTACTAACATGGGTTTGCTTTAGTAGTGTTTTCATCAAAGTTATATACTTGATTTGTGATAATTTTCAACATGTCAATTCTTTTATAAATTTTTTTTCTTTTCCTTGAACATAATGATCAAATGTTCTGAAATCTATTTAAAAACACAAATATATCATCTTACTCTCTTAGAACTCTTTAATCTGCCTATCATGTTATTTTACTACACAAAAATAATGAGACTTATTTTCAAATAAATATCTGTTTGATTAAGGGCATTTTACAGACACATTCAATAAGATAAACACCCCTTCATGTTGGCTTCAATTAATTATTTCTTTAACAATTTTCTCACAGCAAGAAGGAAATAATAAGTTTTCAAACATTTAAAAGACAGAAGGAATTATATGCCATTTTCCAGAAAAATAGCTACCCATGAAAGATTTGCAACCTGAACTTGAAGTTAGTGCTTGACAGTGGTTGTCAGAATTGTAAACACTGGTTGCTTCAATTTCTCCGGTCAATTGAAAGAGCAGATATAAAGGGTAGTATCAAATAGAGTTGGGGGCATAGAAGTGACAATCAAGCATTGCAGAAACAAGTGGGAGAAAAGTTAGACTATGGACTCTCGGAGGGTACAGTTCATCTATCACATAACCACCCCAAATCACTGGAGCAAAGATGAATCTCATGTCTCAGTCTTCATATGGGGAAGTAAATCAAGAGATTTAACCACTTCACAAAAAGATAACCCACATGGTTCAATATAAACTGACATCAACATGCTCAGTCGCAGAATCATGTCCAATTCTTTGGCTCCATGGACTGAGTCTGCCAGGCTCCTCTGTCCATGGAATTTTCCAGGCAAAATATTGGAGTGGGGTGTCATTTCCTACTCCAGGGGATCTTCCTGATCCAGGAATCTACCCACATCTCTTGCATTCACAGAAAGATTCTTTACTACTATCACTACCTGGGAGGCCCAACCTTACATCATTTAAAAAACATTAAGAAATTGATTAAAACTAGAAATAAAATAAAAGTAACTGATTAATCAATTAAATATTTTTGAAGATTTTTGTACCTAGCTTATGCCCCACACCTCACACATCCTTCCTCCCATGGCCTGACTGTTCTGCTAATGCTTAAGCAAGCTCTATAGCAGAACTCAGGAAGATTAGTATGTCTCTATATGGTTCATGAGCCATACAGAAACTGGCATTGTTTAGCTCAATAGTTTGTAAAACTTTGCTCTAAACCATTGAAAAATGTCTTTGTTTTTGTTTTTTATTTTTCTGTGTATTACAGCTGAGCGCAAAGTTTAAAAAAAAAATGTAGCCACTCTGAAAGGATAGAAGAATGAGAATACTTCAGATTATGTTCCTACAGAAGACTAGAACTAAATATCCAGGCTGATATTCAGCTGGTAAATTATTACATCAAAATGGCTGATATCCACTGTAACCAACTGGCCTTTCTGAGTTACCACTGTTAAATGTTTTGAATATCATTCCTCACATATTTCAAACAGCTGTATTGAGATATAATTCACATACATAAACACATCAATTTTATTATTTATTTCAATGATTTTTGATAAATTGCATTGTTCTTTTTTAAGTTATGGTAAAATATATATAACAAAATTTGCTATTTTAGCCATTTTTAAATGCACATTTCAGTGGTGCTAACACTTTCATAATGTTGTGTAATGATCATATCTATTTCTGAAACTTTTTCATCAACTTAAACAGACATGCTATAACCATTTAGCAGTAACTCCTAGCATCTGGTAGTTTCTAAACTACTTTCTGTCTCTGAACTTCTCTATTCTATGTATTTCACATAATAGAAGTCATACAATATTTGTCTTTTCACATCAGACTTTTTTTATTTAGTATAATGTTTTCAAGGTCCATTCACACTGTAGATTGTGACAGAACTTTAGTATTTTTATGGTTGAATGATACTGAAGCTCCAGGATTTTGGTAACCTGATGTAAACAACCTCATTGAAAATGTCCCTGATGGCAAACATTGAGTGCAGAAGAAGAAGAGGATGTCAGAGGATGAGATGACTGGATGGCATCACCGACGCAATGGACATGAACTTGGACAAACTCTGGGAGATGGTGAGGGACAAAGAGGCCTGACATGCTTCAGTCCATAGGGTCGCAAAGTGTTGGACACAAGTGGGTGACTGAATAGCAGCAATATTCCTCTATAAATCTAGACAACATTTTTTTTCTTATCCATTGATTGATGCCTTGGTTGTTTCTACATTTTGACTACTGTGAATAATGCTCCAATGAACATCGGTATATAAGAATCTGTTTGTCTCCACTTTTTAATCACCATTATTATTATTATTAGGCTTCCCAGATGGCTCAGTGGTAAAGAACCCACCAGTCAAGGCAGGAGACACAGGGGATGTGGGTTCAGTCTCTGAGTCAGGAAGATCCTCTGGATTAGGAAACGGCAACCCACTCCAATATTCTTGACTGGAAAATTTCAAGGAGAGAGGAGTCTGGAGGACTACAGTCCACATGGTCACAGAGAGCTGGATGTGATCATTCTTTAGTGTTCATTGGAAGGACTAAAATTGAAGCTGAAACTCCAATACTTTGCCCACCTGATGTGAAGAGCAGACTCATTTGAAAAGACCCTGATGCTGGGAAAGATTGAAGGAGGGAGGAGAAGGGGATGACAGAGGATGAGATGGTTGGATGGCATCACTGACACAATGGAACATGAGTTTGGGATTTGGTGATGGACAGGGAGGCCTGGTGTGCTGCAGTCCATGGGGTCACAAAAAGTCAGACAGGACTGAGTGACTGAACTAAACTGAACTGAACACACAGGTGTGATGACAAGCATGGATGAATGCAAATGTTTTTGTCCATCAGAAAGAAGGACAAAGTAAAACACAGATATCAGAGCTAGCATGCAAATATAAAAAAAAAGGCGAAGTCTCAGAAATGATGTGTGAATCAAGATACTAGCCCAAGAACAGAGCATCTCATTTAGGGTTGGATAAAGTGCCTTGCTGTCCTGTCCTTAAATATGAGGTTACATCTACTTTAAGAGCTTCTGCTAAAGGCACCCAGTTTCTATAACTGAGATGGGACTCAGCTTACAAATCTGGATAAAATAAAGCCATAGGGAGTGAAACATGGGGGAAAGACAGCTTTAAAGTTATTTAAAAGCACATGATGTACATTGAAAATATTAGTTGCCTAGAACTAATGTTAGCAGAGATCAAGTATACAAAGGTGGCTTTTGGTTAGACTTATATGATAAAATTGTTTACCCTGGTAACCCCATTATAATGCTTTTCTGAGTTTACTATTTAGCTCAAACACTGAAGGAGAAAAAGAAGCTTTAGTATTGATATGTCGTAAGGACTACCTTTTTTTCACATTCTATCATTTTTGATATCTTGTTCTTCCCCCCCCCCCTCAGTGGCAAGAAAGATAAGTGATATTAGATATTTTCCACTGGTAAAGAGTTCTAAGAATCATAATGTTGCAGAAACCAGTAATTGAGAAACCAAGCACCACACTCAGAGAGTTGGAGAACTCAGGTTTATTATGCCAGCAGGCCTAGAGGAGTTAACACTCCAAGCTCTGAGCCCCAAACAACGGGGTTACAGAGTTTTATAGACAGACTATAGTGGGCAACACTAGCTGCTAATAGGCTGGTTAAAAATAAGGGGTTTCTCGAGCACAGGAACAGCAGTCAAGACAGGAGGGAGATGCCTGACCTTTACAGGGACAGGCATGATTAAGCAGGTTTGCAGCTGCTGGGCAATTGCAAAGAGCAGGACAAGGATTAGTGAGATAAGCTCCAGTTCCTAGTATTTTAAGTCCCCACTTTCTGAGACTTACGTGACCTATGTAATCCAGAATTTGCAAGGAGCAAGCTGAGTTAACAGAGGCAGAATGAGCGGGAGGTTATGTAAAATTTTAACTTTTTAGAAAATTTTAAATATTATGTAAAATTTAACTTTTCCTCTTCAGTAATATTTGAGATACACAACCTTGCAGAATTCTATCAGTTGTCACTAACATATGCATAGTTACTTGAAGTGGTGCATTTCCATTTTTTGAGTAACAGAACTAAGAGTCTGGCTCTAAGAGAAACCCTCAGCTCCCATTTTCTCCTGTAACTTTACAAACTGTGAGTTTCCTCATCAGTATTATTGTGAAAATAGCAAGCTGAAGCACTGTGACTAATGAAGGAAATAATCTCTACTTACTGCTACTGCTAAGTCACTTCAGTTGTGTCCGACTCTGTGTGACCCCATAGACGGCAGCCCACCAGATTCCCCTGTCCCTGGGATTCTCCAGGCAAGAACACTTGAGTGGGTTGCCATTTCCTTCTCCAATGCATGAAAGTGAAAAGTGAAAGTGAAGTCGCTCAGTCATGTCCGACTGTTAGTGACCCCATGGACTGCAGCCTACCAGGCTCCTCCATCCATGGGATTTTCCAGGCAAGAGTATGGAGTGGGGTGCCATTGCCTTCTCTGAATCTCTACTTACTATTGGTACTTTATTTTACTTTTCAAAGATCAAGTCACTCACTAACTGATCACAGCCTTTCCATTTAACCTTGGATAAGTCATTGAATCTGTGGTCTCTGGATTCAGTCATGCTCTATAGAGCATTGATTTTTTTTTTTTTTTTTCATTTAAAGCAGGGAGTTAACTGAGTTAGATTAAAACTCTAAACTCTTTCTCCCTTGCAGTAGGCAGGAACTAAAACTTTTGTTTAATTCTGATAAAGTTAAATTTTCCTTAAAGTATTTATGCTTTTATTTTGTGCCATGTTGGGTCCTAGTTGCAGCTCACAGGATCTTTGCGGCATGCATGAGTGATCTAGTTCCCCAACTAGGGATAGATCCTGGTATGCCTGTACTGGGAGCAGAGAGTCTTACCCACTGGATCACCAGGGAAGCCCCCAAACTTAGCTATGTCCCCAAACAGGGTTTCCTGAAATCTGACCTACATATGGGCAGTTCATAGATCACTGGATTGCTATTACACTTTGCAGCATCTGTGCTCAAGGTGAAAACTGTAGTCTCAGTCCTCAAGCATTAAGAATGTAGCTTTTTTTTTTTTTTCTTAGCTTTACCTACCCTAAGATTTGCATCTAGATGAAAAGTCGTAAACTAGGAACACTTCTCCTACACCCTCAGACAAAAAGCCATAAAACAAAGAAACTCCAGGTGTTGCCTCCCTCCTAGAATTTGCCTTCGTGTATTAAAAAAAGAGGGGGGGGGTTAGTTATTTTGGACAAGAGGGCTACTCTGATAATGAGATACTCTATCATTATTGGAAGTCAAATTCAAGATTTATTTCTAATGCAAAATTTCTGAAGCTTTTATTAAAATAGTTATTTTGTTGACATATAATCAATACATACAATCACTCTAAAGTATGTAGTATGTGTGTGCTCAGTTGCTTCAGTCGTGTCTGACTCTTTATGACCCCATGGACCTTGACCAGCCAGGCTCCTCTGTCCATGGGGGTTTCTCAACAAGAATACTGAAGTGGGTTGCCATGCCCTTCTTCAGGGGATCTTCCTAACCCAGGGATCAAAACTGCATCTCCTGCATTGTAGGTAGATTCTTTACTGCTGAGCCACTGAGGAAGCCCTAAAGTATGTAAAGATAGTAATAAAGAAAGAAAATATTCACCTTTATCTGTGATTTCAGCAAAATAGATCAACAATAAAAATGTATGTGCTGACATACATTCTGACAGCAAATGTATGACAGCTAGCATCTAGCAAGTTTAGAATTCAACACTGACCTTCATTACCTATCCTGTGTCATCAGAATTCTTCTGTGTGGGAATGAGGTATGTGATTAAAAGAGCTGACTGACCACATCTATGGAAAGAAGTAAGATATAACATGTTTTCAAAGGCACTATGACTAATTGAAAATATTTTCATATCTAATGGGAAAATTGATTACATTTACAGAAGAAATGGGGTAGGGTTATTTATCTTACCAGCAGAATATTTTTCTTTCATCGTGGAGGCCTTATTATAAGATTATTTCTTGAAGATCATGAAAATAATGTCTCCATGCTAATTACTTTAAAAGACTGGGTGGTGGTGGTTTAGTCTCTAACTTGTGACCGACTTTTATGATGCCATGGACGGTCACCCAACAGGTTCCTCTGTCCATGAGACTTCCCAGGCAAGAACACTGGAGTGGGTTGCCATTTCCTCTTCCAGGGGATCTTCCCAACCCAGGGATGGAATATTTGTCTCCAGCATTGCAGGTAGATTCTTTACCACTGAGCCACCAAACAATAAACTCTCTAAACAAAGATATCGGAGATTGAAAATTAAGGTCTCAAAGGGTTACCAGTATCTGAAAGAATTGATGAAGTTTTTATTTGGGTGAGTCATGCAATATTTGACTGAACTTTGGGATTACACTTCTTCTGCTTTGTTTTCTTCTTGGATCCTGCTCTAACTTTGCATGTTCTCTTTTAGTTTATTTTTTATTTATTTATTTATTTATTTTAATTGAAGGTTAATTACTTTACAATATTGTAGTGGGTTTTGCCATACATTGACATGAATCAGCCATGGTTGTACATGTGACCTCCATCTTGAACCCCCCCTCCCTCCTCCTTCCCCATCCCATCCCTCAAGGTCATCCCAGTGCACCCACCGGCCCTGAGTGCCCTATCTCATGTATTGAACTGGACTGGCGATTTATTTCACATATGGTAATATGCATGTTTCAATGCAATTCCCTCAAATCATCCCACCCTCACCTTTTCCCACAGAGTCCAAAAGTCTGTTCTTTACATCTGTGTCTCTTTTGCTATTTTGCATATAGGGACACCGTTACCATCTTTCTAAATTCCATATATATGCACTAATATACTGCATTGGTGTTTTTCTTTCTGACTTACTTCACTCTGTATAATAGGCTCCAGTTTCATCCACCTCATTAGGACTGATTCAAATGCATTATTTTAAATAGTTGATTAATATTCCATTGCGTATATGTTCCACAGCTTTCTTATCCATTTGTCTGCCAATGGACATCTCTTTTAGTTTTAAAACAAATTAATTATCAAAAAAGTCAATTTGTGTTCTAACCTCAATTACCACTATAAATTATGACTTGCTTGTTGCCTACTCTTTTGACTATCTGGGTTGACCCCAGTCAGAACAATATAAAATCTCATATTTAGAATTCTATAACACTTATCATTTAATATTGTTACCAAAATCCACAGGAAAACTCCATTTTAAGCAAGTCTTGCATGTAAGGAACAGAAAAAAAAAATAAGACGAATATGAAGCATTGATAAGTATACAGTATGTCCTAATTTTAAGAATTTCCCACATTATATATGTACAACACAGTTTGCAACAATTGAACCCTGCAGTGGTGTCCTTTTCTGAAATGAAAATATAAGATGCCCAAATGTATAAAATTGGAAGCAGTAGTATAATGTTAACCAACCTTTTTTGATACAATTAATATTTTGAATGTGGCTAGAATACATAGTGGGAAAACTTGATTAAAAAAAATCTTGATTAGTTAGAAGTTCCAAAATATTTCAGTATTTAAAGATGGGCACAGACACAGAGAGAGAAATCAACCATAAAGGGCAGGAAATATTCTAGAAAAAATTGATGAAAGATAAACATTTTATCATAGTAGTAGGATAGAAGATTATAAACTGATAATGATAATAGTTCCTGGCTTCTTAGATATAAACAAGAAATCACCCAGATTAGAAAATAATACCCCAATACTATACCTATCAACAAAGCCAATAGAGAGCAAATTTTGGCTCTGCTAGAGACTGATCCTAAAAACATGCCTGGCATTCTGACAGCCATGAGTACCAATACTGTACTTCCAACACTATCATGTTTCTGACATTAGCCTGAGAGATCTCATCTTTTCCACCTCCGGGGGATCCAAAATCTGTTTTGATGTCGTTATATTTCATCAGATGAACCCAAATAGCTGAAGAACACTGACTTAGTAGGTTGTAGAAACAGTGAAGGAAAGGTAAAGCCCCTACTATGTTCAGTCAGTTCAGGTGAGTTCAGTCGCTAAGCCGTGTCCAACTCTTTGCCACACCATGGACTGCAGCATGATGGGCCTCCCTGTCCATCAACAACTCCCGAGGCTTGCTCAAACTCATGTACATCAAGTCAGCGATGCCATCCAACCATCTCATCCTCTGTGTCCCCTTCTCCTCCCACCTTCAATCTTTCCCAGCTTCTGGGTCTTTTCAAATGAGTCAGTTCTTTGCATCAGGTGGCCAAAGTACTGAAGTTTCAGATTCAGCATCAGTCCTTCCAATGAATATTCAGGACTGATTTCCTTTAGGATGGCCTGGTTGGATCTCCTTGCAGTCCAAGGGACTCTCAAGAGTCTTCTCCAACACCACAGTTCAAGAGCATCAATTCTTCAACTTTCATTATAGTCCAACTCTCACATTCATACATTACTACTGGAAAAACCATAGCTTTGACTAGATGGACCTTTGTTAGCAAAGTAATGTCTCTGCTTTTTAATGTGCTCTCTAGTTGATCATAACTTTTCTTCCAAGGAGCAAGCATCTTTTAATTTAATGGCTGCATTCACCATCTGCAGTGATTTTGGAGCCCCCAAATAGTCTCTTACTGTTTCCATTGTTTCCTTATCTATCTGCCATGAAGTGATGGGACCGGATGCCATGATCTTAGTTTTCTGAATGTTGAGCTTTAAGCCCACTTTTTCACTCTCCTCTTTCATTTTCATCAAGAAACTCTTAAGGTCTTCTTCCCTTTCTGCCGTAAGAGTGGTATAATCTGCATATCTGATATTTCTCCCGGCGATCTTGATTCCAGCTTGTGCTTCATCCAGCCCAGCATTTCTCATGATGTACTCTTCATAAAAGTTAAATAAGCAGGGTGACAATATACAACCTTGATGAACTCCTTTCCCAATTTGGAACCAGTCTGCTGTTCCATGTCCAGTTCTAACTGTTGCTTCTTGACCTGCATACAGATTTCTCAGAAGCAGGTCAGGTGGTCTGATTTTCCCATCTTTTGAAGAATTTTCCACAGTTTGTTGTAATCCACACAGTCAAAGGCTTTGACATAGTCAATAAAACAGTAGTTGATATTTTTTTGGAACTCTCTGGTTTTTTTCAGTGATCCAAAGGATGCTGGCAGTTTGATCTCTGGTTTCTCCGCTTTCTCTAAATCCAGCTTGAACATCTGGAAGTTCATGGTTCACGTACTTTTGAAGCCTGGCTTGGAGACTTTTGAGCATTACTTTGCTACCCTGTGAGATGAGTGCAATTGTGTGGTAGTTTTAAAATTCTTTGGCATTGCCTTTCTTTGGGATTGCAATGAAAACACCTGTTCCAGTCCTGTGGCCACTACTGAGTTTTCCAAATTTGCTGGCATATTGAGTGCAGCACTTTCACAGCATCATCTTTTAGGATTTGAAAGAGCTCAACTGGAATTCCATCACCTTCACTAACTTTGTTCATAGTGGTGCTTCCTAACACCCACTTGACTTTGCATTCCAGGATGTCTGGTTGTAAGTGGATGATCACACCATTGTGATTATCTGGATCATGAAGATCTTTTTTGTATAGTTCTTCTGGGTATTCTTGCCGCCTCTTCTTAATATCTTCTGCTTCTGTTAGGTCCATAGCATTCCTGTCCTTTATTGCACCCATTTTTCCATGAAATATTATCTTGGTATCTCTAATTTTCTTGGCAGGATTTCTAGTCTTTCCCATTTTGTTGTTTTCCTCTATTTCTTTGCACTGATCACTGAGGAAGATTTTCTTATCTCTCCGTGCTATTCTTGGATGCTAAACTCTGCATCCAAGTGGGTATATCTTTCCTTTTCTCCTTTGCTTTTCACTTCTTTTCTATTCACAGCTATTTTCAAGGCCTCCTCAGACAACCATTTTGCCTTTTTGCATTTCTTTTTCTGGGGATGGTCTTGATTGCTACTTTCTGTACAATACCACGAACCTCTGTCCATAGTTCTTCAGGCACTCTTTCTTTCAGATCTAATCCCTTGAATTATTTGTCACTTCCACTGTATAATTGTAAGGTATTTGATTTAGGCCATACCTGAATGTTCTAGTGGTTTTCCCTGTTTTCTTCAATTTAAGCCTGAACATGGCAATAAGGAGTTTATGATCTGTGCCACAGTCAGCTCCCTGTCTTATTTTTGCTGACTGTGTAGAATGTTTCCTTCTTTGGTCGCAAAGAATATAATAATCTGATTTCAGTATTGACCATCTAGTGATGTCCATGTTTAGAGTCATCTATTGTGTAGTTGGAAGAGTGTGCTTGCTCTGACCAGTGCATTATCTTGGGAAAACTCTATTAGCCTTTGCTCTTTTTTATTCTGTACTCCAAGGCCAAATTTGCCTTTTACTCCAGATATTTCTTGACGTCCTACTTTTGAATTCCAGCCCCTTTTAATGAAAAAGATGTCATTTTGGGGTGTTAGTTCTAGAAGATCTTGTAGGTCTTCAACTTCAGCTTCTTCAGCATTACTGGTCAGGGCATAGACTTGGATTACTGCGATATTGAATAGTTTGCTTTGGAAATCAACTGAGATCATTCTGTCATTTTTGAGATGGTATCCAAGTACTGCATTTTGGACTCTTTTGTTGACTATAATGGCTACTCCATTTTCTCTGAGGGATTTTTGCCCACAGTAGTAGATATAATAGTCATCTGAATTAAATTCACCCACTCCAGTCCACTTTAGTTCACTGATTCTTGCAAGGTCGATATTCACTCTTGCCATCTCCTGTTTGACCACTTTCAATTTGCCTTGTTTCCTGGGCCTAACATTCTAGGTTCCTATGCAATATTTCTCTTTTACACCATCAGACTTTACTTCTATCACCAGTCACATCCACAACTGTGTGCTGTTTTTGCTTTGGCTCCATCTTTTCATTCTTTCTGGAATTATTTCTCCACTGATATCCAGTAGCATACTGAGCACCTACCGAACTTGGGAGTTCATCCTTCAGTCTCCTATCCTTTTACCTTTTCATATTGACCTTACAAATGCACTATTTTTGAGACCAAGTGTTAAAGTGGTTTAATTTGAAAGGAAAGTAGAAAATGCCATCTGTACTGAGAGCTAATTTTTTCTGCCTGTGCACAGACAAAGCTTGGGCCTTTGTACACTACCACATGCTTAAGTCACATCAGATAGTGAACATCTTATCATTAGCTGGCTTTCCTTTTCCACTCTGTAAGTCCACAGAATGAGCAGATATTGTGGAGAGACATTGGAAGAGTCAGTTGATTTGATGCCTCACTGATGTCATAGAATAAAAAAAAAAAAAGGTCTCCTTGAAACTTTTTCAGCAAGCATTCATGGAGGAAAAGAAAAGAAATGATAGTTAGCAGTATTAGGGCTCTATGAGGGGTAAACTTTTTGAAGATGAAAAGATCCAAAATGCTGATAGTGGTAGAAAGTAGTAAAGGATAATTGGAGAAAAATTCGATATGAATCTTCCCTTATGCATACATCATCCACTTAAATGCTGAAGGCAATGAGGACAATGGCCAAGTGTGTGATGGACAGCAAACCTGGACTAAATGGAAAATTCTTCACTGTCTGAAAATCAGGGAGAAGAAGGAACTAGGAGTAAGCACAGTGGATGTGAGAAAATGGTGCCTACGTGTCACATTCATGTTGTCCTTATTTTTTGTCCTTATTTACACCAGGTCCTCTATTCATAATGTCCTCCCTATAATTTATTCTTCAAATGTCTTCTTCTGATAATCATAACATCCAGATAGCCAGTCCTTTTGTGTTTCTAAAAGACTTTGTGCATTTCTTTAATATAGTCTGTCTCAAAAGGTTTTATTCAGTTTTAAGTATTATTGACTTACAAACAAAATAGATATCAGTTGGAAGGTTTACTATTTCAATTTTGTATGTACTCATGAAAATTCTATTTTTAATATTTTAGTTACCATGTGCTATTTTCAGTCAGGTAGACAAAAAAAATAAACAAAGCGAAGAATTGATTACACAAAATTAACAAAACTAAATCCTTAAGGTCTTGAAATAATGAAACTTTCAGATTGTTTTCACAAGTGTGTATCATTTATTTTCTGAAATTATTCATATTTAAAACTGCTTCAAGACTCTTAAAACACTCTCTACTAAACATTTCAGACTGTAATTTATTATGTTTATTAACGTATGTGACTATTTCAGCCCCTTCCCCGGTGGCTCAGAGGTTAAAACGTCTGCCTGGACCCACACAATAAATGTGTTTTTAAAGGTGACTAGGTCTTGTATCATATTTATCTTCATGATTCCCTAGGCTGTAATGGGGCCTAGAATACATTGAAGCTTGATAAATAATTTTATTATTTGATAAAATAAATACATGAATGTGGGCCAATTATTTGTTAACTCAAACAATTTTCTTTTTTCGACATTTTCATATTAGAAGAACCTGGAATCTCAAATGGCTTTAGGTCAATGCCTAGTGCCAAGCTAACAAGAAAAAAGAATGCTCCTATTCAGGGCACTTACAATGTACTTCACACCGTTAAATCTTTTCTTTTCCAAAATAAAAGCTAAGTCATTCCTTATAGTAAGGAAGCCAAACAAAACTATCTTCTTTCTCAATCCCTTTTTTCTTTATGGAAGATATATGTGGCTGTACAATCAAAGCCTGGATATTATACTGAAAGTATTTTCTGAAAGCTCTAGTTCCTGGCTTATAAATAAATATTTTAGCTTTACAACACTAATAACTGTGTATTTCTGAGCCTATATAAGCAATAGGGCATGGCTCATCACATCCTTGATGATATTGGAACCAAAACACTTGCATCCATAAGGAGTCTATCTACTTATAAGGAGATTCACTGCAGATAGAAAGTACACTTTTCCCATTCTGTCTGGGCATAGATGATACCAGTGAAAACTGAAGATGAATGCAACTAATACTTATTTTTATTGGGAATAGATTAAATTGGTCTAAGAGGTAGGCAATCAGAGAAGTAGAATGGTACTGCAAATATATATGTGCACAAATGCTTTATAATTGTGCAACTATGGCTTTGAAAAATGTCCATGTCACTTAAAATGTATGGGATTTAGATAAAAGCTATTATCACATTATGGTAATTCATATGACAATATTAGTTTTAAAGTTATTGATCAAGATAACATGAGGTAAGAATTAAATATATTTACTGGCATATACATACTCTATAAATATAATAATCCTAATATTAGTCTCACTACCTGAGAGACTGCTCCAAATAAATATTTAAATTACAGAGCCTCCCTGTCCATTCCCTAATAACTTACTCAATAGGAACCTAGTTTTGATGTCTAATTTCTTAATATAACCTTAATAGAATCACAACAATATTTGATAATCCCCTCACTTGCATGTAAATTTCTATGCTGGCCGATTAGAGAGAAACCTATAAGTGAAAGAGGTAGCTAGAAATTAACATGAGATTAAAAGATGACTTAGAATTGAATAGTTTTGACTATATTCTTTTGGAAATCTTTCTTTATACTGAGAAAAAAGTGAAACTGTTATATTCAATCTAGGCTGAATTTGGATATTTTTAGTATTGTGGGTTTAATTTAGTGGTTTTTCATATAAAATATTTCTGAGCTGAGATAGATTTGATTGTACGAGTCCTCTTATCTGAAACTGAAGATCCACAGTTGGGAAGTTATTTCAATTGAAACATGATCAGGTCTGAGACAATTTTCCTTTCCTAGATCCTTAGAAAACTATAAATTATATGAAAGTTTTTAGTGCCAAAGGGAGAAAACCTAGTCAAACTTTGTTGAAATAATCTTGTTAATTTTTAAACATGTTCACAAACCTATGATTGTGATTATAACCAAGACAAAAATTCAAATTTAAAATGAGTATCTATCTTAACTTCTGAATCTACCTGGATAAGAAATAACTCTATAAATCCATATGGAGACATACCATTGAATTTGCAACAAGTACCCCTAAATTACCAGTATGATGCTACTGAAATCCATAATGGTAGCACTGTTAGCAATTTTAAAAAATGCAATACTTAAATATCATTTCCTGAAAATATTTTGGAACATGAGATTAATTTTATTTAATCTGAATTTAACTTTAATATAATTTAACTTTAAACTTGAACTTAAAATTTAAATTGTTAAATGTAATCTTATAAAAGAACATAATAAAATGTTGAAATTGACAAAATCTTGATTATATTATGAAAAAGTTTGTATGAGAATATGAAATCAGTCATGTAAAGCAAAGTAATTTTAGTAAAAGTTATTGCTGTCTTCATTTTATAATGAAAATGCTTCAGAGAATATTAGAGTTTGAAATGATATTAATGAAACTGAATCTCACATTCTCATTTTACCAATGAGAGTAATTTGTATAAAAGAGAATGTATTTTTCTAATGTCACTTAACTGTTATGGGTTGATTTGACTCAAGAAAAACAGACACTTGATTCCTGTTATAAAATACATGGGTTGGCCAAAAAAATTCTTCTTTCTTTTCCATGAGATGGCTATAGTAGTGCTTAGTTGTCTTTAATTTCTTTTGAAACAATTTTATTAGCTTGTATTGCTGTAGCTGTCATATCAATGTGTATTAAAAAAAATCTTGTCAAATTGGTAAATTTCTTTGTAGTATTTTATTGTTTAAGATGGAAGCATAAAAAGCAACATTTTTAGCATATCATGCTTTATATTTCAAGAAAGGTTAAAAAAAAAAGGACAAATCTTTTAAACACACACAAAAAATTGTGCGGTGTATGGAGAAGGTACAGTAACACATCAAACATGCCAAAAGTGGTTTGTGAAGTTTCGCGCTGGAGATTTCTGGTTGGATGATGTTCCCCTATCAAGTAGGTCAGTTGAAGATGATAGTGATCAAGTCCAGATATTAACTGAGAACAACCAGCATTATACCACAAAGGAGATAGCTGAGGTATTCAAATTATTCAAATCAGGCATTGAAAATAATTTGCACCAGCTTAGTTATGTCAATCACTTTGATGTTTGGGTTCCACAAAAGTTAAGTGAAAAAAAAACCCAAAACATCTTGACCATATTTTCACATGTGATCTCTACTGAAACATAACAAAACTGTTCTGTTTTTAAAACAAGGTGATGGGTGTAATGAGAAGTGGATACCATACAGTAATGTGAAATGGAAGAAATTGTGGGGCAAGTAAAATGAACCACCAACCACACTAAAGGCCAATCTTCGTCCAAAGAAGGTGATGCTGTGTGTATTGTATGATTGGAAGGGAGTTCTCTATTATGAGCTCTTTCTGAAAAACCAATCATTTCCAACAAGTACTGCCCCCAGTAAGACCAACTGAAAGCAATATTTGACAAAAATGTCCAGAATCAGTCAATAGAAAATGCATAATCTTCCATCAGGATACAAGACTGCATGTTTCTTTGATGACCAGGCAAAACTCTTACTTTTTGGCTGGGAAGTTCTGATTCACCCACTATATTCACCAGACATTACACCTTCAAATTTTCATTTACTTCAGTCTTTACAAAATTTTCTTAATGGAAAAGATAAAATAAAATAAATTCCCTGGAAGACTATTAAAGGCACCTGGGACAGTTCTTTGCTGAAAAAGATAAAAAGTCTTGGGAAGATGGAATTATGGAGCTGCCTGAAAAATGGCAAAAGGTAGTGGAACAAAATGGTGAAAACTATTTAATAAAGTTCTTGGTGAAAATGAAAAATGCATCTTTTATTTTCACTTAAAAATTGAAGGAATTTCTTGGCCAATCCAATAGTTAGGACTTATAATGTCAAGTGATTCTGAATTTGCATAGGTCTGTTAAGGAGTCATAAGTCGAAAGCAGGTAAAAATGTAATGGACACAGGTTTGATTAGAGAATACACTGAACCAAACATTTGTGAAACAAACATTTTATAATTGAAAAGTGTAAGTATAATAATATATAATAATTTTCTGTGCATTTTGATAAAGAATGTTGGTAACAATGTCTTAGCCTACAGTACTAATATTAAATGGCTGAAATACAAAAACATTGTCTTTATCTTACATTGAAAAGTTTCCTAAACATGTGAGTATTGTTGGGAAGCAAGATTGTTCCATTATAAAGTTGAAAAGGTCATTTTGCAGCTTGGATATAGGCATGTGTCTTTGAATTAAAATGAGAACTCCCCAGACAACAAAAGTTCCATCCACAAATCTATTTTGGTGATGATGAGAGCATGGGCATAGAATCCAAGTTGTAACAATGGTAAATCTTCAGCATACAGTATCTAGCAATGAAATGACCTTGTCCTTATCAGATTGCTCTGAGGCACACTTGTGGCCATAGATTCTACATTTTCCCTTCCATTTCTACTAGCCATCCCAAAGCTTCTAAATAGTTTCCTAATATATATCAGCCATAATCAGCTTTTGTGGCATAAACATAAATGCCAGGATGAGTACAGAGTATTTCAGTTCAAACAACCCATATATGTAATAGCTCTCTGTAATTACTGCTGCTGCTGCTGCTGCTGCTAAGTCGCTTCAATCATGTCCGACTCTGTGCAACCCCATAGACAGCAGCCCACCAGGCTCCCCCGTCCCTGGGATTCTCCAGGCAAGAACACTGGAGTGGGTTGCCATTTCCTTCTCCAATGCATGAAAGTGAAAAGTGAAAGTGAAGTCACTCAGTCGTGTCCGACTCTTAGAGACCTCATGGACTGCAGCCTACGGGGCTCCTCCATCCATGGGATTTCCCAGGCAAGAGTACTGGAGTGGGGTGCCATTGCCTTCTCCGCTGTAATTACTGGTAAGCTTAATTATTAAGTATTTTAAGACTATAGTTTAAACTTTTAAAAAGTTAAGCAACTATTCCATTACTTTATGTAATAGATTTTTGAGGCACAGTGCCACTGGTTTAGGAATTTACATAAAAACACATAAACTGTCGTCATTTCTCCCTATCCACGCATGATATTTTTTTCCTGTTTTTCCAAACCTTATTTCTAATTGACTAACCTTTTTGAGCCTGTTTGGCACATTATTATACTTTTACACACAAAATGATTCTTAGTTCAGGAAATTGTTACTAAAGGAAAGGAATGAGATCTGTATTCTGCATTGGCTCAAAGGTATCTGAGCTTCTAGGTAAGCAATTACAGTATGCATCTTAAAGAATGGGTCCCCAGTCTCTGGGATCTAATGCCTGATGATCTGAGGTGAAGTTGATATAATAATAATAGAAATAAAGTGCACAATAAATGGATTGTGCCTGAATTATCCCCAAATCATCCCCACAATCATTTTGTCTTCTATAAAACCAGGTTCTAGTGCCAAACATATTGGGGACCGCTGCATTAAAGGATGGTCAATTCTTTCATTTGGCTGTTTGGTCAACTTGATATATGTACTGAGCCAGATAATGACTAGTATAAGCTTTTTTTCCTTGTTTAGAAATCAGTCCTCATAAACTGCCTTTTTTTTTTTTTTTTCAATTATTCAAAGCAGCGGGGAGGAGCCAAGATGGCGGAGGAGTAGGACAGGGAGAACACTTTCTCCCCCACAAATTCATCAGAAGAGCATTTAAACGTTGAGTAAATTCCACAAAACAACTTCTGAATGCCGGCAGAGGACATCAGGCACCCAGAAAAGCAATCCAACTCTTCGAAAGGAGGTAGGAAAAGATATAAAAGACAA